>NW_017728949.1:23468677-23509389 GCF_001723895.1 Crocodylus porosus | reverse complement strand
GGGGGGTCTGTGGGTTGGGAGTGTGCGGTACTGGCAGTACCAGGGGGCTGCGGGTCGGGAGTGAGGGGAACCAGTGGAGGAGGGGGGTGAGTTGCAGGTCAGGAGTGATGAGCACCATCATGGCCTGGGGGGGCAGGGTACTGCAGTTTGGGAGTGAGGGGCAGCAGCAGGGCTGTGGGGGCTAGGGCTTGGCAGTGAGAGACAACAGCAGGGGCAGGGCATCAGCGTGTGACTGCCCACCCAGTGTCATATCCCCCCTCCGTGTGACAAGTGTCCTCTGTTTTGGACCTGGAAATATGGTAACCCTTTAGTTGGAAATATGGGTGCTTGGTTTAGTGGGACTTATCCAGTTGCTATGAACAGCAGGGTCAGGCATCAGCTCAACAGGAATTGCTGCAAACTTAGGGTATGGCTTAATGGGAATAGACAGTTCCAGGAACAGACGTCCAGAGGATGGTTAACTCTGGGACAATGCCGAGGCTGCCACTGAAACTTCAAATCCAAACACTAGGTGAGGGGGATTTTTCTTGACTGAGTATGGTGATTATGGCAGGCAGTGATATTTGTTTGCAGTTGCACATCCTGGAAAACCATCACACTGATAACCAATATTACTGTACCTGCAAAAGTACTGAGAGTAGACCTTGGCTCCAAGATGAGATAAAACTTTTTAGACTCTTTGTTTTTTCTCTATTACACATGCACAATGATGTTTCATTGTTTATAGCTGGAGTTTCTGCCAAACTGTTTGGCACACATTTAATCATGGATTAGAAGAGAAAGGAAATGTCCTTGACATAACTTCATACATTAAAAACACTTTGAAGATTCATTGCTGTGGCTTTCTTCTTTGATCTCCAAATGTACCGTAATTTTTGTTCTTTGCAAAAATTAATTGCTTCTATATTTAACAATATTAATTGTTGGAATGCTTCAGTTGTATTTACTAGTATAACTCCTATGATACCATTGGTTGGTTCTGGAACAATGAATACACTCAGGTTATTAAATAGTTAACCAGCATTTTTGTAGCGAAATATACTTACAATTTACAATGGAAGTTGTTCACCTGAAACTTAGCTTCCTTCTTCAATCCTAACCCCCACTAAATATTACACTTGACAGTCACTAATTTAAATATGTTACCACTTAAAATAGGATGCATGGCAGGCAAGGGATTGGGGCAACTCTCCTCCCAGAGCAGTTTGTCTAAGGGTGCCTGTATATGTGTGGGGATGCTGTTCAAATGCAGTGTAATTACAGCGTGTCAGAACATACTCAATCAAGTCTGCTAGAGCATGCTAACTCGTGTACTCTAGTAGCCTCCCTGTCTCATGCATTCAGCATCCCCAAGCTTCAAAATGGTGGCAGGGGCATTTTAACTAAAGCTCACTGAATGAACTGTAGCTAAAGCACCTCTACCACTATTTTGAAGTACGGGATGCTGAATGCATGAGATGCTGTGGGCTCTTAAATTTAGTGCCTCCCCCTCAGCATGAGTAAAGATGCCCTAAGAGTTTTCAACACTTTGAGATGATTGAGGAACTTAGCTTGAAACAGCTGAAAAAGGTGTTATCTGTAATCCTAGGTAGACTTTAATATATTGGTTACATTCAGATCACATTTTCAGGATGTTCTTTGTCAGAAGTCTTTATCTGATTTTGAAGTGATGACACGATTCCAGGAGGTGGGGCCCCTTATCAGTAGATTGTCAAGCCCTTCTATACTCAGTCTGAAACCTTTTGAAGGAATGAATTGGAACAATGGCTTTCAAATTTGTGTTTGCAGTTCTGTGATAAGTCATCAGGAGTTTCACAGAGAGATTAGGGTTCATGGTGGAGTGGGCTAGGAGGCGATGCGCTGCCATTGCTGGGCTGGGTTGCCTGCCTCTGTGCCAGCTCACAAGACAAGGGTAGGGTTGCATGGCAAAAGAAGTCATGTGACCGAGTTTCATGACTTTGGAAAGTGTGAAAACTACTGGATTTTTATCTGTAAATATAGATAAATGTCATTTCACCGCACACTCGCAGTCTAATGGATCAATATTTCCATTGATAATAATCAAAATTTATAGAATGGGAACTGTAAGAGGGAACCTTTACCCCCTGTTACTGGACAGTGGAGAAAGAGGGGAGGAACAGAGAGTGGAGGTGTTAAAGAGGAAAACAATGGGTGGCTTAATGACTCATCAGTTAAACTGTTAGCTGCTTGTTCTGGCCTAATGATGTATCAATTAAGCAATTAGTCTTTTGTTCACATGTGTGGGAAGCCGGCTAGAGGGAGATTACAGGCTACTTAAACCCCTACCCAAATTGGGGGTGGGGTGTGGAGTGTATTGGAGGCTCCAGCTTGATGGCAGCAGGGTCCTGGGCCAGGCTGGCTAAGTGCAGGGGGCTGAGAGTGGCCTCCACCTCTCCCAGTGTTTCCAGAGCTCTGGGAGTGCTGCTGCCTTCCTCTTCTGCACCCTGCCTGCCTGGCTCTGTCCTGATGAATAAACGGAATGATTTAAAGCAGATATGTTTTATTGAGTTATGGATATTTACTTTTTATATTTTGACATGATTTTTATAAAGCTTTTAACAACATATGATCATTACTAAATTGTCCCCTCACCCCTAACTTTGTACAATCCTAAAAATTAAAGTGGAAAAAAATTGAGAAACACCCAACTTTGTGCAACTCTGAAAATTCAAATCAATAAAAATTGAAATAAATGCTTAAAAATAAAAAAATCTTAGCTGTCAAAATTATTAAAAAATAAAAATTGAATGATGCCAAGCCTAATTATTTGTAATAAAAGCTCCTTTCAGTAACATATTTGTCTTTTAAGCCACTTTAATATGCAGGGTGCTTAAAGTGGACTATAAATAATTCTGTTTTTCTGTGTGGCAACAAAGTTTTAATGATAGTGGCTGTTTGCTCTGAAGTATAACACAGTCTGAAAAGCATGATAAAAAGATGCTGTGTGAGAATAGAAGAAAGATAAAATTGCATCCTTGGAGTTATGCTAAAAAGATGTGTGAGAACAATGTTTTCATAATACCAGGGCTAACCTGTCCTTGAAAATGTACAATTCCTTTTTGCCTGGTATTATTTTAACTTGTTTTGCAGGTGGTGTGGGGAAAAAGAAAAGAATGAGTGATAATATTCAGATTCGTGTTATGTATTAGAAGCTATGACTTGTAACAAAACTGTGTTTTTAAACTTTCTGAGCATTGGCTTACTCTGAAGAAGGCTGCTGCCTATGAAGACTCAGGCATTTCTTAAATTGATCTGTAAGGTGATAGACACCTTGTCCTGCCTTCTGTATTGGTTTATTTTCCAAAGGAAGGTTCCTGAAGACTCCTCTGGTCTATGCTCCTTGGAAACACCAGAGAAATGTCTCTCTCAAAGAGATCTCATTTGGAGCTTGAAGCAGTACAACTTTCATATGTTATGATTATATTTAGAGATACAGTTTAGCCCATAAGACTGTGATAATAGAAAACAAATAGGTATGCAGGAGACAATCTTCAAGTAAACAGAGTCTTTTCTTTATATTGAACAAATATTTAGACTTCCTAAGTAAATTATTAAAGTAGAACGTAGCATGTATTCAGCCATGAATCTGCATATAAAATTTTCTTGTGTGAAATCAGCATCCTTTGCCCAGACTTCCAAGTTCTAGCACTTTAGTTTTTAAAATAATACTTAGGATAATAGAATAGCTTTGGAATGTGAAGAAATTACTAACCCAGCGGTTCCCAAACTGTGGGTTGTGACCCCAAATGGGGTTGCAACATCAGTGGATGGGATTGCAGGGGTGATGGGCTGTGGGTTAGGAGTGAGGGGTAATACTGAGGAAAAAGGGCCATAAATAGGGTCATGCTGAAAAAAAGTTTGGGAAGCACTGCTCTAAGCTGTTGTCTGTGTGGCCTGGAAAAGTGAAGGGGAGCTAATACAGATCCTCCGCACCAATCTTTGCACCAACCTTTAAAGACTGTGGTTCTTATAAACCCTTGTTAAAGTTCTTAATTAGTTAGAGATTAACCAGTCACTTTATGTGGAAAAAAATATGCATTGGGCCAAATTCTTCTCGTATATATAGACCTGAATTACCATTGAGCAGAACTGGGTCCTTTTAATCTGGTTTGCCTTATAGTCTGAACCTTGGTTACATGAACTTTTAATGACTTTTACACCAAAATGATCAAGCAGTCATTTTCTACAGCAGTGGTTCTCAACACTTTTAGGCTTGAGGCACCCCTGGGACAGTTTTCACTCTATTAATATTTTTTGTAGGCAAAAAAAAAAAAAAGAGTGGTCTTTTTCTGTTGCAAAGAACTCAGAAAGACCACAACTAATGATTTCTATTTGAAATTTCTAAGTTCATCTTGTGACTCATGTTTGTAAACCTAATAGTGCAAACATTGTGTGGCACCCCATGACACCCTTGAAAAGATATCAAGGCACCCCAAGGTGCTGTGGTGCCCTGGGTTAATCACAGTTCTACAGCATGGTTCAAGCTGAAAAATGTAATAAAGAAGCTGTACCTCTAGTGTATGCTGCTGTTACTGCTTACACCTTTTTCTCTATGTGATTTTATATACACAACATCACAAGCTGAATTAATTAAATGTGAAACTTGGCACCATGAAACATTTGTCTTCAAGTTGGGAGTTTGAAATGATCTTTTATAATGTCACACAACACAATGTGGTCATGTTGAATGAATTTTGTTTTTTCAACTAGCATCACTGAACAGCATGTTACCTAGGTTAGGTTACATACCCTTTGTAAGATAGAGAATATTGTGAACCTATTTTATGGACATTTACATACTTTCTTTCTTTGCAACATAAAATATTTTCTCGTTTCAAACCAACCAGATTTCTTCTTACTGTATTTGGGCATTTAGGTGTCTGGCAGGGGTAGATGCAATGTCTAGCTGGCTCTCTGAGACTATGGTATATGACTTTAGTGACAGTGACTGTTGAGAGTATGGCTTGTTAAAAATGCTACTTGTAGAGATACAAGTACTCAAGGCCTACCACATCTAACAGGACTTCAGTTTTACCCACCTGGTCTTAGTTCTGCAATTTGGATTGATGGTTTTTATTTTAGGGTGGCATATGCAGTTCTGTTCATAATCTGCTGATATTCAGCTGTTGGACCAAGTGTAGGGCTAGTGGGAGTTGGTGTCACACAGGAATCAATACGAGCGTGTCCTATTATGCAGGGCTGAGTTTGCTGCTGGAACAGTGATGCACTTTGCTATTATATGGTATTAAGGAACACTGAGTCCAAGGGGAAAGGGAGGGTGTCTCCTTACTTGAAAACAAATGCTTCTAACCAAATAAACAGAGCAAATAAGGGCTCTATATAGCTCATTTCTTCTTCTGCTAGAGCAATGTTGACTGTGGAGTAGGATCTGGAGAAGGAAGATGCTATCAAATGATGGCATTGTTATTCACATGTACTCTGAATGCTTTCTTGTAAGAAGGAAAAAGTACTTCAGAGGGCTCCCATGTGTGGTGGAAGTGGCTCTCGAGTTCATTCTTTATGGGTTTTATGAAAAGGATGGTTACCAGGTTGGGGTTTACATGGGAACTCAAGCCTACATCTGTTGCTTTAGACATTTCCATATGGTCTGAGAAAAGTTTCATTGATTTCAGCAAGTTTTAAATCAGACTTTGGGACAGAATGCAGCTTCCATAAATGGATTCTTTACTGTGTCCCAAGATTTCTTAAATTAACGATTTTTTGTAGATTCTACTAATATAGTTCTCATTAACTTTTATACTTTGCATCCCTATTCAGCTGTATGGATTCCCCCTCTTTTCCCAAAAATGACTGTGCACAAAGGCAGTATTATATGAAATGAAAATGAAAGATTTGAGAGACTTAGCAGGTAAGCAATCATAGAAGGCTTTTCTATGGAATGTCCATACTATGATTGAAACAGTTAGGGTGGTCTTTTTATGTAACACACTGTTCCCATCCAGGTTATGTCTTCTTTTTTAATAACTAGATGGCTATTGGTACTGATGTATACTTTGCGGGGTGAGATAGTATAATTTCGAAGGGAAACCAGAATGGGTGCTAAATGTGATTGTTGTCCATTTTCTACAAGAAAAATAAACCCAAACCTGTATGAAAGTTGTTTGGTGCAGGCTGCTAAATGCATCTGAGTATGAATAAAATACATTTTCAACAGAAATCAGAATCAGCTTGTTGAAACTCTTTTGACCACCAGGCTTTGGCTGGCAATGCGTTTTATAAACCCTTAGCATGAGCTGTTAGAATAAAACTGGACTCAGATTGTTTTTTCTGTCCTTGTGTCAGCTGAGATGTTTGCATGTTTGTGAACACTTAGTTCTGGTTTGTTCAGAGAAATGGGATGTTGGAACATGCCAGGTATGCCAGCTGCACTAGACAAGTGTTTTGGCATTGCAGTTAGTGATTATGAGTGGCTGTAAATAGGCTTTAAAGTTAATACCCTAGTAAGATCAATAGCTTGACTGTTCATACTTATCGCAACCTTATTGTTAGAGGCTGGCTTAGTATATATTCAGCACTACAACACTTTACCAGTTCACATTGGGAAGTCTGTTATGACAAGAGGAGTTAGAAATTTTGTTCTTCAGTCACAGAAATGAAGATTAAAGGGGCTAAAAAGGATAGAGGAAGTGAAAACAGGCTTTGGCGTCTTATTATTTTTAATAAACTAACATGCATAGACAAACCTTCAGGATAAAATTGTGCCCTCATTACTCACAGTGAGAGCGAATAGCTTCATTGATTGATAGACCAAGAGTGAGATGCTACTATTAAGGTTGTGTCTACATGAGACGCTGACTGCACAGTAGCATCATGTGGCAGAAAGCCTGATGCAGCAATACTGTGCAGTAGTCTTGGGCTACTGAGCAGGCAGTGTCATGAAAAAGGCATTTGGTGCTACTGTGCAGTAACTCCAGTTTATACAAGTAGTAAATGACTGCTCAGTAAAGACTGTGTAGTCAGCACCTTATTTAGACATAGCCAAAGTGCATGTCTTGGCTGCTGAGCTAGCTGGAGTTTTTGCCTAGGCCATGTCCATGCTAAGTCTTGCATGCATAGCTGTGTTGGTGAGGTGAGTGGTGGTGGAAAAATCACACCCCTACTTGATATAGCTGTGCTAGCAAAACCCCTGGTCCAAATACATCACGCTAGCAGGAGGGCTTTTGTCAGCTTAGCTTATGCCAGTGCAACAGTGCTTGAGGACAAAACTATCTGTCATCATATGTCATGGGTGTATCTAGGATTTTAAAAGCTTGGTGCTGCAGGGGTGGCTTCAGGTCATCCCCCGTCCCTCCCTCCCCACTGCCATGGCAGCAGCTGCTTGGGATAGTTTTCAGGCTCTGTACCTGGTATGACTTCCCTTCTCCTCTGGCACTCATTAATATGTCCCCTCCCTCTCTTCAACATGGGCTTGATTCTGGGCATAGAAAGCGGGGACCAACCACTGCTGCTGTTCCTGCCTGAGCCAGGGGTGGGGGAATCCCTAGTGTTGCTCCTTCCCTGCCCCAGGCAGAGGATGCAACGAGCAACTGCACAAGGTGCTGAGCTCAGTGGGAGGCAGCAGTAGACGTGCACACAGACATACACACGAGCTGCACACAGACTTATCATGGAATAGGTCAGTGTTCTGCCTGCTCGGCAGCAGCCTCCAGCTCAGCCTTCCTCCTCATGATCTCTTGCCCAGCAGAGCCCCAGCCACCTGCTTTCCTGGCCTTGTTAACCCCATTTCCCCCTGGGCAATCCCTCCCCACTCCCCCACTTTCGCTACTGGCCAGCAGGGGGGTGGAGCAGCGTGGTGGAGGGCAATGTTCCTGATTACCTTAAAAATAATATAGTTACCCCTAAATCTAAATGACTTGAGCACTGATAGTCACCCAGCGCCTTCCCACCATTTCACTTTTCTGCCACAAAAGAGAGAGATTCTCTTCCACAACTTACTGGAAAGGATTAGAGTAACTCAGTTTATTGCAGAACAAAGTATGAGGGTATATTGCCTCAGAAATCCCAGGAACATCCACAGTGAAGTACAGCTTCCTTCAGGACAGTCACTTGGCTTTGTGGTATGCAGCTGCTGATCAAGCCAAACCAGGAGCATTCTGCAGTGAAAATGTACCCAACCTGAATAAGGCTGGCATCATGAAGCTCATGATCCAAAATTTCTGTGGTGATCTTGCTAGTGAGGATCTGAATTGCTTCAAAGTTCAAACAAGAACTAATTCAGGAAAGTCCTATGGCCTGTGCTGTACAGGATGTCAAGCTGGAAGATGACAGTGGTCATGTCTGAACTTTTAATCTATTTATGCAAAATAGTTTTTTATTGGTAACATTTATTACCTGCAGGAAACTCTCTTCCTTGAATTTCAGGTAGGCATACCTCTTTGGAGAGAGCAGAATGAATGTGCCTTTTAAAAACAAAAAAAACACAGCACCACATGCTCTCTGCTCCTTTTCATCTGAACAAATCTGTTTCATTTGCTGAGGGGCTGAGTATGGCAGATGCCAAGATGCAATCAAGTTTTGCTTCACCGGAATGAAAGCGACTGATCTGACTCAGCAATTTTGGTTTTAATGATGTTTTTCCTTTCTCTGTGCCCTCACCCCCCCCCAAATGTCCTATGATTTATTCTTACGATACTGTGATAACTGACATTTAGTATTCACATCAGTGAATATTAATTCCTTTTTTGACAGGGATATTCAAAAACATTTTAAGTAGCACAGGCTGAGAGTGATAAGATTTTACATACGGTTGGGGTGGTTATACAGTGAAGCAAATACACTGCCAACATGTTACTTAAAGGATGAGCAGAGGCAAGAATGCTATTTTTAGATTCCCCTTTTCCCTTGATATTACACAGTTTTCTTTTCAGAAGTCATTATTATTTAAGTATTAGATCATGGATCCATTGTGGTCCCACAAATCAGTGCATTTTGGGGTTCAAAGCTTTGTCACAGTTCACTAATGGTTATAATTCATTCAGGGCACAGCTACTCAGGTTTGACTATATGATGACTGAGTAGCATACTGAAGTCAGTTCGGTACATAGCTTTTCTGAAAATTTGCTTTCCTCTGTAGGAGCTTATATCTGGATTTAAAAACCTTTACCCTTAATGATGTCTGAACCCTGTAAAGACAATCAGTACTTCTTATACATTATGACAGAAGAGTCATACGTATCGATTGCTGCCTAGCAGGTTAGAGAGAAGAGTCTGTAGTAGGCTTGGGGGTCTGTCCATAGTGTCTGACACCTTCTGGCAGTCAGACTTGCCTGCTGTGCTCTCCAGACCCTCTCACCTCCTGTCATGCCTTGATCTTAATGCGATTACCCTGGGAGGCTTCTTCAAGAGGTCACAGGCTGCTTTTTTGGTGCCTTCCTTCTTGGCCAAGTTTTCAGGGTCTTTCTACTCCTTAACCTAGTCCTGCAGGTTCTGTGCCCCTAAACTCTATAAAATAGACTTCTCCGTTAAAGTACCCCTCCAGGGCTTCTCTGCCTTCTCAGAGAATCAGGGATTTTTGGACCCCAAGTATGCATCCCGGCCCTATTTGTGTCTTAGGTATAATAATCACGGCCTTCAGCCATTCTCATAGTCACACCAATGCCTCACAGATGGCACTTAATTATGATTTCCTGGTCCAGCTGACAACCTTGGCCCCCCAGGGCTCAAATCCTTGTTCAGGGTTTAGCTTTCCTGGCTTTGGCCTTTTTTTTTTTGGCTGAGGCCCTCAGCTTTGGCCCACTGCCTCAGGTCTCAGCCCCACACATCCCCATACAGGGAAGATCCCAGCTGTGTGGCCTCCAAACCTCCCCCACAGCCACAACCTGGTTCTTCAGTTAAACACAAAACACTAACCAAACTCAATACCTCAAAACCCCATTTTAGGTCTCTGTTGCTGCCAAACTCTCCCTGAGTAGATATCCCATTCTCAGCTTTCCAGGTAACTTTCTGGCCTGAACCCCCCTGCAGCCAGTTTTGTCTAGAGCTTCTTCCACTTGAACAGACTGGGGCAGTCTGCCTGTCCAAGCCAGAGGCAGGGCTTTTATGTACTCAAGGCCTACTTCCTTATGGTCATCTAACCCAGCTTCCTGTTAACAGCACCCGGGTGCTGCTAATTCTGTGACCAGTAGGCCAGTACTCTGCTGCATGCAGCTGGGTTCTGCAGCCCCTTTAGCTTGGCCACTCACACATGCTGCTTCTTGCAAGCTGGGCTTTCTATGAATTGCCCTAAGTTTGCTTTCCCTATCCTGCCCTGCTTTTTTCCTTCCTAGTAATAGGGGTAGAGGTCCCTTGTTACAGTCTCATGGTTAGTTTCCTTTAAAAATATTAGCGTTAAAAATATTGCAGCTTGCAGTTCCTACAAGACACTTATTTATCTAACTTCCTCTTCTTCCTGTCACTTCATTTTTTCATTACCATGAATTTTCAGTTTTGAAATAAAATCATTTCAGTTTATTCTATTTCGTTTTTACTCTGATATAACAACAATTTGTCTTTTATTTTAAAATCCCCATTGTACCATAATATGCAATTGAGTTTTGGCAGTAGAATTAATCATAACAAAGGAGGTAAAAGCTGGAGCCTGAAGTATACAATGGTCTCAATCAATCTGTGGTGTGGTTTTACTTCACTAGCTTTTCTAGTTTTTCTGTTTCCCTTACTATTTTTCACTGTGGTTTGAAAAAGAAGCATGTGTAGGAAGGAACCTGTTTTGGGAGAGACATATTTGATGTCCTCCATAGAGCAAGGGGGTTGTAAATACTATGTGACCAGCACCTATTGTGTACTTCACATAAACTTGGTGCAACACATCTCTTCTGTTAACATGCTAACTCTTGGGTTTTAGAGGTCTGTCTAGTTCCTTGGTATTGCTGTTTACATTTGACAGGCCATATTAAAAGAATGTGATGTTTTAACAACATTTAAAAAAAATATATATTTGTAGTTTTTAGTACATTTTTTGAATAATACATATTATACAAAGCATTGCTCAGATTTGTCTCCTAGAGTAATCAGTAAAACAAACAAACAAACAAACAAACAAACAAAAAAAAAATATATATATATAAAGGCATGTTTTATTTTACTTTAGCAGGGCATGTAATTCAGATGTAGTTCAGAACAGCACCATAAATCATGGAGGTTGAGCTTTTATGTATCTTCTTTCAATGGTTCTTTGAATTTTTTCTTAGGAAATACTCTGATTGTTCAGTTTCACTTGCTCAGTGTAGCATTGCTTACAAGAGTACCCTGAGGTGCTTTAAAATTACTTAGTAATAGTCAATAAATTATCAAAAGATGACCAGAAATACCTGACTTTTTAGAATTAATGTACGGACTTGAGTATATTTGAACTAGAATTAAATCATGCCGTGGCCATTAGAGCCATTAAGAAGGTAAACTAAATAGGTGGAAAGAGAATAAAATTAATATGTAGTCAATATAGAAAAAATACTATTTGTCTTTAAAGCTATGAACCAAAAAAGGGAAGCTAATTCAATTAAAAAAATGTTCCCCAAGCTCTACTCCAGACCTTTTAAATTGTCCTTCAAAAGCTGTCTTAGGGATGCTTCTGTGGCAGAAAGCTCCCTTGTTTCTCCCCAAAATCTCTGCCCTGTGACAATGTGATAAAATCTCTGTGCTGTAACCATTTGAGTAGGGTGGGCTCAGCAGAGGAGACCACACCCTTACCCGGTCTCTTTAGGTAACTTGAGCTGGCTGCATTCCTGAGGGAGGGGGGAAACCTGCTCCCTCTGCCTAGGTGACTGGTACCTGGGTGAGGGGCATCTACCTGGTGGGCTGGAATCTGCCCGGTAACAGGTGATGTATTTCAAATTGGTTGGCTGACAGCCAACTGGGGCTGGCCTCCACTGGACCAGGTAGGTGAATAAGGTCACGGGGGCTATATAAGTTAGGATGGGCTAGGAGGCGGGCTCTCTTCGGCCATGAGGTGAGGCAGCAGCCAAGCGGGGGACACAGAGGAGCATGACCATCTAAAATTGGCTCTCTCCCCCCAAACTCATGATCTAGAAACCGCCTGCCTCCAGAGGGGAAACTTCACCAGCCTCTGGAAGATGATTGTGAGTAAGCTACTCAAGATCTGATTAGATATCTAGCTGGCAGTAACTTAGATGCGTGATCAAAAGGCTACCTCAGCCAGACTGTTTGCTCTTTAGGATTTCTAGGATATTGCTGAATCTTGTACCCTATTTTCACCCTACCCCTGTAACCAATAAAGTCTTCCTTTGTGACCGGTGTGGGAGACTTATTGAGGGGTGGGTCTAAATTATGCCTAAGAGACCCCTTAGGTCTGTGGACTAAGGGAGACTGTACTTTTTGCCCCCGGACTTGGGGAAGTGCCCCAAGTGCCTGTACTGGGTCGAGTACCCATAGGACATTAGGCCTGTGTTTCCCCAAGGACACAGGGCTGGGAGTGAGTCCGTTCTTGGGGTGGTGGTGGCGACGTTACCCCCAGGCTAGCGTATGTGCTCCAGGAAGGGGTCGGGCCGGACATAAGGCGCCCCTAGGGAAGCATTCGGAGCCTGGCAGATGGTCGGGCGCAGGGAGGTGGGCAGCTCAACGTAGGAGCGCCCCCTACTGGCCCGCCACAGCTTCCATATCACACCAAGACAGCATGGATAACAGGGAAGAGCTGTTCTGAAGATGCCAGCAAATCTCTCAATTTTGTGAGTGTGGGCCTCAAAAATCAAATGTAACTCCAGAATTGTACACTTTGGAATCTGGCAAAAATTATGATGGTTTTTCTTCTATTTTTGAAATTGTGCTGAAGGAACAATGGCTTTGTCTGTTGAGAAGTAATGAAAACTATAATCCTGGCTCTCTCTCTCTCATGATAGTTTGTACTGATATAGCCATATGCCTTGAAATAGACTATGCTGATATAAATTGGGAATAGGCCAAAGGAAGCCCATAAAAAGTACAGCAAGATACTTACAGTGGCAATCAGTGGGAACCCTATTAAATAATGTAAATGAAGTGGAAAAAAATGTGTTTTCAGTATGTCGGATCGGTATAGTTCATGTAGCAAGGTGCTATACCTCCAGAAGAATAATAAAAAAACACAAATACTAAATGTGTGACAATCTGGCTGAATGGCAGCATTACAGAGAAGGATCTAATCTGAACTAGTGCGATGCAGCTGCACAAAAGGCAACTGTGGTTTTGGGCTGCATCAACAGAAGCATTAATTGCAAGACATGGGATGTGATAGTGCCTCTTTACTTGGCACTGGTTAGGCTGAGTATTGTGCAAAGTTTTGTGCTCCACATTTTAAAAAGGACATGGAGAAGTTTGGGTCCAGAGGCAGGTGACAAAAATGATAAAGGGCTTGGAAAGTAAGTCATACAGGAAGAGGTTGAAAGAAATGGGCATGGTCAGAAAAGGTGTTTAGGAGGCAGCATGATAATAGTCTTCAAATATATGAGGCCCTACCATAAAAAAGGGGAAAACACAACACCTTTTGTTGCTGCAGAGAGCAGGACATGTACCAATGGCTTGAAGTTGTAGCAAAGTAGGTTTATATTGGACATCAGGAAAAGTGTCTTCACTATTAGAACAGTGAGGCAATGGAATAGATGGACCAGGGAAGTGGTGGAAACTCCATCGCTGGCGGTGTTCGAGAAGAGGATGGACAAGCCTTGGTCAGGAATGAACTAGCAAAAGTGCTCTACTGTGGGTATTTCTCATGCTTCTGGGCTTTGCTGGTTGCCACATGGGGCCATGAAGAAATGTTTTTCTCCTCCTGCTGCTACATGTGTTGGGGAGATGGGAAGTTTACTTTCCTAAGAAGCATTCAGTGTTGGCTAATGACAAGGCTGGGGATTTTGACTGGATGGGGCCAATGTTCCTGCTCAGACTTGAATCTGAAGGTTCCTGGCTAATGGCTCGTGCCCCTTGGCTCAGGGTTAGACTGCTCACTGTATTTGGAGCTGGGAAGGAATTTTACCCTATGGTCAGATTGGTACAGATATGGTGGCCGAATCTCTGAATCTGAATCAAATCGGGAGACCCATTAAAAGGTCCAAATCAATTTGGAAGCCTCCAAATTGAGCTGGTGAGATTCAGTGCTCATTCAAAGATTCAGTCATAGACTAAACAGGCAGCACTCCTCGACCACACTGCCTGCAGCTGCTTCCAGCTGGTAAGTCTGTTGTGGTGGGTGGAGGGGGTCAGGAAGGGGCATGGGGTGGGGGCAGATCAATACCCCCACAGCAAGGGAGGGATTGGGGCTGGGGCTGGGGCTGGGACAAGCTGCCCAGCTGGGGTGGGGGGGCGCAGGACTCAGGGAGGGAGGGCACCTGACACTGCACACTGCTAGTCCAGGAAGGCATGGGAGTAGGCATGTGCCCCCGGATCTGCGTGGGGTGAGCTGGGCTGGGCTGCACTCTGGGAGGCTAACTCCAGCCATCCACCACTGGGCTGCACTCAGCGGGGAGAGTAGAGTCACGGTTGCACTCCAGGTGGCTAGCCTCAGCCACATCCTGGAGCGCAGCCCTGGCTCTGCCCACCCCACAGAGCCAGTGGAGCATGTTACCAGATTTGCCCATCACTTTGGGGTGTGCTCATTTATTAGGGGTATGTTTCTAGGGTCTTTGTAATTCTATCAAAGTGCTGCTTGTGTTACTTGTGTTTCTATACATAGCTGTATATCGCCCTTCTGCAAGTCCTCACCCCCAGTGGAGCTATCTTGCAGGGCTCAGTTTCAATGGGGTTGGGTTCCTCCAGACACAAAATCAGTCATACACATAAACACACACAGATTAACATGACACGCCTGACCTGGCCGGGTTGATCAGCATGGAGAGGCTGACACCCTCATATGCCAGGAATCAATTCATTAAGGTAACAATAAAATGCAGTCAGACACAAACACACAGGTAAACAGAATACCTCTGAATCCAGCTGGTTGTCCAGCTGACACCCTCATGGGCCAGCATTCAGTTCATTAGGGCACATCTGAGCCAAACTGGGTCAATCAGCCTGTACAAGCTGATCCCCTTATGTGTTTCAAACTCAGCACATCCCAATCTTTTGCCCTAACTGTCCTAGTAGTGGTAGCCTCTTGATGAGCAGACCCCACAGTATTTCCAGGCTTCACAAGGATCTTTAGCTGAAGGTAAAAGAAGCGTTGCTGCAGATTAAGTGGGGAAGGAAAAGTAAAGAAGGAAAAATACACCCGGTTACCACCAATTTGACTATAGAAGTTATTTATTGCTAAGTATATGAAATATATAATGGTACTAGTAGTAATAGACGTGCAAGGGAAAACAAACACAAACAATTACAATACTACCCTCGTTTCACTAAGTATTTGGGGAAACTTAGCTTAAGCTTAACTAATACAATTCAAGTTCAGAAATCTATGCCTAGAGAGAAAAGAGAGAGAGCGAGCGAGAGCTGGAGTCTCACCAGTCCAAGACACTTGGGTTCCAATGCTGATAGGTAAAGTTCTTAGCACAATCCTTGAAGGGAGATGATCTGTTTTTTCCAGTTTCTCGGGAACAACAACAGATGATGTCAGAGAGATTTCTTTCTTGAAGCACACAAGTTGCTGCTTTTACAGATTTTTAAACCCTCAGTTCAGATTCTTCAAAGCATTCTTTGAAGTGTGTAAAATAATTGTCTTTTTTATTGACAAGGGGTTATCTGGTTTGGAACATCTCAGGAATCTGATCAATAACCAGGAAAAACATAAGGTTAAGGAGTAACCAAACAGGAGCCAGCTTGAAATTCTTATGCAGAGCAGATATACTGGATGGGATACCTCATTGTTTCTTCAGAAACAATAGATAGCTTGCAGCATCGGGTTTTGTATTTTTACTTGTTGCAAACAAACCTCAGCTTAGCAGGACTTTTCCAGATCTTACTGTAGTCTTTTAACAGACTTAAGGGGATTACTTGGAGTGTTCAGAAACTTTTGTGGAGAGAACTTCCACCAGTCATCCTGGGAAAAGTATGACAGCAATTGTAGTCAGGGCTCCAATGGGCTGGACGCTGTGATGAACCTTTTACCATTGTTCAAATGTTGCCCATACCCCCTCTGACTCAGTGTCTTGCCTCAGCATTCCCTAATCCGGCAACCAAGTTTCAGTCAATCAAGTTTAAATAGGCCTCCCATAGTGGGACCGGGGAATGTACGGCCCAAGATACCTATTAAACTTTACTTCTGCTTAGTTCTGGTTAGATGAGGTTTGTGTGTGTGGTGAGTGTGTGGGGAAAGTCCTTTGTAAATCCAGATTAGAATTGGTCTGATAAATGTTGAGCTGAGTTTGTGTAAATGTGGGTAGATTAGCATTTGGAGCATCATGCAGCACTCCCCTGCTTCTTCGATCCCAGAATTCAGTGCGGTCCTTGCCTGTTCTCAATCCTGAATGCTAATGAAGGTGCATTTCTGTCCCATCTCCCATTTAAATGAGTCGTCATCTGGTTCCATCTCAGATGCAAATGAGACCTAGGGCAGTTGCTCCCTTATCTGGAGGGCTTTAGGTGCATCTCCCACTGCATCTTCATTGTCTTTCATAATCAGTTCTTGTTCAGGTGGGGGGTGGGAATTCTTTGTGAGTCGACAGGCTGCATCCTGTGCCAGAGGTAACAAGCAGGGGCTATGGGGGGGCTGCAGCCACCCTAAAATTCCCCATAGCCCCTGCCATCAGCCCTGCCCTGATCTGGGTACATGCGCCCACCCCCCATGCCCTGCCACTGCTCGCACAGCTGGGACATGGTGGGGGTGAAGCCGCAGCTTGTCCAGGAGGCGCAGGGAGGCTGGAGCTGCTTCTGTTGCTGCATGCCATTTGTCTGAGGCAGCGCAGCAGCACTGTCCTGCCCCTCCCTGCCCTGGCTGGGCAAGCGGCAGGAGGCATAGCCTCTGCTCCCAGCACCTTCCACTGCCTGTCTGGAGTGCAGCCCAGCCCAGGCTGCCCCACACAGATCTGGGGGCACATGCCCGCTCCCATGCCCTCTTGGACTGGCAGTTAGAGCTGTCAGAAGAGCCACTGGAAGAGCAGCTCCCAGACCGGTGGTGTGGCTGGGCAGCTTGTTCCAGCCCCTGCCCCAGTCCCTCCCTCACTGTGGGGGCATTGATCTGCCCCCACGACACTCTTTCCTTCCCCCCTCCACCCACCACAACAGACTTACCAGCTGGAGGCAGCTGTGTCCAGCATCCTTGAGGACCGCTGCCTGTTTAGTATATGGCCGAATCTCCAGATCTGAATTGGCCAAATCAAATTGGGACAGTGCTTCGATTCATCAAATTGAATCACTGTCCCTCTGAATCCATCAAATCCAAATCTGAAGCAAATACTTGCTGCTTTGCACAGGCCTACTTCCCAGCCCCATTTTTCTATAATTAAAGGCAACTGTGTCATGGAAGGAACTGTCACATGAAGTAGTGTGCATTAATACAGTTGGTTTGCCTGGATAGTTCTCTACTCCTGGAGCAAACAAGTCAGTATTTCAAGCTGACTGGTAAGCCTGTAGTTGGGTGCCACAGAAACTGGTGTTCCATCTTGCTTTATTTGACATCTTTATTCTGAATTGGGGAAGGTGGTAAGCAGCATGCGAATTCCGCCCTGATTCAACCTGGAGAACTGCCTGTTACATTATAGTTAATTTGTAGAAATTGGGTGCAAATTTGTAAATGACATTGAAATGAGGGCCAGTTCATCCATGAGTGAGTACAAGGGGGAAAAAAGCCCCCAAAAACCAAAGGCAATGTGAGTAGCTAGCACATCAACAGAAATAACAATGAAACTCAGCATGGGCAAAGTCAGACAAGTGCGTATGAGGACAAGTAAAGCAGAAATTTAATTGAGGTGAGACACGGCAAAAATAATGGCTAAGGAGATTTAGGTGAATTTTTCACAGGAAACAATAATCTTGTCTGCAGTTTATAGCACAGTTCTAGAAAGGTCTGGTTGCTGCATTTAAAATACTGATTTATTTCTGGGCCCTACAAGGGTCAGACAGCTTTAGTTAAACTGGAACAGGAGTTTAGATGCAGGAGAGAGGCTGGAGAAAATATTAGTGAAAGACTGAAAGGATGTACACATAGTAAAGTTAATCTATGATATTGGAAAGATGTAAATTTCCATTCACTTGAAGAGCAGTGCTAAGAAAAGTAAGATATATGAGCATGTATTTAGACACATATGGGCAGACAGTTGACCAAGTTCCTTTTGATTTCATTGTGTTGAATTTTGAAATAAAAATCAGTGTAATGCTTTTATGATCCTTATTTTATAAGGAGTTTCAGCTAACAGGGAATTGGCAAAATTAGTGAATATAGTACCAGTTTGGGCTGCTTCCTTCTATAATTTTTCATTGATTTCATGCAAGTTATGTATTCCAGGTTAAGAAATTTAGTTTATACATGGTTATATATGATATACGGGCATACAAAAGCCTTTTTATTGAGCCATAATTAAAAATATTGTTTATAAAATGGAACTGTTGCATGACATTGGGATGTAGCTTTTTGCTTTGCAAATGTTTGTCAAGACTTGTGAATGTATAATTTTTTTTGCAACTCAAAACCATTCCGTATGTACAGTATTCAAAATGATGAAACTATTGAAAAAAGCTCGAGATCTTGAACATTTTTAGTAACTTATAATTTCCCCATGCTTGGTTTAAGTTACTTTAGTCTGCATGTTATAAAGGAGAAATTGAGGATGCTCGGAATGCTTTGGGTTTCCTGAAAGTTTAGCAGTTCAAGTATTTTTGTTTCAAAGTTTTAAAAAGATCAGTTTGCTTCTCTGTTTAAGCCAAGGGTGGGCAAAATACGGCCTGCAAGTTGGATCTGGCCTGCTGAAGGATTTTGTCCAGCCTATGTGTGGGGAGCAGCCTGGGTTGTGCATGTGTGGTTAGTTGTTCAGGATGGTCCCTGTCTTGCCGCCCCCCAGGTGCACAGCAGGGCTGTGACAGCATGGTGGCTGGACTCCATTTCCTGACAGCCCTGGTGGTAGCAGCTCTGTCTGGCAGCTGCAGCTACTGGACCCGGCCCCACTGCTCAGACATCCCAAACCATTTGCCCTGTACTCATTACTGGGGCCAGGACCTGCATAGGCAGGGCACTTAGCCAGGCAGCTGGGATGGGATTGCAAGTGGGTGGGAAGCAGTGTTTGGGAGTGAGATGGGTAGGCAGGGCCAGGGAGATCACAGGATCTTGGGGTGGTGACCATACAGGGCCAAGGCCAGGGCATGCCCTTGCAATGGACATGGGTTCTGGGGGCACGGGGGCTGCAAGGAGCAAATGGCAGCTCTGCTCTGGCTGTGCTCTGCTCTGCACTGTCACTGCCCTGTGATCCTTTTCCAGGCCCCAGATGCAGCTCCCTGCCCAGCCGCGGCCCCATTCTGCTGCCTGACTGCATGCCTTGCCTGCTTGTCTCCTGGCTGGTCTCCATGGAGACCTGGGCATCACAGGGTGGTGCCAGTATGAGAGGCCAGGGCAAAACCCCAGTTCTGTGGGAGGGGGAGTGCAGGGACCAGCTTGCAGCTCTGTTCCCTCCCTGCAATCCTGGGGCCTCTGTGGAGACTGGCTGGAAGCCACATGGGCAGGGTGTGCAGCCAAATGGACAGGATGGGCCCTAGGCGGGCAAGGAGCTGCATCCAGGACTGGGTCCAGTATGTTGGGGTGGTTACAGCGTGGGGCTGGGGTGGGCCATTGCTGTGACCCACTTCCTATGCACCCCTGTCCGTAGAACCGGCAATGGCTCAGCCCAGGGCTCTGGCCTTGCAGTGTCTCCACCCTGCGACTCTGCCCTGTTATAGTGGCCTTGTCTACCTGTCCCACTCCCAAACACTGCTCCCTGCCTATCCATGGCCCTATCCCATATAGGGAGATTTGGTGAGCTGTTGTGCAGGGGGTGGTGCTGACCTGGCTCACGACAGCTCAACAAAACTCTCTGTGTGGTCCATGGACCCAGATAATTGCCAACCCCTAACTTAAGCCCTTCCTTCTGTGGAAATGAAATGTGAAAGACAAATAATGTTGGTGGAGAGATGAGAGTGAGCAAAATTATATTTGTATCAGAATCTTACTAAATCTAGATTGGCTGCCTAAATGTCTACATTTAAAAAAGAGTGTTTTACATCTAATGCCTAATTGGATCACTGCTGCTTGTTCTGTTATCTGCCATCACTGAGAACAGTTTAGCTTCATCCTCTTTGGAACCATCCGTAGGGTAGTTGAAGGCTGTTATTAAATCCCCCCTCTTTAGTCTTTTCTTCTGCAGACTAAATAAATGCAGTTCCCTCAGCCTCTCATAAGTCATGTGAACCATTTTTATTGCTCTCTGAGTGGGAGAGAGTTCAGCATCGACAACCTTTCTATACTGGGGAGCCCAAAACTGGATACAGTACTCCGGATGTGGCCTCACCAGTGCAGAATAGAGGGGAATAATCACTTCCCTTGATCTGCTGGTAACACTCCTACTAAAGCAGCCCAGTATACTTTTAGCCTTCTTGGCAACAAAGGTACACTGCTGACTCATATCCATCTTATTGTCCACTGTAACTTGCAGGTCCTTTTCTGCAGAGCTGCTGCTTAGCCAGTCAGTCCCCACGCTGTAGTAGTGCATGGGATTCTTTCATCCTAAGTGCAGGAGTTTACACTTGTCATTGTTGAATCTCATGAGATTTCTTTTGGCCCAGTCCTCCAATTTGTCTACGTCACTTTGAATCCTAGCTGTACCCTCCAGTGTATCTACTACACCCCCCACCCCCCATCGTGGTGTTATCCATGTACTTGCTGAGGGTGCAAGTCAGTGTTCATGTCTGGGAGCTGATCCGTCCCATCATCCAGATCGTTAATGAATATATTGAACAAAACCGGCCCCAGGACCAACCCTTGGAGCACTCCACTTAAGACTGACTGCCAGCTAGACATTGAGCCATTGATTACTATCTGTTGAGCCTTACAATCCATCCAGCTTTCTCTCCACCTTACAGTCTATTCATCCAACTTAGCTTGCTTGCAAGAATGCTGTGCGAGATGGTATCAAAAGTCCTGCTAAAGTCAAGGTATATTACGTCCACTGGTTTCTGCACATCCACAGAGCCAGTCATCTCATCGTAGAAGGCAGTCAGGTTGGTCAGGCATGACTTGCCCGTGGTGAATCCATGCTGGCTGTTCCTAATCCCCTTCTTCTTCAAGTGCTTAGAAGTGGATTCTTTGAGAACCTGCTCCATGATTTTTCCTGGGACTGAGGTGAGGCTGACTGGTCTGTAGTTCCCTGGATCCTCCTTCTTCCCTTTCTTAAAGATGGGCACTATATTTGCCCTATCCCAGTTGTCTCCCCCAGTTGTCTTGAGTTTTCAAGGATAATGGCAGTGGCTCTGCAATCACATCAGCCAACTCCCTCAGCACTCTCAGATGTATCACATTTAGGTTTCATAGACTTGTACACATCCAGCTTTTCTAAGTAGTCCCTAACCTGTTCTTTCACCAATGAGGGCTGCTTTCCTTATCCCTAAACTGTGTTGCCCAGTGCAGTGGTCTGGGAGCATTGGTGATGCATAGGAAGTGCATGTGGGTACATGCGCACCCCCTGAGCTTGGCGGTGCACCCCCTGCAAAAAGGTGCCGCCAACACTGCCAGCAGTGCCTGTGTGTGGTCACTGCTTGCCACCCCCACCCCCTGCTGCCATCACCACTGGCAACATCTGCGGGCGGTTCCTGATCGCCACTGGCCATCACTGCTTGTGGTGTCTGTGGGTGGTCGCCAATCGCTGGTTGGCACTTGCCACCCCGCCTCCCTTCCGCACTGCCAACAGTGCTATGGCCACCTGTGGGAGCTTACCACTTGCTGCTGCCACACTCCTACTGCTAACAGCACGGCCGCTGCTTGTGGGAGCTCACTGTGCCCCTCCACCGCCAGCTTCCTGGGGGCACGAAGCATTTATGTTCTGAGGTAAAAAAGGCGTTGAGTACTTCAGCCTTTTCCTCATTATCTGTCACTCTGTTGCCTCCCTCAGTAAGGGACCCACTCTTTCCCTGACCTTCCTCTTGTTGCTAACATACTTGTAGAAACCCTTCTTGTTACCCTTCATGTCCCTTGCTACTGCAACTCCAGTTGTGCTTTGGCCTTCCTGACTTCATCCCTGCGTGCCTGAGCAATATTCTTATACTCCTCCCAAGCTGTCTGTCCAAGCTTCCACTTCTTGTAAGCTTCCTTTTTGTGTTTAAGCTCACCAAAGAGTTCTCTGCTAAGCTAAGTTGGTCACTTGCCACTTTTGCTATTCTTCTTGTACATTGGGATGGTTTGTTCCTGCACCCTCAGTAAGATTTCTTTAAAATACGACCAGCTTTCCTGGACTGTTTTCCCCCTCCTTCCCTTTCACTTGGTATTGCATGGTTCACTGTCTTATGGATATATCAGTGGTCATTACAGTGTGTGTCTGCTCCCCCCCTGTCTTCCCCTCCCAATCTTGTGCTCAAAGGGGCTTGATGGCCTGAGACAGCACAAAAAGCTTCCAAGTCTGGTTGCTAAACTAGAATCCCTCCCCATCCTCTAACACAGGCTGTTGGCCACAACTGAACCGCTATTTGCAGTAATGTTAGGAGTAGAAGCTGTGAGCTGAGATTCATGTTACATCTGAATGAGCATACTGAAGCTGTTTGTTGCAGATTCCTCACCAACAATGTAGAGTTGTTTTTAAGGCAGCAGTATGATGTATGGGGTGAAATCTGGTTACTTGGCAGCAACAACAGTTTTCTCACTTGTCTGTTGTCAAATTAAAAACTGTCAAGCAGAAATGACAGCCATTTAATTTTCATTAGTGGCTTATTTTTAGGAGAGAATGCAGTTTTCTACATGTTGCAGGAATTTACTGGAGTACACTGACATCCTTTACATGACCATTTAAAAACAGTTAGAGGACTAATGTCTAGGTAGCTTTGCTCACGTGCATGCACGTGTACATACGCATCCTCTTCTCCCTTTCCTCCTCCTTATATTCAGGTTATCATTATCAGTCTACCAGAAAACTGATAGGTGATGCATTATTAAAACATACCTATTGTTATAGTTCTGGTCCAGGTCAAGACATTACACTTTTACTGGTGTAAGTGATTGGAAACTGGACTATACCCATAACAGAACAGAAGTTCAGCACATAAAACTGATCTCTAAATCATGGAACCCAATTTAAGATTTGCACCTCCTTTCCCCTGGCACCTGCCCCACCAAAGGGTGAATGCGTTCTGTTTGCTATTGATCTAAACTACTCTGCTTAAAGAAAAGCGCAGAACTTAAGCCAATTTTGTCTTGAGCTTTTTTAATATCTGTACCTAGCCGTGGTGAATATTTAAATAAGGTTAACTTCAAATCATTACTTTAGTTACTCGTTGGAAAATGTAATAATGTTGCTGTAATTTGTGACTATTATTTCAGTTTCATACTTCACAGAGGAATGTCACACTTCCTCTCTAGTTGTGTCCCAGATAGGAAAGCAATTGGCATCAAATCTTGAAACGTAACAAGATAGATCATTCCACAAGTTTGTTATCTGCAGGCTTCTACCATTTAAAGTTTCTACCCTTGCTCTGTTGAGCTATTATCTACCAGATCTTCCACCCAGCTTACGCAGAAAGATATTTTCAAGTCTTTCATTCTGACTCTGTATCCCTGTCTGAATTAGTAGGCTGACTGTGAGCTCTTATGACATATTTAGGCTCTTGGCAGACATTACTTTTATGGTTCAATAACCATGTTAATTGCACCATAAATAGTAAAAGTGTTACATAGAGACTTATGGCATCCTAAAGTGGCAACCCAGCCAAAAAAAGAAGATTTGTTGGCACTGGCATCGGGACTGGGACTGCTGAGGGGCTCCTCCTACCAAGAACCTGGGAACACTTTCCTCCTACCTGCCCCTGTTGGTAGCCTTTCTCACCTTGCCCTACAACTCCCATGGAGGCTTTAAAATGCTAAGTTCTGGGGAGCCAAGCTGCATGTGGTGTTTTTAAGATGCCTTCCTGTGGCTGGCCAGGACCCAACTGACTGTTGGCCACACATGCGGGGTTGTGAGCATCCGTCTTTCAACTTGCCAGTGCAGGTAGGGCCCAGGATCATGATAACATGTTCTTTCTGCACTGGCATGTAGAAAGGGCCCAATTAGGATCTGATATCTGATGCCAAAATCATACCTCTTGCCATGCATATGTGGCATGACATAGGTGTGATTGTTGGGATCAGGATCAGAGCCTACTGTGTCATTAAATAACTATGTGCGAGGGACCTCAGTAACCTGACTTGACTGTTAAGACACTTGTCTTGCACATTTACCCCAGGGTTAGTGCCCTGTTGCAAAGGTATTCAGTTTTTTATTTGCAAATAGAATCCCAAACAGCCCTTTGTCAATTGAGTCATTACTCAGCAAACCTTCTGTTTGACTGGTGCAAGTACTATCTAAGAATCTTTCCCAAATTAATATAAAAAAAACACTGCATCACTATTATTATGTGGAGAAGCATATGGTTCAAACCTAAGAAAACATTTTAAAACTCTGATTATCTACTCTTTTGCAATATATTCAGAAACAATGTTCAGGTGGGAAAACCATGTGAACACTAGTCAGCAGACACAAATAACCTCTACTTACAGCATTTCTTTGAGTACAATGTCATGCTGCTAGAGCCATTGCCAAGAGAAGCTGTTTTTAAAAAGAGATATTTCACTTTCCACCTTGGTATACTGAGTTTTCCAATGACTATGAAACAGAACCAATAGGTTGGTGTAAAATTTTATCCTCTTCAAATAGTGTGGTCTTTAAATGTATGCTTTGCTCTGAAAAGATCAAACTCAGAAATTTTTAGGAAGTGTTTGAATTACACAGTACAGAGAAGCAGCTGCTATAGGTATGTAAAGTGGTAGTAAAATGGAATCATTATGTCTCTAGGCTTTTACATAAGAGTCTAGTTTCTGAGTTAACTTTTGCTGTGTGCTACCCTCAAAAGTGTCCTTTCTATGTGTGTGTGTGCACATGCAGATTTTGTCTTTTTTCAACTGTAAAACATTGCACTCCACTCTGATGCCTCATTATGGTGGCCCATTTTAGCACGTCATCACAGCCACATTCTCCTAGCTGAACAGGATTCTATGGCCTAATGTACAAGTAGCCTTCTACTTGTGGAAACCATTAGCTCAAGTTACATTTTAAGAAATTGGGGCAGGAACTATGCTGAGCATTGTGTGTGTGTATATAGCACCTACTGGTGACGCATAGGGGAGGCACGTGGGTGCACGTGCACCCTCTGAGCATGGCAGTGCACCCCCTGTGATAAGATGCTGCCGACACTGCCAGTGGTGCCTGTGGGCAGTCACCACTCACCACCACTCCCTTGCCGCTGACACCACCGACAGTGTCTGCAGGCAGTCCGCAATTGCCACTGGCCACCACCAACACTGCTGGTGGCATCTGCGTGTTGGTGCTTGCCATCCCCTGCCCCACTGCCAATAGTGCTGCAGCTGCCTGCGGGAGCTCACCGTGCCCCCCATCCAGGGGCATGCAGCGTTCATGATAGTACCTAGCTTTGTGGGTGGAATGGCAATTGTTGTTGAGGCCTCTTGCCAGCACAGTAACAAATAACTAGCGACCCTACTAAAGAAATCGCTGGGCATATCTACATGTGCATATTAATGTGATACAGTAAATTCTGGTGAATATTGTATTGGAATTTATTGCTCCCAGACGCCACGTTTCCGTGTGTGCCTCGGACTACAGCATGTTGAGCCAGGTCGGAGCAGTGCTGGCTGGCAGGCTCAAGGCTGCTCTAACCTGTCTTAATGTGCTGTGGAGGGGCTGGCTGGGGTACAAGCGTGCTTCAGTGCAGGGCTAGCCATTAGGCAGAGCCCCCACTGAAGCACCTTCATGCCCCAGCTAGGTTTGTTAGCATCTGCATGTGTGGTGCTGCAAAATAAAAAACACAGTAGGATAGTACTTGTATTTACAGGTACTACCTTGCTGCAGTTTATTAGTTTCCTGCAGCCTAATAGGGCCTCATTTGTAGATGTTGACATGTTTACTGTGGAGCTAATTAGTTGACTGTAGTAAACTTCTCATGTAGACATGCCTGCTATGTTATCACATGAGGCGTTGGCTGGAGAAGGAGAGGAGGAGGAGGAGGAGAAATAATGTTGCAGTAGGTAATAGGAAGCAAAATTTGGTCTTCTATGTGACATTGTAGGAAAATGCATTCACATATGGTGTCTTTAAAAAAATGGCATCAGGTCTAGGAGAAAAAAAAAGTTTTCTAGAAGAAGGACAACAATTGTGAGAGATGGAAATGCCTTTTTGAAAGCAGAAATCAAATATAGTGTTGCAATCTAGAAATGCTAGTGACTTTTTGACCACTTTGAGTTGAGCTTAACTCCAGTGGCTAAGAGATGTGTCAGACTAGAAATTAAAATCGGATGCACCTTTAGAAATGGCTGACTTACAAAGATGTAATTTATTTTACTAAGGGAATGTTATGTATCAGATTACCTATGGCCATCCTAGCAAAACTGATTGTCAATAAAGTGGATACCTGTTAAACCATTAGGTATAAGACTGAAAGCTTGACATAATGACAGCACTGATAAAATTCCAGAATAATTCAATAAAGAACAGGAGCACAATAATGCTGAAGAAAGATGATCTAAGTGACCTCAGTAACTAGCAAGGTGTTAAATTCAACAAGTCAAAATGTTCTGCAGTGTCATTTGACAGAGAATAGAGGGAGCAGTTGAGACAAAGATGAGGAAAGAGTAGGCTGGATAGCAACCCAGAAGATCATGTGTCAGCCAGATTTTCCATCCCAGGAAATAATCATTAAAGAGAACAAACAGAGCAAAAACACTCAAACCAGGCTTTATAGCTTTTTAAGAAAGCAATTGATAACTTCTATTGCAGTTCGCTCTGGAACATTGCGAAATGTTGTGGTATGCAAATAAAAAACAGCACCATACAGGCTTTAAATCAAGTTGTAGTTTCTACACTTACACTAAATAAAACCTTGAGTGAATGATTTAATGTGGACATAGATGTCAAACATGAATGCATTCCCTCATCTCTTCTGCTTAGCCTTTGTGGAAAAGAAGTGTAGACAGATACAACACTTAGCTTAATATCAGAACAAGAAGTTTTCAGGTTTGATGGCATGTTTGTTTTATTTGACAGCTCAAACAACATTTCTGCAAAGCCCGTATGACTGTTCAGCACTGCAGAAAAGCTGGGATTAGTAATCAAATCAGATTTGAAAAAAGGATGCTAGAGACTCCTGATTTAAGTGTACAAAATATGAGTCAGTTCACATACTTCACTAGTAACATGTAAACCACTGGGATATCTAGAAAGAAATAATGCTGCAAACTGGCAGCAGCTTTCACTAGAATAAATAAGATCAGGTCTTTGAAAAATCTGAAGCTTAAAAGACCATACTATAAATCTTAATCTCAAATGTTATTTTTATCCTAACACATAGATATGAAAGGTGGAAAGCCATCAAAGGCCTAGACAGATGTTGAAATGCTTCAGCAAAATACCAGATATCAAATAGAATTAACTTTCAGAGTTACATAAAAGAGAGGATGCAAGTATCTGGGATGTGTTAGGAGTGAAGCTGGAACTCTTCCTGTGGCAGGTGTGCCATTAGACAGGCAGGTGTGCCTAATGGAGGAACATGTTAAAGAGGAAAATCAAAAGAATCCCTCTGGCAAACAATCCTTAGAAAGGGAAACATATGGGACTTTAAAACTGAGAAGATGTGCAAAACAGTCCAACTTAGTCAATGGTGGGAGTCTTATTTGTGCCCAAGGAAAGATCCAGGGGCTGTGCAGCCCAGGGTTTTAGAATGTCCTTTCTCTGCCATAGGTATACAGTTCTGGTGAATCACATTTTTCTAGGAATGCCAAGTTCTGTTTAATAGTCTGACTGTGATTTGTTTATCTTTGCTAGCAGCAATGGAGAGAAGTCCCAGCGGTATCTCTTGTGTGCAGCATGAGCTCAAAACACACTCTGGCTCTACAAACTTGGGGTTACATTTTTCTTCAGTTTTCTGCTTCACATGTAATGTTTTAAGACAAAGTTTCTTCTTTAGAACATCCTCAAGAGTGCGAGTTAGCAGCATAAACCCAAGGACAGTATGTAATACATTGCAAAAAAAAATTACTTAGAGGATCTACTGTAGTTTTGGGGAGAATATATCTTGTGCACTTTTTATTTGAACTCGCTCAAAGTACTACAGGTTATATTTTGGTCAATCAATGTGGAGTGATTCATTGCATTCAAGGGAATTATTGTTTAAGACAGGCTAGACCCTCACCTGGTTTAAATCAAAATAGCTTCTTTGACATCAACTGAAAACTCAGAGTTATTCTAAATTTACATCTGTATAAACTGAAGGCAGACATTTGCCTCATCGATACATTGCAATCTCCTTAAACTATGTTTAAAAAAGCAGAAAAAAACTTTATTATGTAACTAATACTATGAGGGTTTGTTCCAGTAAGTTGAAAGAGTAGCTGGGTTGCCCTTTGGCTAGAACACTTGCATTAGCAGTGTGGCATTGCTAGAGCTGTCCAAGTTTCTTGAGTTCAAACTTTGAGATCACAAGGCTGGTAGTGACTGGAAACTCACTGTATAGAGGGTGCACCAAACACCAAGGAAAAACACTTAATGCTGCTTTTTAGTGATGTTCAAAACAATGGTGATGGAATACTGAGAGAGCTGTAATAATTTTTTTGTAGTTAGTAGGAATGTTGATATGATGCAGAAATGAGGAGGAACAGATTTAGGGATAGATAAATTAATAACTGTCTTGGTCTTCAGGTTTTCAGGATACATGAAAAATTTCTCACTTGCAGTCCTGTGTATGAAGATGTAAGTGAATATATATTTATGGTTACTTAACTCAGCAACCATATGCAAGTCATTTTAACACTGGAAATTTATTAAAGAGCCTAGAATTTTGACTCATACTAGAAAGAGTGCTAAATTCTGTACAAGACTTGCAATGTAAATGGACTGAAGCCCTTTCCTTATGGTCTCTGTCCTAACGGCCAAGGGGGACTGGGTAGAATGTCCTTCTGAGACCACCAACATTGATTTTTAATGGCTGGGAGAAGAGCAACTTCATGTTGAGAAGGCAATCTGGACTCATAGTAGAGTTGATATGTTTTATTAGACTAACAAAATTTTTGCAAAAAAAATTCTTAATTGTGATTAAAGATTTTTTTTGGGAAAAATCTTGTTGGTCTAATAAAAGAGTACTAGACCTAGGTCAGACCCTTGGGGAACCCTGCTTGAGACCTCTTCCAAACTAGACATTGAGCCATTGATGAATACTCATTGAGTATGATGATCCAGTGAGTTATGTATCCATACTATAGCACTTCCATCTAGTCTGTATTTCCTTGGCTTGTTAATGTGAATGTCATGAAAGACAGTGTTGAAAGTCTTACCGAAGTCCAGGTATATCACATTGACTGCTCCCTCCCATCCACAGAGCCCTATTGCCTTATCATAGAAGAAAATCAGATTAGTCAGGCATGACTTGCTCTTGGGGAATTCATGCTGGCTGTTTCTGATCTTCTTATTCTCTTCTAGGTGCTTCACAATAGATTCCTTGTACCTGTCCCATGATCTTTCTAGGTATTGAGGTCAGGCTGACTGGTCTGTAAATGCCCAGATCCTCCTTCTTCGCTTTCTTAAAGATGGACACTATATTTGCCCTTTCCCAATCATTTGAGACCTCACACAACCTCCACAGTTCTCAAAGAGGATAGCAAATGGCTCTGAAGTTACCTCAAACAGTTCCTTCAGTACTTTAGGGTACATTCTTGGGGAAACGCTAATGTATCTCCACTTAACATTTCATATTTTAAAAACTTTTATTTGTCCTTATATTTAGCATATTTGGGGCACATTTAAAATTGGAGATAGCTACTGATATTTTATTGGCATATAGGCCTGGATCCTGCAAACACTTCCTTTTCATGTATATATTCTTGTGAGTTCCAGAGGATGTGCATTAGAATGCATTTAAACCTTGCATTAATACTAACCGGATTAGGCACAGTCTAAAAGTTAAGTTCTGTTTTTATTTTTTTAAAAGCTTTTCTGAAGATTTAAAAAAAAAGATTTAACCTATGGAAGAGGGAACACAGCTGCTGGAGTGATCAGGGGCTTTCTTTAGCTACAAAAGTGAGGCATTAATTTTAGTAGTTCTGCTCTTACCCCATAGATCTTATTTGTAGCCACAGTGAGTAAACTTATTCACTTCCCCAGGGCCATGTCTTATATTGCCCCCTTACCTAATTCATCTTGTTTAGACCATGATTCTTGCTGTTAGGAGAAACTTATGGAGGTTTCCCTAGATATTTGAGAAAAATATTTTGACATGGAGGTTGAGTAGCCTTTGTCAACAGTACTCTGCTCTAATGTGTGTTTTGGAGTGTTAAGAAGTGTTCCTTTTCTAACTATTCTTTGTTCAGAAAATGCTGTGCTCTGCTGTATTAAGACGTTCTACATGTTTCTAGGGTATATGTATGGGGATACTCATCAGACAATGGTCTTTGTCTCAATCTCTCTCTCATGACTGTATACAATACTTGGCTCAAGTAGAGGATTGAATGGTGATGAAGGTTTTCTGCTACCCATCTGGGATACTCTTCTTCCTTTGCCTGCTATTAAGATCATTCCATCCACTTTGGCGTGTTAACAGCTGCTGAACAAACCTTGATGTTAAGGGAGGCAGTGTGCTTCTGCTTATGCTTGTATGTCCCGATTGCCGTGGAGAGGCAGAGAAGGCCCAGCTAACTAGAGCAGCAACCAATTTTGCTGAAAGAATGGTAGTGTTGAGTCCTTTTCTAGATCTATATATGATAGAATATAGACCCAAATTAAACTCATTGCCTGCCTTTCCTATCAGCAGTTGCAGAAATGACTATGATACTTAGAGAGTCAACACACACGTAAGTGATTTTCTTAACTATAAGGATACATTATATATCGCAGGCACCCAAATAGGGATGCTCACTCTGAAACTTTGATGTGTGTGTTCAAACTGCAATTGTGCAGGAAAATCAGTTAGTTGTCTAACTGCTCCAATATGCAGACATACTACACTTGGAGGCTCTCTAATGAAGGTGTCCAAAAAGTAGAGGTCATGTGGAAGACATGTGTTATCCTTCCATAGCAAGGGAAGAACAGTTTAAGTAAAGACTATGCCAAGATTGGCCAAAAAATGTATGGCTAATTGTATACTGGGCTCCAGTGTGTGTTTTACCAGCAGATTGAGGGAAGTGACTATTCCCTTCTGTTTGGCACTGGTGAGGCCACGTCTGAAGTATTGTGTCCAGTTTTGAGCCCCCCCACACTACGGAAAGGACATAGACAAATTGGAGCAAGTCTAGTGGAGGGCAAAGAAAATGGTTAGGGGGCTGGGCACATGGCTTGTCAGGAGAGGCTGAGGAAACTGATCTTATTTAGTCTGATGAAGAGAAGACTGAGGAGGGTGGTTCCAAAGAGGATGGAGGTGGACTGTTCTCAGTGGTGGCAGATGATAGAACAAGCAGCACTGGTTTCAAGTTGCAGCAAGGGAAGTTTAGGTTAGATTTTAGGAAAAAATTTTCCACAAGGAGAGTAGTAAAACACAGGAACAGTGACTCAAAGAGGTTGTGGAACCTCCATCCTTGGAGATTTTTAAGACCTGGCTAGACAAAGCCTTGGCTGGGATGATCTAGTTGGGGTGAGCAGGGTGTTGGATAGATGACCTCCTGAGGTTCCTTCCAACCCTAATTTTCTGACACTGAAAATTTCACAGGTTGAATTAATAGAGTATAAAATAAAGGATAACACATTTGGCTGAATGCAAGGAAAAACAGGAGGGAGAAGGTTGTTGTTACACATTGCTATCTTTTGATTGTACTAATAAAAAATTAGCTGGTGTGTCTTGAGTACATCTGGTAAGAGAAAAGAAAGGGATGGATATGAATTGGCTTGGTTTTGTTATGGCAGGCATACTGCTCAAGTTGTGTACATGGGGCTACAGTCTGTTTCATGTTGCCTTTATTAATAGGTAATATTTTATACTGGATGCTTCTTGTTTAGAAGATCTCATAGTATTTTATAGGTGTGAGCATTATTCTCATTTTACAGACAGAGGAGTTAATGTAGTGAAGAAGAAAGCTGTACAAAAATCTGGGGCACAGCCAGGTTAGACGCTGGTTGTCTTAATTCTTAGTTCTGTTCCCTATTAGACAATACAGCCTTTCTTGAAAGAAGCATATCAAGAAACTCAGAGCATGCAGAAAAATTTGAAATTTGAATGGTTGCATTTAAAAGGAACACCCAATATCTTCAGTTATAATGCAAGGGATGCCAAAGTTGGCCTGGTCTATGATATTTGGAATGTTGGCATAGACAGTTCAGATACACAGCTTCCCTACAGCAAGCAGAAAATAACACCCCTTTCAGTTTTCTTCTTAATGTAAAGTGTTGTGCTTTTTAAAACAGCAATGGTTAAATAAAGGAAAGTGCAGGGCATCCTTATTTTTTACAAAAGGCAGCATCTAGCTAATTTCTACCTATGGGGGCTTTTACCATCTTTAATTTTCCCTCGGCCTGAAGAAAGGTGCATCTACCTGAACACTTGCAAAGAAAGATAATGTTTTCCCCCGTGATTTCTTATTTGGTCTAATAAAAGGTATCATCTCTGAGCCAAGAGTTTGCATTTTTTTTAGTCTCAGACCAACATGGCTACCAAAGCATCTAGCTAAGGCACTGTTACCTAACTTCTCACTAAAAAACCAAACAAACTCATCTACGTCTGTTCACCAGAGCGCCCCAAAGGATGACAAGATTGAACAGTCACAAACTCTGCTGTGACCGACTTAGGCTGGACATAAGGAAGAACTTCTTTACTGTCTGAATCCCCAAGGTTTGGAATAGACTGCCACCGGAGGCAGCTCAAGCACCCACTCTGAACGCCTTCAAGACACATTTGGATGCTTATGTTGCTGGGATCCTATGATCCCTGCTGACTTCCTGCCCGTGGGGCAGGGGGCTGGACTCGAAGATCCTCCAGGGTCCCTTCCAGCCCAGGTATCTATGAAATCTATGATCAAAGCCATATTAGTTACAAGGCTAGGTTACTAGAGTAAAACTTTTGTAGTTCAGGGCCTAGACTTTTATGGAAACGAGGCAAGACTTCAGAAAGTAAAGGAAATATGTACGCAGTCATTATGCTTGAACAAGTAAATCATATCCTTTTCTGATTTGGGATCATGTATAACAAGCTATATATTCACATCTATTATAGCAAAATAAATGGCACTTTTAGTCTTTATAACTGAGTTGGCAAAAATAGTTTTGTAAAGCGAAACAAAACTTAGACCCTCTTTTTTGCTGAAGTGTAGAAGCCTTTTGTAGAAAAGTCAGGTGGTAGGAGTCAAATAACCTGACACGGTAGTGAATTATGCTTCATTGCCCTGTGATGACTTCAGATATACCACATTACATTATAAACAGAATATAGAACAGCTTACTATATGTTTTGAGTCAATCTTTTGTTCTAGCCACAGAGAAACTTGGATGCTAACCAACTTTAACGCCATAGAAAGTTTTCCAGAAAATAAATTCAAGTTTTTGCTTTTTGTTTTTGTTTGTTTTGAGCTCAGGTACAAAATAGATATTACAATGTTTATGAAGCAGCACATGTGAGAAGCAGAAGGGAATGGGTCTAATTTCAGGGTTATATCCCCGCTGAAATTCTAGCTTTGTGTTGCATTTAGTTCATACAAGGAGATTACATCATTTCATAACACAGCTCTGTCAAGTGAAACAGTTGAAACTAATGACAAGATTGCATAACACAGTTGAGAATATGCTGTAAAGCATGCAGAAAACATGCCAAAATTAGAAGTCCATTGTGACTAACTTTTTGAGACAGGAGCCCTGGTTACTTGCCTAATCACTCTACTGCTTACCAGCCATCTCCCCTGATACAAATTTAGGATAATAGTGCCCCACTCTCAATTTTAAAGTATGAAGGGCTTGAGCTATGTGTACAGTATAAATGGATGTAGCTCCATTTAAGATAGTTTACAGTAGCAGAGAATCTGGCTCACTGTTTCTTAAAATCAAATCTAAGTCATCTAGAATTGAATGTGAGTGTACACAATAACACTTAACTTCCTTCGTATTAAGCAGCCGACTTGAAAATAAGCCACTTATTTCCCTAAAATAACTCAGTTATTTACATTAAAACAAAGTGAGATTGCAAGATGGTATATGTTGCAAAAGCACAGGCATCAAATACTTTTGCATGTTTGGTACAACAAAAAACACTGTAATGTTTGTGCACAGAAAACAACTATTATAAATAGGGTTGGGGGGTAGGTTGCTATTCTTTTAAATAACTTTTTTTTGTTTCCGCTTCTTTTTCAGCAGATACGGTTTAAAAATGACTTTAGGGCAGGGCTGGGCAATAATTTTGGCTGGAGGGCCACTGAATGACTTCTGGTGAGCTGTCAGTGGCACAAAGGTATCCCTGCCCTTGACAGGTGCCTCAACTCCTGGTCACCATTTTGGGACTGGAAGTCCTGCCCCTAACCTGGATCTTTGTCACTGGAAGTCCCTTTGCCTGCTCTGGAGATACTCCTTAGAGGGGTGGGGGGATTACCATCTTGGAACCAGAAAAAAAACATATCCTATACTAAAACTTAAACACCTATAATATATTTTAATTTTATTACAAAAAATATTTTTGTCATGATTTGTGTTTGTGTTCCATATATAGAGATGACTGTTTAATAGCTCAGAAATAAAGTCTTACTCTTGTAGATTGAGTGTGTGGGGTGTGGTTGGGGTAGGTGTGTATGTATGGTGGGGTGTGTCTGGGCAGGGTTTGCGAGGGGCTGTGTGTATATGTGGGGGCAGGTTGTGAATGTGTGGTGTTTGTGGGGTGTTGAGGGAGGGTAGGGGGTTGTGGCAAACGCCTCCACACTCTCCTCTGCCTCCCCCCCCCCCCCCCCTGGCTGAGTCCTGGGACTTACTTGGATGTGGCAGCAGGGAGTGGGGAGGGAATCTGGCTCCAATGCATGGGGCTTCTCTGTGGTGGCACATGAGTGCTGGGAGCTGCGTGTGCACTGCAAGGAGCCCTGTGGGATAGAAGTAGGCTGGCTTGGCTGCACTCCTTGTTGCCATGTGCAGCTGTGGCTGGAGCCACTCACTGCTGGGTGGCATCACCTGTATGGGGCTGTGTGCCATTGGGGGGATTGTGTGTGGAGCCTCCACACCCCCCACCCTTTCTCACACCCACACCCTTCCCACTCAAGTGCTGTGCTCCCGCCACCCTCTATGCATAGTCTCTGTGCTTCCACCAGCCCCAGTCCCATGCTCCGTGTTTCTGCCCAGCTGCAGCTACCCCCACCCACCCCCATTACTTCCCTACCTGCTGCTTGGACAGACAGCTGGAGCAGGGAGATGAGGAGGAGCTGCTGGATGCTGGGGAAGCCAAGCAGGTCCCCTGGCAGCTGTAGCAGTGGCAGCAGCAGCCCCTCATGAAAGCTGTATGATGGTTGGCCTGGGCCATTCTGCGCATGAGGGTGGGAGTGAGGTGTGTGGGCTGGGCAGGGTATAATTAATTGGTGGGCATGGATGAAATTGTCTGGTGGGCTGGATGCAGCCCAGAGGCTGTATTTTGCCCGCCTCAGGTATGTTTCTGCCTGATGCTCACTAGTCATGTGTTTTTGCTGGGCAGAATTTCATGACTTACCTTGTCCAGTGAATGTGCATATGGACCATGCATCTGCCTGACCAACACAGAGCTTACTGCTCGTGCTTATAAGCAACCATCCAGCTACATGTCCACACTGCATATAACGTAGGATTGCAAACTGTGCATAAGCATGCAAAAAGGCAGTGGTGACTGGGAAACTGACATTTGGGCATATGCAATGAAATAAGATTTTGCCCTAGGTGTTTAGACAGGGCTGGCCCATCTTATCTTGTGCAACCTGTTGTCGCAGGGGGCCCCGCAGCTAAGGGGCCATGCCCCACTCTCCCCCCGCTGCCTGTGCCATGTTTAAAGGGCTCGATGCGGGTAGGAAGCCACTTCCTGGGTAAGTGGGGGTGGAATTCCCGGCCCTGGGGAGGGAAACCAGGCAACCCTAGCACATGCTGTCCCTACCTCATGCCCCCTGTAGTGCAACCCATGTGCACGCAGCCCAGCCCTGACTATTTTATTTCAGTGAATTTTGATACTGCAATTAACCACAGTTTTGATTTTTCGATGGATCGGGGGTGACCAAAAAATATGTGCTGGCCCTGTGTTTAAACACTGGAAATAAATATGCAGCTGTTTTGTCCTTGCCCTGTTAAGTTTTTCCTGTTCCCTCTGGTAAAGTTTACCTACCTTAATAAACTGTTATTGTATGGAATTATGCATCTTTACTAGGTGTCTGAATAACCAGTCATAAGTAATTAGCAAATTCTCATAGTAATTATGATAGCTTAATTTGAAGAATTTTTTTCCAAATACAAGAATTACTTTTAGTAGGCATACTCTTCCTGTTGGCTCCAGCCTTATGATTCAGATATGTGTGGGTGAGGAGATGTTAATACTGCTTCCAAGGAAGAGATGGAATGTCTCTATTTCTATGGAGATCATGATGTTTTCTGTGATCAACATTACTGTTCAGTGTGTTCCAGCAATTGTAGTAGTTTTCATACATTTTCAGAACAAAATGACCATAGCAGATGTTGACTGCTAACTATGAGAAGGTACAGCTCATAAGAGCATATAAGAGTTAGAAAACTGAATAATATATACAGCACAGTTACTTCCCTTCAGCATAGATAGCATAGAGAAATGTATTACCTAGAAGTGTAATTTATTAATGATTACAATATGTCAAGTGGGCCAGTATGCCAAATTCTACAGGCACGAATCTCAACTGGTATAAATCAGCAGAGCTCCAATGATTTCAGTGGAGATATGCCAATTTGCACCTACAAATACTCAATACTCCAACAATAAGTCAAACTGCTTCCCAAACACAAATAAAAATAATATTTTCTGGTTTAAACTTGGTCTGAAAATGTGGTGCCAAATAAACATGGTATAAAGTCCAGTTCCTACTAGTTTGAACAAGTATTTTGTTTAAAATAACAGTATCACTTACTTAAACTGATAAATGGCTTTTGGCAAGATGAACAATCCTGGCCTGTGCATTCAGACACACTATAAATGGGCCTTTTTTATTTTTTAGCAAAGTTGTGACTGTGAAGAAAAGAGTTGAGTGGAGCTCCCTGTGGTTAGTACAAATCATTATTGGCATGGAACATTCTTTCTTTTCCATTAACCAGGAAAAGCAAAAAAGCCAATATAAATCTCCTATTAAGCTGAATCTCATAATTATTAAAGCTGTAGTGCATACATGCTGGCATTAGTACCAACATCGTCATTTGTAATACTGTTAACTTGTCTAATAGTGGAGTTGGTTTTTTTTAAACCTTTTTAAAGTTCCTGACTCCTGTTAATACTCATTTCAGTGCCTTAAATATCTGAATAATGATGCTCATTAAGAAGAACAGCAATTGTGTGGACAGCAAAAGATGAACATCATTATTGTTTAAAATTTTAATTATGTTTTAGAGAAAAAAATTACTAAAAACACTTCTGTTTTACTCATTAAAATTCTACTACAGATTAGTAAATTTTATTGTAGCTTTTTGAACTTTAGGACTTTGTTGTGAAGTGAGTGAGAACTGCTGTACAGTAGAAAGGCTTGCTGCTATATGCATATTAGCAAACCCTGTTAGCAATAAAGGAGCTATTGCCAGTAGGGCATAAATTAGTTCCTGGAGAAAATAAGTTATACTGGAAAAGAGCTTCATAGGTCACATAACTCGTTTACACTAGGTTTTGTGCTAGGATAAAAAAGTCACATCACTGACTGAAATTCTTTAACATATACTGTTAAGTGTCACAAATAGACCTGAAGATAGCAGGTAGTTGTCCAGCCCAAAAGAGGGAATGGTGAAAACCAAAGCTCTCTTCCTGGCTCCTGCATTGTTCCAGGAAGGAGGACATTTTCTATTGCTCCACACATCAACCCAGATGCATTGGCCAGTTTCTGGCATTAGCTTACCTGATCTCTTCCTACCCATGTGTGTGAAAAGCAACCAGGTGGATGCTGTTCTCCTGGCCCACTGGGACCTGTCATAAGTCTAGTTCCCACCAGGTGATTTACAGATGCCCTATATCTGCTTGCTCCTCCACACAGAAATGTTAGACAAAGGAGAGGTTCCCATAATTATTTTTGCCTGATCTAAAAGTAGAAGAGCCTCCAACTCTTTGTAGACATGCTCATGAATAAGGAGATACAGAGAATCTAAGAATGGAATGGACTGAACAGCGGGGCATATAGGAAGAAGAGAGGGTTTTCATATTTATAATTTTAACCGTACCACACAAATGTTAAGTGTTTTTTATGTGAAGCTATTGCTATTAATAAGCCATATGTAAAATGCATGACTTGAATTAACATGGTAGACCACATATATATGTAGTTAATATACTAAACAGGTCAAGGACTTGATATAAATAAGGAGAAAAGTTGGTCATATTGAAAGAGCTTGGAAAATCACCAGGCCCTAGAGTGCCTGAAATACTTATACCTCTGCTATGGTAAGGCAGTCTGTTGGCATTGTGCCTTGAGAGAGGAGGTCTGGAGAAGATCAAAGAGCAATAAACAGGCTAAGTTTATGAAGGACATATTATTTCAGGCAGACTCCATCCCTCTTTTTAGATCAAATTACAAAAACAAAGGTTGAAGGGCATATGTTAGGAGGGAATGAAACTAGATTTTAGTACAGCATTTAAATGTCTTACTAAATGCTTTTGGAATAACTTAGTTAAATTAGCTCAGGGCATAAGTACTATGAGATAGGATAAAATGGGCTGAATGGTAGTTAAAGGAAAGAAAGAAGCCATCAAATTATATGGCAGAGGACCTAGGGGTGAAGCCCCAGAGTATCTTGCATAAGAGAGCTCTCCTCAGACTGTAGACAGGCTCAACTGGGGAGACTAAAAGTGATTCTTTTTATTTCAGCTTTAGAATACAAAGCCTCTGGGGCTCTCCCTGGCTGACAGCCTGTGCTGCCTAGTATCAATCCATAGCTTCTAAGTGCTGGCCAGGGGTAATTCGTCATGATGTGGACTGCTGACTACACAGGAGGCAACGCATTTTGAAAAAAGAGATGAGTTACGTAGTTAAATTCAGTGGAAGGAATTTGGTACCATTGCAAACACTACGTGGGAGAAGAGAGAAAGCAAGAAAAATTAGAAATATGCCCAAGAAATAATAAAATGAGATTCAAAGTGGAAAAATAGTATCTGGTACATTTGGTGAGAGGGAAGATGCTTGGAAGGGCAGTAAGGTTAAAAAAGACCTGGGGTTAATCATAGCTGGGAAATTAATAAGAACTTGCTGTGTAATGGGGGAAGTAAGCCAACGTAACTGGTGAAACACCTGCAGATGCAGGGCTCTTGGAGCTGCTGCTACTCTATGGTGCCAGCCTCAGTATTTTCCATTTAAAGAGGAAAAAATTATGGCTTTACAACCAGGTTACTCCGTGTCATTAGCTGTCGAGTTTTTGGGGGGATTGCTGGTCTACTGAAGTCCCTAAGGCTCCCATGTAGGTCTGGATCATTCTTTGTATGTATGTGTGCAGGGTGAGTTCAAGAGTTGGAAGAGTTTTTAAAGGTGGCAAGCCCTCTCTGATCAGAAAAAGATAACAAAACTGAAGGCAGGATATACCAAATTAAAATGGTAGAATGATTTCTAGGGAAAAATTACAGGGATTGACTAGGTGCTCAACACTTTGGCTAAATAGTTACCAAGATCTGGGAGTATGCCCTGTCCCATGCTAAATCAGCTGCAGGAATGGTGTCTAAGGGAAGTGGGATAAATGCATTAATAAGGTATAGTTACTTGAATGGTGTAAAGACTAATGAGCCAGCTGAGTATTTTGGATGCTCAAAGACAAGCAGTCGTAATGATTATATTTGGGAGTAATGACATGAATAAACAAGAGTAAAACTTAAGGTCTATCAGGTAAATTGTTCTAGGCTCTCCTTCAGCAAGGGACTTAATCGTGGATCTAGCTGAAGCATGGATATTTCCACTTACTTCCATTGGCTCTTATGCTTAACTTTAAGCACAGGCTCAGATACTAGAGTTGCTAGAAAGTGACAAGCAGGGTTGCAATGCAATAATATTCCAAAGTTTATTTCACTTTACAGGTTTGGAAAATAATCCATTTTTAAATGTTTGAGCTTTTTTTAAATCTGGGACCTCATTGACACAATTCTCAACATTTAAAAAAAAAATGTCATGAGCTAAAAAAAAATAATAATCCAAAAGTTAATATTTTTTTCATAAAAGAGTTCATTTACCAAAAAGAGATTATTGGACAAAATTAAAACATATTTTGTGAGAAGAAAATTAGCTAGTACTTTTTAAGTACCTTGCTGAAGGGTGAGAGCTATTAGAATGGGATATCTCCCTGAGACAACAGATGTCAGTTCATAGATTTCATAGATTGCATAGACATCAGGGCTGGAAGGGACCTCGGAAGATCATTGAGTCCAGCCCCCCGCCTGAAGGG
>NW_017728949.1:23414648-23466767 GCF_001723895.1 Crocodylus porosus | reverse complement strand
ACCAGAGCGCCAGGAGTTTTCAAAGATCTGTGCCAGGGGCTGGGCTATGATGCTCGCCAGCTCCTTGAGTACCCTGGGGTGCAGATTGTCAGTGGTAATGAGCTACTGTGCAGTCAGTGTTGCCAAAAAGCTGTTTGGGGATGCTACTGTGCAGTAACATCTGTTACTGCGCAGTCATTTAGTATTTGTGTATGCAAGTACTAAATGACTGCACACTAACATCTGCGGAGTTAGTGTCTCATGTAGACGCAGCTTTCGTCTAGCTTCTGGGACTATCTCTATGTACATAGTGAGTAGAACGTTTAGAAATAAAGTTCTGGCACTAATCTAATTACAACTGAAGTCTAGAAAGGTTTTTTCTAAATTTGGTAAATATAATAAACCTAGTTTGTTCTGGAGGAATGTCTTGTTCATAGCATATTTGCCTTTCTTTTTTAAATGTACTGAAAAAGAATAGCAGTCTGGAATATCATGGAAAATCCATGTTGGATTTTTCCTTAACTGTAAAATATATTATAAAAGGTAAGAGCAGATGCAGGTATATTTGCATCCAAATCTTATACTCTACTTTATTTAGCATGCTGCTTATATAACACATATATAATATAATGAGGTAGGTAAAGTATCAGAAACTTCTGCCTTAAAAGTTCTGTTTTTGGAATCGTGGCAGTTGCCATTAGCAAACATGTCCTTCACAGAAAAGAACATACCCAAAGGGCATGATTTAAATTCAGACTGAATTATGAGTGTTTCTTAGCATTCAAAATTGTTGCAACTAAAATAGAAAGTGCATTCAGGAAAAGATTTTTGCAATAGGCAAAATCCTTCCTAGTTGTTGAATCTTGTGAAGCATTTACCATAGGCATATGAATAACTTTACTACCAAGCTTAAAGGTAAATGAGTGTATGTGCAGACTTGTGCCTATATGATGAAGAATCAAGACTGGGAGAAATAAGTCAACCATTCCCTTTACAAGATGAAGGGATAATTATCAGTTTTTGTGCTTCAATACAGTTGTTCCCAAGATACGTTATTAAATGAAGATTTATGATGCACATTATCATGTAAAAACTAGCGAAGATACTGCATTTTGGTCCTAATTTTACCAGGCTTGGGAATGATGTACAGTATTCATCTTGCTTTCTTCTTTTTTTTTTTTAACCACAGTTTTCCTCTAATGGACTTTCTTGACTGCTTCAAGTCCTAGTTACTAGATAGGGGCTGATGAATTGTAATTACCACAATAAAACAGCCATCCGAGGCCAAATACGCAAATCTAGTAGTGAGCCTGCTTTTGTGTTCTGTGACTGCTAAGGTCACCCAATACAAAATAGACATAATCCATAGCTGAACATACTGTTCAGAGACCTCTCTTTCTAAACATATTATAGTGTTTTGGAAAAGTGGAAGATGGATTACCTACTTTTTCAATTCTTCTTCACGTTGTCTTGCTGCATAAACAAAGGGCCCATCTCCTACAAATCAGCTACTTAAGAAATAAAGTGAGTCATCTCTAAATAGTACAATCCCTGTACATTTCTAGTATTGTCACTAGGAATATTTTCATTATCTGTTGAGACAGTTATGAGCATGCATGCAGTTTGAAAGCAGTTTCAGTGTGATATTATGAAAACATTAAAGTCAAGCTATGCAACACCTTCAAGCTACATTTACAAAAATGGGGGAAACAGCATCCTGTTGTGCAAATTGTGATTTAGGAAGCCAGGGTACAAAAGTTACTGTTTGAAATTAGCTTGTACCATTTGAACTGCCATCCAAATTTAATTAAAAAAGTCATAATGCTCTAAGAGAACCTTTCAGATAATTTTAATCTGTGAAAAGAACAAAATTCTCTTAAATCATAGACTGAAGCAGGAGTTTTGGGGAGCCGCTATGGGCTGGTCAGCATCCCGCCACTCTCCTCCACAACAGCTCAGAGTCTGCATGTCCTGTAGCTCCTCACCACTACCAGTGCCCTGCAGCATCTGAGCGTATGGCCCCAGCCTCGGCCTGCCCCACACCTGTTTTGCACTTTTTGGAGCATACTAGCTGGGACCTACATGCACAGCCCTGATCCTGGGCCACCCCGCACCCATGCTGAGCAGTGGTGGCAGCACTGGCAGCTGGGCAGAAACTGCTGTTGGGCATGGGGAAAAAGTGGCCACCTTCCCCTGGCTGCTGCTGGAACCTTCTTGCAAGGCTGTTCGGAGCCCGTGCCCGGGCTGTCCTGTGGCTACTCTCCACTACCACCACTGCCCCACCAGGTGGTCTGGAGGTGGCACTGGTGGTGGTGGTGATAGTGGCAGAGGAGCCACAGGATTAAATATCAGGAAAAACGTCACTGTTAGTGGAACAGTTCTTTTTTGTTTTTTTGGTAGGTTGGGCATGGTTAGGGGACTTCGATACTACTGAGTATTTAAAATTAAAAGAACAGAGGGATAAATTTAGGTAAAGTATTATATATTGGTGTTTGTGCTGATGTCTAATGGTTTGAAGATCTCTTGCAAAGAATCGGGTTAAATGTGGTTTAATTAGTGAACTTTACAATTATCTTGTATTGGGTAAGATTTATTAAAATAGTGTGGGGTTATTGTATTGTATTAAGGATTAGAATCAGCTTATCTTGTTGTTTTTATTTATGCTTGTAAATAACACCCTACCCACACCAAAAAGAAGAAAAACAAATCAATGAGGTATATTCTGGGTCTTATGCTGTACTGCCTTGGTTCAGACGTTACTTCAGGGATCTGATTAATCCTGCTGAAATACTCAAATCATATACTTTCTGAGTCACAATTTATGACTCTCTTAAAATATTGGAGGGAAATGTTTCAAGTTACAGTATAAATGTTTGTGAGCCTATTTAGAAAATCCTGTACTTTGGTTTCAGTCCGTGTTTCCCACTGGTGTATATTAAAGGTATTTTTCTCTAAATGATGTGATATGGTCAAGACGTGTAATGGGAAAAGAACATTTCCATTTATTGAGTTTCCATAGCATTTTACTAGATACTTTAGAAGTGAATCCATCACCTATTCCTTTTTTTAGAATCAATAATAGTTTTTTCTAGTTTATTTGTCAAAGGACTTCTTTTTGTGTGAGGGCAGGCGACACTAATAAATGTGTTAATCTACCTTGCTGAATAACATGACTGTTTTCATTACCTTTTCAAAAAAAAGAGGTTTGCATATTTCTAGGATTCTCTTTAAAAAAAAAAGTGTTTGTTTTTTTAATTGAGGGAGAGTGGTATAATGGGGGGGGTAGGTCACAAAAATAGCTGTTGCTGCAGTAGTGGCTGGGTGTGCTGCTGCCATTGGTAGCATTGCAGCCAGCGCTGCCTTATGTGACACAACTGCCCCAGGCATGGAACTGCCTTGCTACACTTCTGTGGAGACCTGACTTTGTCTTTCCCTTGCTCCGCAGAGTACTATGTCCTGCTTTCTCTGTACCTGAAGTAGAATACTGCTCCTTTTTTGGTACAGGTGCAAGGAAAATTGTAGATCATATCCACTGAGCCATTGTTCTTGAGTTTGCACCATATCGACAAATAATGGTGATTGCTGCTTAAGATCACCTATATAGCTCTTCTTCCACCAATTTCTTCCTGTTGCCCCTCTAATAACACATTCCAGAATTTAGCCCTGAAAGCATACATGGATATAATATCTTTCTTAGTTAAGTTTTCCTTGGTTTTTCTTTTGCTTAAAAAGTCTAGTTTAGTTTCTTTACTGAACCTTATGTCCTATTTTCCCACTTGTGGGACAGTTCAGTAACTCTTTCAGCAGCAGCTGTTGCTACACATTTTGAGGAAGAAATAATCTCCTTTCAGTCATGTTCTTTCTATCCAGTTATACCCGGATCTGGCATCTGCTTGCTCATTAGATTGAGGATGCAAACAGTAGCAGATGCCTGTTGTGGTAATTAGACAGAAGAAACATGTACTTTTAGTTTTGTGTTGGGAGGGAGGAGCTGCCCAAACAGGTTGGAGAGAACATCTTGATTTTAAAAGACTAACATCAAACTTTCCCCATTCCACTTTTCTAATTGCTTCAGTAATTAGGAAAATGTTTATACTATCTTTCTTCTATTTCTTTCTTACTTCTTTTCCATTCTGGATCCCTCTGTCTTCTGTATTTCTTTTCTGCTTCTTCTGCTTTTCGTTTCACATAGATTGTTTGGGTATTAGTTGAATGCTGCTAACCTGTGTTCCCATATGATGTTGCTCACTTAAAGATAACTATTGTACTTTTTTTTGTTTTGTTTCTGGAGGACAGATTTTGGCTCAGGTTACGAGGCTGTGCGAGGTAATAGAAACAGTGGAATTTACCCCTTTTACTCCAGTACAGCCTCTGCTTTTACTATAGTTAACACCACAGGCATTGACAATCTCTGCTGAACTGCTGCATTTTTCACCCCTGTGCATGTGGGTAACTGCCTCCTGGAGTGTGCCAGCCAGAATAAGCTGCACTGCACAATAAAGTTTGACTCTGTGGATGCATCTACACGTCCCCCTACAGTGATGTAGCAACATGCTATGTCACTGTACAGTGAGCTACGGTGATGTAGTGATCATGCAGGTCTACACGTGAACTCCAGCTACATCCCTGTAGCGGTGTGCTCCCTTGGTATAGCGCACCCGTACAGCGATGTAGTAATGAAATCTAACTATGTGCTGCATGTACGGTGCAGTAACCACCTGTATTATGCCATACTTCAGTACTTCCAAAAGAAAGTATTAGTAACATTGCCATGTGGTGACATGTAGATGCACCCTGAGGGTATGCTTTTAGGTTAGTATTCTGCTTACTAGCTGGTGTTGAAGCCATGTCTTTACTGTTACTTCTTTTTTCATATTCCTGTATCAAGGTAGTTAGCAGAATTCACAGATTTGCTGGAATCTGACAGGCCACGCCATGAGCACTTTTGCTGTGGCCTCAAACTAGCAACCTTGGGGCTGTCAACGTTGCACCTGTCAAGAAGGTCAGCTCTTTTTGATGTAGGTGATTAGTTTTCTGTTTCACAGGAATTATTTTAAATATGCCATGTACCTAGTGTTGGCCTACTGTGTACTCTCATTCTTAAGTACATGAGATTTAAATTTAGGTGATACATTTACTTCCCCTCATTCAATCCCAGTAACAGATGGTAGGAAGCAGTAATTCTTTGATTTCTTTTGACCTTTTTTCCAGAGCCCCATTATCCAAACTTACCACAGTTAACAATAAGCTTTCAGATCCCATGGCTTTATTTCCGACCCATCATCCATCTGTGTTGCTTTCTACCATGCTTTGCAAGCGTCTCTTCTTTCCCCACCCTACTTCAGGTTTTCTATGAGAGGACTTTCCCAGAGACTGTTACTTCCAAGTCCTGTTGCTGAGGAGCTCCTTCTTATGGGAGCCTCCCTCAAAAAACAACCCTCTTCTTCCTGGTTTCAGCTTGTCCTGATTGAGGCACTTTCCATGACAAGGTACAGTTAGCTTTATTGACCACATCCTCGCATTGCTAGTCCATGTTCATCTTGGAATCAATAATGACTCCAAGATCCCTTTCTGCCTCTGTGCTGATGAGAAGAGAGTTCCCCAGCCTGTAGGTATGGTGCTGGTTCTTCCTCCCTGGGTGCAGCACCTTGCATATGTTAGTGTTGAATCCCATCCTATTCTCATCTGCCCATTCCTGTAACTTGTCTAGATCTAGTTGCAACCTGTCCCTCTCCTCCTGTGTGCCTACTTCTCCCTACATCTTAGGGAGAAATCCACAAATTTGAACAAGGTGCTTTTCACCCCCTTGTCCAAGCTGCTGATAAAGATGTTGAACAGTATGGGCCTGAGGACCAAGCCCTGGGGAACTTTACTGTCCACATCCCTCCAGGTTGAAAATGACCTGTCTACTACCACTCTCTGGGTGCGGCCCTCTAGCCAATTTGCGACCCATCTCACTGTGTAGGAATCAATGTGAGAGTTGCCTAATTTTTTAATGAGAACGGGGTGAGAGAGAGTGTCAAAGGCTTTCCTAAAGTCTAGAAAGACTACGTCCACCACAACACCTGCATCCAAGAGTTTTGTGACCTGGTTGTAAAAGGCCACCAGGTTGGTCTGACAGGACCCGCCTCTAATGAACCCATGTTGGTTGCCCCTAAGCATAATCTCCCCTGCTGGCCCCTTGCAGATGTGCTCCTGGATAATCTTCTCAAAGAGCTCCTCCAGGACCCAGGCAAGACTAATGGGCCTATAACTACCTGGGTCTTCCTTCCTCCTTTTTTTGAAAATGGGGACCACACTGGCCCTCTTCCAGTCCTCTGGCACCTTGCCAGAGCACCACGAGTGCTTGTAAAGCTGTGCCAGGGGCCCCACAATGACCCCTCCCAATTCCCTCAGTACTCTGGGGTAGAGATCGTCTGGACCTGCTGATTTTAAACACTTCCAGCCCCACCAGAAGTTCCCTAACTAGGTCCTCCCTGACCCTAGGCCTGGTGGTACCTCTCCTGAGTCTGTCCGGAATCCTGGTGGGGGAGATGATTTGGTCCCTGCTCAGAAAAATGGAGGCAAAGAATTTGTTAAAGAGGTCATCTTTATCGTCTGGTGCAACCATCAGCTTGCCAAGCGTGTCCTGCAGGGGCCCCATGTTATCCGGTACCTTCTTTGTACTCCCTGTGTATTTAAAAAAGGACTTCTTGTTCTCTTTGATCCTGGTTGCTAGTCCTAGTTCTGTCTCAGCCTTAGCCTTCCTAACAGCCCCCCTACGGTCTCGAGCAACAGAGGTATAATTCTCCTTGGTGATAGCCCCTCCCTTCCAGCAGATGTACGTCTCCTTTTTAGCTTTCAGATATTCCTGAATGCCTTTGGTGAGCCATGGGGATTTTGAGCACTCTTGCCTCCTTTTAGTCGCATTGAGATCTTCACCCTTTGGGCTCAGGATCTTCTCCTTAAGAAATGACCACTTTTCTTGGACTCCTAACTCCCCTACCCTCCAGGACTTCATACTAATCTCCTTAACTCATTGGAATTGGCCCTCCTGAAGTCAAGGGCTACTGCCTTGCTGCAGGCCTTTGACACCCTTCACTGGATAGTGAATTCCAATAGGCATGATCACTATTGCCCAGGTGGTCGAGAACCTGTAGACCCCTCACGAGGTCATTGCCTGTGGCCAGGACCAGGTCCAGCAAGGCATTTCCCTTGGTGGGACTGTGCAACTCCTGGGTTAGGTAGAGGTCCTGTATTTCAGCTAGGAACCTACGTGAGCAGTCAGACCTGGGTGACTGCACCTCCCAAGATGTTCGGGTAGTTTAGGTCGCCCATGAAAACCACATCCCTTGACTTAACTGCCTTGTGAGCTGACCTGAGAATTCCCGGTCCAGCTCTTCCCCCTGGTTGGGTGGTCTGTAGTAGACCCCCACCATTAAGTCCTTTTCCCCATGACCCCCATGTATTGTTACCCAGAGCACTTCAGTCTGCCCCTCCTCTGACCCTGTCCTGTTTGTTGAGGATATGTATTGCTCTTTGATGTAGAGTGTCACACCCCAGCCTTTCCTCCCCATTCTATCGCACCTGTACAGTCTGTAGCCTTCCAATTATGGGTTGAATCCTACCAGGTTTCACTGAGCCCCCCTATACCCCCCAAGTTCCTCCTGCTTGTTCCCCATACTACGAGCATTAGTGTAGAGGCATTTAAGGCCGCCTGTGGGGGACATTTAAGGCCTCCATAGTGCTGCACAAAGTGGTATTGGGCACAGAGTGAAAACTATTCTTTCTTTTCAACTGTTAATGAACCAGTGTTAGGGCCTTGTTACACATCAATTTTCAGCAGCTTCTGGAGCTCTTAACCCCTGGATTGTCCACACATTGACAAGTGAAACTACTTGTAAGCACACTTTAGGCAGCTTAAAGCTACGCTATTCCAGGGCAGGTTTACCTCTGATTTGTGTTACCCAGCTCATGTTCCATTACTGTGTGGCCCTCCTCACAGATGAGCTGTGGAAGTCCTCCAGTATCCCCGGATGCAGTGTACCTTACCCCACCCTTCTGTTCTGTATGGAAAAACTTTTCACCCCCTGAACTTTGCTGTTTGGGGCAGGGGGGGAGGGAGGTTCTGGCACCAAGCCAACTCCCCTCCCATCCTTGGGAGTGACCTTTCCACCCCCAGGGGTGCAACACCATGCAAACAACCTGTAGAGCAGATGCCAGCTAGCCAGATCACATGGCATTGATGGGTCCAAGAGTGAGGTCCATGTGGGGTGGTAGAGGAACAAGGTGGGGGGCCAGACTGGGTCCCCATAAGCTGGGGCTTCCTTTCTGGGGCTGGAGCAGTAGCTCCCCAAAAGCACCATGCCTTACTGCTCCCACTTCCCAGCCACCCCGGGAAGCATGTCCAGTAACCCCCACACCCCAGTTCCAAATTTTAATTCATTACAACATAAGACATTCTTTAATTTACTGCCTCTTTATTTCTTTTTATATTTCTTTTTATTTTTTTATGTTATCCTTCAGTAGCTGACTTCCCTTGTTTCACCACCCATCCCCCACCCCCATTTCCTTTTCACCTCTCATTTCATTACCCACCTGCATCCCATTAACTCTCTGCCTCCCAGCTTCATGTTCCACCCCCACTGCAGCCCATCTCTCTCACACTGCCCCCACCATCCTGGGCAGGGAAAAAAGCCTGCCCTAGCTCACCAGCTCTGTACTGGCAACTCACAGCTGTAGCTCCTAGTCAGACACCTGCTTGCCAGTCCTCTAAGCTATATACAGACAGTCAAAAAGCCCTAGGCTGAATTGATTCAATCTTTGCAGGTTAGTTTAAACCTCATAGATTAAATTGAAACAGAAGTGAACAGATATTTACCTTTGATTCAGGAAATGTAGCCACGTGTGTGCTGTGGCTCAGGCCAGAAGCCAGGAGGTGCTAGAGTATGGCTGTCTAGCTTTGTGTCCGTGTCCTCTTCCTGTTGCCCCTGAGGTCTGTGGGATTTAAAGTCCAGAATCACAGCAGCAGGACTCTGTAGGGTTGCTCATCACTTCCTCTTCCTGCTTCAAGGTGGCTCTGGGATTTGTAGTCCACAGTTGCAGCCACCAGTAAGTTTGAGTGAGGGAAGATGTATTTAACCCCTGCCCCCACCACCCAGGGTGTGCTGGGGGGTGGGGGGTATTCCCTACACCTGCAGACTGGGCTGCATCCCCAGCTGGGTTTGCTTCATCCTATCCTGTCATCCAGGCCTCATTGCTCCAGCTAGGGAGCACAGGGGCAGGGCCAGCCCTGCTCTCTGGAGCAGACAGCACACCCCAGTTCAGGGCTGGCAAGCATGTTGAGATGCTGGGGGGACTAGGATTTAACTTGAATCAGGAAAGGGTCTGGGACAGAAGTTTCATAAACTGGTTTGACCCAAATCAAGTAAGTCTGATACTACATTCAACCTGATTTATCTCAAACTAGTTTCAGCCATTTTCAAACTAGTTTGTGTGCATTTTCTTTCACCTTAAACAGGTTTATGTGTAACTTCCGTCCCTAGCCCTAGTGGCAAGTCACAGCTGTGCAGGTTGGGGACAGTCAGAGAAGGTTTTTAGCTTTAAGTTGTGAGTACTCTAAACTTGAGCTAGCACTAACACCAATCAACATTTGAGCAGCTCAAAGTACAATGTGTAACAAGGCACTTACAGATGTGATTCCATTTGAAGAGCCTTCTCATGGTTTTCTCAGTTTAGGATCTTTCATGATCCCTGGCATTCTACATAAGGGCAGTAGTACAAACTGCAGTGACCTGGCCATATTCCATTTGTGGAATGTATATTTTGTCTGCCAAAGTGTTTCTCTAGCAGTTTGAAATGGATGGAATAATCTTTTTGTCCAAACACTTGTATGCTTATACACTTGCTATGTACTGTCAAACCATTGCTTTTTAAGTGTTTGGGTAAGGGGTTCCTCTATGTGTATTTCATGGAAATTAAAGGTTTTCTGAATAAAAGGTGCCACATAAATGGGAGCAAATACAAAAGAGCAATTTCCACACCGCCCCTTGCATCTTGTCAGTCTTCTCCTGAAATACTCCATCCATCAGAAATAGCCTTACTGAATTTTTCCACTTCACTTTCCCATTTTGTTTCAGCTATTGGTTATAGCTTTAGCTATAGAGATATATCTCTTTTCTTTCCCAGTGCTGTTTCTGTTAATTTTGTCTCTCTCTTCTGTTCTTATTCCCTAACAGTATAACTGAATGATTTTAATTTTGCCAAACACTTTGGATTTAGTTTGGAAGAACGTTATGGAATTTGCCTGTTCTGGAAGGCATTGCTATTGGGTTATTACAAAATCATTCCAACCTGGAGATAAGTAATTTAAAACATCATTTAGTAGCTGATCCAGTTGGCATATTTTGTGTTAATGTAAAAAAAATAATTAAATACTACAGTGCATCTTTTACAAGGAAGTCAGTAAATTGGCTGAAAGAATACTTTTCATCATTCTAGTGTGGTACTTAGTTGTGGACTAGGATGCATTTCCTCCTGCATCATAGTTAGTAATATATCACTAAATGTGGAGGAGGAGACTTGGATTATTCCAAGAATAGTTTGAGATCACAATACATTCTGGGCACATCTACACATTGCCGTATGCCAATGTTGCTATTGTGCCATGCAGTGTTGCTATTGTGCCATGCTTTAGTATGGGTTGTTACTGCACTGTGTATGCAGCACAAGGTTATATTTTGCCACTACACTGCCATAGGGATGCACTATACCTGGGGAGTGCACTGCTACGGCAATGTAGATGACACACTATGTTGCTGAACGGCATGCTACGGCTGTTAATGATATATTATCACACATCCACGTGTCTGCACATGATCACTATATTGCTGTAGTGTGCTGCATAGTGACATAGTGTTGTTACATCGCCTCAGAGTCGTTCTACCATACTCTTATTCTGGGGTACAAAGATGCCAGGATTTCTAAAGCAAATTGTAGTGACAGATAAAGTTGATGTATAATACTCCTCTGTGTGTGATATATGGGGGATGGAAAACAAGACTCTGTGGGTCTATTAACTCACATGTATTTTGTAGAGCAGTACATCGGGATGTGTGGTAGTAGATCATTAATGATCTTTCTCAGGTTAGGGGTCTACCTGGCATTAACCAAAGTAATTTGAGAATAATTTTGATCAGATGACTTAAAGGGTCATAATAAGTAAATTGAAGCTGGTGGTCACAGATTATTTATTAAGGATTACAATATTTATCATGAAATCATTGATTATAATGAACGTATACTTATAAGGGTCTCTAGCTAAGACTGATTGAATGAAATAAAGAAAAAGCCAGTCTGATTTTCCAGGGAGTGGGTTGGGCAGACAGTGAATTGAGTTTACTTTCCTCTTAGATACCAACAACTATTAGATTTTTAAAATTATTTTCAAGAGGAATAAATCAGTTTTATCACTTTGGGACTTTTAAAACTAGGTTGACTAAAGCACTATTAGAAATAATCCAGCAATGTTAAAAAAATGGTCTGGATAAACTAATATAGTGATTACTGTTGGCGTTTACATGACAGCAGTTAGCACTCCATAGTGTAAAAAAAATCATGGATATTTCTTTTTCTGTTAAAATGGTCTTTTTCTGGTAAGTGAATGCTGCTGTATCTCAGATACCACAGTTGGGGAAAAGCTGGCTTCTCATTGATGGCTCCTGAAGATATTTTTTCCTCTCTTGATTCTCTTGTTATTGAACCAGTAGGCTTTATCTAGTAGTACAGTTGTCACTTTTTAATTTTGTTTTAGAGATTCCTATAAGTCACACTGCAGTCTTCAGGGAACTTTTATAATACCCAGAAATATTAACATTGTTGCCAGTTGCATAGTTGGGTGGTCAATAGGAGGATGGGAAAATATGCTTTAGTCCATCAGTTTTGAACCCATCTAGTTATACTACTATTTGGCATGAAAAAGCCCAGAGTTTTAGACTCTAAAATGTTTTTTTTTAATCAATCACTATGCATGAGACAGCCAAGCAGTGTAAATATATAGATTTGGCAGATACAACACTTTGAAATTTGCACAAAAGCTTTTTTATTGAGGAGTGTCATAACAGTAGTCAGTTTGCAGACTCTTCATATGGTGTCAGGGGTTGGTTTACCCTAAAAGTAAACTTGACTTGTAGTTTATTGTATTACAATCTTTCTAAAGCTTGAACGAGTGACTTGAATGGCATAAAACTTAAATATGAAGATCGTTCTTTTAGGAAAGCCCCATAGTCTTATGAGTAACTGTCCCAGGGAAGAGTGGGAGGAAGGATTCCGTACCCAAAAGGGGGAACCGTGGAAGAGAAATCCTTACGAAGAAAAGAAAACAAATGTAAAAATAAAACAAAGAAAATACTTACCGGCAGCAGGAACAACGGCGCAGCTGGAACGAGGAAGGAAACCTGCACGTCTCATCAGCCGTGCTTTCATACAGCAGCATCTGGCCAGTGACGTCACCAGCAATTACCAACTGGTAAGAATAAAACAAACCACTGGTGGAGGAAGCGAGGGAGGGAAAATGGACCTGAGGGAGGCACCACCATGGTGTGCCTCTTGGGAGTCCCACAGGGAGACAGAAGGAGAGCCCGCTTGGGCTAACAAGGAGCCAGAGGGAGTCCCAGATGCCGGCTGGGACAACAGCAGTGAGGAACAGCTCACTGGAGAGGAGGACGAGCCAGAGAAAGCTCCTGCAGCCAGTGGAGACAGCAAAAGTGGAGGGAGCAGAGAGAGGAATGCGACGTCCTACACCCTAACAGATGGGAGAAGTGGGGACATTTGGGAGGCAGAAGAAAACCCCTCTTCAAGAAGCTTTATGCAGGAGCAGCGTGAGGGGCGGAGTGCCACTCCTGGGTATGAGTAGCAACCGGGCATACACAGAGGGGCCACAAGGCACCCGAGTAGTGACGCCACTAAAGAAAGGGAAGAGGAGTGGATCCACAACAGTAGAAGAGCTGGAAAGAGGGGGAGAGGCGACCCAAGCGAGGGGTCACTGATACCCAACCCCAGGTGGGGACCATCTCTGGAGAGATTTAGGGAATAAAGCACCCAGCACCCAGATGTAGGGACCAGGGAGGGGCTACACAGGCTCCCCTTTGCAACAGAGTAGATTGTTAGTTTGTATTTTTCTTTGTTTCCCCGTTTGGAGGGGTTGAGAGGCAGGAGTAAATGCCATGGCTGAGGTAGCTGCCACAGAGCCATCATGGGCTCCACTGTTTTTGTTTAAGTACTAGCCAGGAGTCATACCCTGGAGGGAATAGATTACAAGGCTGGAGAATACTGGCTGCAAGTGACCCTAGGCTGAAATAGCAAGTCCGTTCCAAGAACCAGTTATTCAGGATAAGGAGGGGCATGCAAGTCTTCCAGAATGCGATAAGAGCAGGACTGTGGACAGGAAGACCCAGTGACCCATCAAGATGGCGTAAGGTTGGGGTGTAGGGATGGTGGAGCCCCACAGGTGACCGCTGGACAGAGATCACGCCACCAGGGAACCTTGAGTAGTTACCCCACCACTGGGGAACATTCAAAGTCGTGGCAGGAGAGATTGGGGAAGGCCACTTGAAGAGCAGACACCTACTTGGCGGCTTACTGGAGATTGGCGGGCGTATACCATTGACCACTTGAACCAAGGCCGCATGTGACCGTACGTTTGAGGCCCGGCAGTCACAGTAACAGTCATAGCAATGTAGGAATAAATGCAGGGTTGCTTACTTTCATTAAAGTGAATATAAGTGTTCTTAAAACTCTGATTCATTCTTGCAGACCAAGAAAACAAATATAGTACTATTTACATTTCAGGAACACAATTCTTTAAACTTGACTCTTGGTTCTTCAAAAGCTTCTTTAAATTCACTTTTTAAATGCAACTGTATTTTGAAATCCTGGGGTTAAGATTCTTTTTGGTTTTCCCTGTTGAATTTTGAACCTAACCATTGAATTTAGTTAGGCAAGTAAGAACAGAATTTAGTTCATAGGTTTTAATCTATAATTGCTGAAATTACTGCCCAATCTATTTAATTTGTATATTTCCTTTTTAGAAACCAGAGTATATTTTCATGCAGCTTTTATGGCATTCAAATCTATATGCAAGGGACTTCTTAACTATTCAGCAAATGTTAAGTAGTACCATCTAGATTTTAGCCTGAAGTAATTGACTGCATTTGATGAATATTACTTTAAGAATTGGACAGAAAATCTTGGCTCTCACTTCAGGAATAAAAGAGCTAATTCACAGTAGTTTAAAAGTGATTTTCATTTGTAATGGTAGGTCATGATGAATGGTGTATGACATAATGACTCAGGCTTTTATAAATTACTTCCATATGGCTGGCTTGTTTTGCAAGGCAATTTGGAAATAATATAGGGCATAACATAAGGCTTTTTCACTTTCTTTCTGTTGTTTTCATGATGCTTTATTTTTTTCTTTTTAGTCAGAATTTGAAGGTACAAGGAGGAAATGATGTTGTATGCTTTTGTGGACAGTACTTGAGTTTCTTATAGTTGGCGCTGAGTAGTGGGAATCAGGCACTGGAAACAATCTTCTTCTTTATAACAGGTTCCTAGTATTTTATGTACTTTCAGTGAAAAACTGTTTCAATTTGTAGACAATAATTACATAACATTCAGTGAACATTAATATTTTTCTGAGTGATAGGTAAGCCTGGCAGACAGATGTCTACCAATAAGATAATGGAGCACAGTAATTTAGTTAAAATAAAAATTAAAAAGGAAATTTAGGATTGTTTTTAACACTTTTTTAAAACTAGTAACTTTTTCAAATCAAATAGACATCTTAACACAGGTCTGCCATAAAGTATTGCCATAAGGCTGAATGTCTTGGATTGCAGAAGGAGACTGGAACATGATATTTTTTTTAGTTGAAACTTTTCTTGAACAAAAATAACCTTTTCACTATGAAAATATTTGTGCAATGCTTCCATTTATGACATGATTTTTAGGCTATTGTTTTAAAAAGTCCTGAAATATTAGGTTATCAATAGCCAAGTATTAAGAACATTCTAGGGTTACCATATTTCCAGTTCCAGAAAAAAGGACACTAGTTCTGCAGGGGGTAGGGGTATATGATTGTGGGGGGCAGTGATAGGGCAGTGATATGCTCGTGGCCTGCCCCTGCCCATTCCTTTGCCCTCACTCCCAACCCGCAGCTCCTTGGTGCTGCCAGTGTCCTGCACTCCTGATCCGTAGTCCCTGCCCACCATGTTCATCCCCTTCTCCCCCCAGCCCTGCAGCGTCTCCCTGCTGCCCCACCCCTACGAGCACAGCACCGGCCCCGGTGCTCATGGCCTGGCCACACAGCTCCCTGCTGCCTCCTGAAACCCCGTCCCCTGCTGGAGGAGCAGGTGCCTCCTCCTCGCTCCCCCTGCCTTGCTGCAGCTGCAGTGCCTGGATGGCTTCCCCTAAGCTCTGGCAGGCACCTGCCCCCCTCTACACACTATGCTACACACTTGCATTGCCCACTCTCCACCTCCCCAGACAGTCCCCAAGCCCTGGCCATCCAGCCTCCACCCTCTTACAGATTTACCTGTGTCCAGCTGCTGGGGCGGCTCCCACCATTCTGCCTGGCTGTATGCCACCCATATGCGTGTGCACCCTGCCTCCAATCACCCTCCCCTGCTCCCTCCAGCTCCAAACAGCTCCTTGCTAGGGCAAGCTAGGAAGTGTTGGGAAAAACTGTGAAGCTGAGCTGAGTAAAATCTTGGACATTTGATCATATTTAAAGAAACAGCCTGGATGGAGATCGGAGGATCCAAAAAGAGGACATGTCTGGGAGGACATGTCCAGCGCCTGGAGTTTCAGTAAAATAATGAAATGTCCTGCAAATTTTTTGATGAACGTAAACAACTTGCAGTTTCTTTGAATATTTTTCCCCTTCCACCCTATATATATAAAAAAAATTTTCTCTAGCTAGTTCAGTACATGTGTGGAGGGGGCAGTTATGTAGCATATATTGTTTATATTATGTACCTCCTAAGTCACTCATGGAGGAATGTTGGGACGGGGAGCTGAAGAGCCCATTCAGCATGTAACTACTGCTACCATACTTCAGTGAAATATAAGGACTTTGTAAAGCTCTTCAGGCCAGTGGGAGCTGCAGGAAATCAAGGATGCTACCTAGAATGTTTTCCAAACTCCATAGGGCAAGGACCATCTATTAGTACTGTGCTTATTGACATAGTCCTTTTTAAAAATCAAGGACATTATCAGAAAAACCCTGGTGTGTGGCTGAATGCTGGATTAAAATGCAGAACTGTCTGATATGTTTATTTTGCAGTATGGCATATAACTTTATAAAGGCATAGTGTAAAATTCTTTATTTTCTGTATTTTTTTTGGTAGAACAAGGATGTAACAGGTGGAAATAATACAGCAAAGCTAGAGCTTCCTACAGTATAAATTCCCACAACTCTGACCCTCATTTACAGAACTCATTTATCACATTAATGGGAGACTTGGAGGGTCACCTTGCTGGTTCTTTGAGACATTAATCTTACTGTTCCTTCTGCAGGCTATATCAAATACTTCTGGATTACAAATATCAAAATAATTGCTTGTCATCTGAGCACGATGTGAAATTCAAAATGTTTTTTTTTCTGAACTGAAAAATTAAAAGACTCATGGAGTAAAAGCAGGATTCAACCTTTGTTTTTTAAAGACTTACAAGGTACAAGCCTCTCTTTTTGTTCTGGAAATGGAAAATCCTTCACTGGTTTTTACTTGGTCTGTGTGAGGACAGCAGGAGTAAATCCATAGCAAATAAATGCACTAAAGAGAACCAAGCACCTGTTAAAAATAGGCCTTGAGATTTTGATGAAGCTAATCTCATTCTAAGGGTTTTATGTAATATAAAGAAGAAAGTATTCAGACACAAACTGCTGTGATTTTAAAATTGTCATTACAATATTATCAAAAACCTACCTATGCATCTTTAAATAATGTTACTCTATCAAACATAATTAGTTTTCCTTCTCAGTTGCCTTGGATAAAAGGGGTGGGAGGATATCCAGGAAGATCAGAGGATGGGGGCATGAATCTTATAATCAAAAGGAAAGGGGGACAAATAAATAAGAATGGAGAAAAGGTGCTACAAACACTGAAGTGGCTGGTTATGTGATCAGAGTACAGGGAATGTGTGCGTATAATATTTAAGGATCCTTTCCAGTTTTTCTGATTCAGCTTTGTCCATGAATGCGGCATGCCCCCGGAGCCTGGAGGGGCACGGCAAGCTTCCGCAGGCGGCAGTGTCAGTGTCAGCAGTGGGAGCATGGTGGTAGTGAGCGGTGAGCTCTCACAGGCAGCTGCGGTAGTGTTGTGGGGGGCGCTGGTGAGCACTGACTGGTGGTCAGTGACCACCCGCAGATGCCGCCAGCAGCTGGGGGTCAGAGGCGGCCACGGATGAATGGGGACTGCTTGCAGATGCCGCCAGTAGCGTCAGTGGTGAGGGGTGGGGAGTGGCGACCACCTGCAGGCACCGCATTCCAGGGGATGCTCTGCCAAGATCAGGGGGTGCATGTGCACCCCCTATGCATCTTGGCCTTCTCATTCATAGAGGCATTAGTTGTTCAGTTTGTTTATAAGGTGCTACTCTGCCCTACCTTCTGCCTAACTTCAGATTAACATGACTGTCTGTCTCTCTCAATCCAGTAGGTTTCTCTAGGCCTCGCAATAAGCTGGCTTTTCAAAAAAGATTTGAAAGCATAGTTGCATGCAGACATACATTTAATTTTGTTTCTCAGGAAAAGCATTTAGTTATGCCTCCAATGGAAATAAAAGAATGAAGTGATGTTAGTGAGAGTATTTCAGGGGAGAGAAGAATGAGACTCGATTGTCCGTCTTCCTCTACCAGTGAATTTAATAGCAACTTCTATTTATTTTTATTTTTATTTTTTTTTAAATGAGTAGGGTCAGATTATCTGGATATTTGAATAATTGCTTAATTCTTGTCATAATTTTTATTTTAATATTTAAAAAAAAAATCAAATTCTGACAGAGCATGTTTTCAGGAGGCACGTTTATAGGTTGTTAGTTGATTTTGCTGCTTAGGTATGATACCAGATGGTCTGTGACACTTGTCTTGGCTATGGCCTAGTTTCAGCAAAGTATTTAAGCATGTACTTGACTTAAGTTTGTGGACCTCTTTACTTAATGTTAGGCATGTGTTTCAATACCTTATTGAATCAGAACTTCTGGGGATTGTACTTCTTGGACTAGATGCTGCTCATGGCTGTAATTCCAAATACGTGATCTTATTCAGAATAAAAATCAGCATGTTGAACTTAACTTTCAAGAATACCGAAAAATACGACTTTCTGGAATCATGTAGCAGAACATGAGTTCTCTGAAAAGTTAATCCAGTGACTTGTGGGAAAGGTTTGGGGTCTGTCCTGGCTATTTGGCTTAGGGGCTTGTGGGCAAAAACTTGGACCAGAAGGTTGTGAGCCCAAGGTTGGGGGTGCCTTCCCATTGCCCCAGGGCTGCTACTATGACCCTTAGGTAATGAGCCTACTAGAAATACCATAAAGGTGTTCTTTCCTGTTCATGGGAGTCAGGTGGAAGGTGAAGAACTTAGAACGTGGATGGAGCTGGTCTGTTCCTCCTAGACCATGGAGTCTCTATCTCATTGTTCATTCATCTTAAAAAGTTTCTGCATTACTCTTATGTTTGTTGACCCTAGATTAGTTGTCCTTCAAAACTTATCAATTTTTAGGTAAGTTTGCTCCATTGTGGTACATCTCCATATACTCTTGTCTTCTTACCATAGGACATAAGGCTTATTTGGTTGAGACTGGCTTATCTAGTAAGATCTTCCCCACATCTCTCTATGGCCTCTCCAGGTCTAGGGTGAGATATATGTGGTAACCAGGCACTTTGTCTGCTACCCCGCAGAGAATGGGCACAGTCTTGACTCATATACCTCCTTCTTTCTATGGTGTGGCTGTTGAGGACCAGTGGCAAATTAATATTCCAGCCTCTGAAAAAAGGGGGAAGCAGGGAAAGAATCTTTAAAGCAAGTTAATCCATGTTCTGCTCCTGCAATAATTCATCTTAATTATTTCCTGAATGGTAGTTGGTAAGATTTTATGGGTGTTACTGTATATTTGCAAAAAACATCTTTACAACTATTAAAAACCAAGTGTAATAGTTGGAGAGACCCAAATTCCAAATTGCCTTTTATAGAAATGACTCACTATTGTAAAGACTAATTCACAGCTTCTTTTTGACAACTGTATTCAGCACTTATGGAAAGAGAGAGCCTGATATCTAATTTTACTATATTTTCAAATGAAAACCAGAGGGAGTAAAATGCAGATTACAGTAGAAAGTTGTGTGTAGAAATTTGTACTCTACAAGAGGTAACACTTAAGATAGTAGTGAAAGTGATATGCAATATATAGTTTGCAATTTCTTTCAGTGCCTTTCTGAGGGAACACTTGTAAATGATGCTTTAGGTGCATTTCTTTACTCTTATGTAGTCCTAAAACAATTTATTCAGATTTAAGATAGTAGCAGGGATTGTTTCAAACCACAGTTAAGTGAGAGTCTGAGGAATAAATGGCTAGTTTGTACTGTAATTTTACATGGATCTTTTTGTAAAAATGTTAAAAAAAACCTGACAAAGCAAGGTTTCATTTTACATGATTTAACATTATTAAACTACCAGATGTACCAGGAAAGAGCTGGGAAACTGGTATCACTTGGATACATGGAAGTAGCAGCAGTCCAACAACAGAAAAAAAAACTTTCGGTAATAAATTAGTAGTATAGTAGCTGAAAGGTTGGTAAATTTGTCATAAAAGGATAGCACTCTGGTACTTTACCCAAGATAAAAGATTCATGAGTGTTGTGAACCAGTGATGAACACACTATTTTTATTATTTTGGGCTCTGACTGAAAATGTTTAGAACAAATACATCATTCAGAGCTATCAGGAGCGCTAAGGCTGAATATATTCCTAGTTCATTCTTTTTGTGATTAGGTAGTACAATTCCCTGACATCATACTGGTTGTGGTGAGCAGACCTGTCTAACTTGCTGTCTTCAGTATCTAGGCCCTGTTTCAGTGAAGTGTTTCAGGACTTATTCAAATTCTGAATTCTGAAATGGTTTGCTGAATGTATGCATGTGCTTAAAGATAAGCATATGCATAAGTGCCTTGCTAAATTAGGGCCATGAAAGTCAGAATGCTCAGAAAGCAGCTGAAAGACAGCTGCAGTTTTTTATTTGTTTGGGATTTTTTTTAAATTTCTTATTGTAAATAATGAACTGGAAAAATCAAGTTGAGCCTCCCCATGGTTCCTGGATTACTGATCAACCAACTCTTTCTTTTAACCATATAAATATATAGGGCCATGCTGTAAACTTAGGTGCAGTGTTTTGTCTCAGAAACTGTTACTGTGGTTAAGTGATGGTGCAGCAGTAGATTTTTAGAGATGAATGATTATGTGCTCTGTTCATTGGAGATCATTGTCAAGATAGCATCACAGAGTTGCTCCACCCTTATGGTGCAGCTCTTGCTTTCTTGGAACCTGCCCCAATTTAGAAGGGAATGCCTATTTTTTGAGGATACAGCAGCCAGCCAGCCCTGATGTTTTCCCCCTAAATTATCATAATTTTTTGTTAAGTGTAGGGATGCCAACTTGAGGCTTCTCTAGTCCCTCTACATGAGATTCTTTGCAGTAGGGTTACACAGCTTCCATGGCCCTTTGTGAGGAAGAAGGATGACAATCCCTGGAGCATGAACACTTATGTACAAGTCCCATTCAACTAAAGTACACGCTGGCACACAGTTTGTGCAGCTTTTGAGGGCATATGCATGTCTTCGGCCCATATAGTAAGGGCTGAAGATTGGGGAAGGTTTAATTCAGACACTTACCACTAATGTGTTCGAGCTTAATACCCATCAGTCTTTAGTTGACGCTATTATTTCCTTGTTTTGCACAAGGTGATTGTATAACATAATATATACTATTTCAAAAATGTTCCTGTCTTGTATCCTTAAATTGAAAACACAACTGGCTGAATTAAAGGTGTTGTTTTCAACTTTGAGCTTCCTGTGTTTGTTTTGCGTCTATAAAACACATGGTATCTATAGGTCTGTAAACTTTTTTGAAAAGCTTTATTTCAAAGAAATAAATAGCTAAAGATGGCAAGATAGAATGCAAAACAACCCCAAAACAAAATTACTTTCAAGGGTATTGGGCACCAGACTGTCTAAGCCTATTGTTAAGTTTAGTAGAATTTGATTTTTATTTTTAAATATTTTTGATGGCTAAAATCAGTGTTTATTTTAAGCATTTATTTCGATTTTTATTGATTTTAAATTTTCAGGATTGCATGAAATTATGGGTGTGGGGAGCAGACAATTTAGTAATGACAGCATGGTGTTTAAAAGCTTTATAAAAATCACATCAAAATATAAAAAGTAAATATCTATAAATCAATAAAGCATGCCTGTTTTAAATCATTCTGTTTATTTGGTAGTACATTCATACCAGGCTGGACCTTCACTCGAACAGAACAGAGCAGAGTGTTGGGCAAGGGCCAGGCTGGGCTGGATGGGAGTTTGGTGCCTGATTCCCTGGCTGGGACCTGGGCAGAGTGAACAGGTAGTGGCACCAAGATTCCAGCTGCCAACAGCCCTGCCTCTCGGTGGTGGGACCCCACAGCAGTGTCCCCCTGCTCCAGGCCCTGTTGCCAGCAGCTAGCATCCAACTAATTCCCTCTCCCAGGAGAACTCTCCCAGCACAGCCCACAGCAGCTGCTCACACCACTGCCAGAGGAACAGTGCATGGGTGGCGCAGCTGGTGTTCCCCCTACCCGGCCTGCAGCAGCTGCTCTGTGTGGGTGGGTGGGCACACACGTGGTGCCCCCCCGTCCTGGATTTTCTTACCCCTAGTCTGGATTTTTGTTTTCTTACATCCCCTTTCTATAAATTTAATTATTACTGATGGAAATACTTTTTGTCAGTCTGTGAGTGTGAGGTTAATTTGGCATTTATCGACATTTAGTGATAAGAATTGAATCCTACCAAGCCTACTATTGTTTACTTATCTTTATGAATGTATTTGAACATATAACACGAGTTGCTCTTCCTCTCTGCAGTCTGTTTGATTCTGAAGGGGTGGAAAAATAGGTGTTTGAGCTTGCATCATGTACCAGAACCATTTGGCTTTGATCTAATACTTCCCTTTCGCCTCCACTTACTGCAACTGCTGGAATTATCTTATGGGATGGGGTGATGGCTCAGATAACAGTCCTGAATCACTTAGAGCTTTGCAAGTTGAAATCAACATACAAAAATACTATCCCCTGCCTCACGTTTACTACTGCAAGTATGCCTTGCCAGAAAGCTTTCCTGAAACACTCTATGTGAACTCTTTGTGTGGAAAACACTGAACCTGTAGTTGAACTCTGAAGTGTACGGTGCCAGTTAGTGTTTTGCTGCAAACTCTAGCCTTCCACTAAAGCACATAAATTAACTCCTGTTGGGTTGGTGGCACTGTGCCGCTCTACAAGTGTTAAGGCATTCAAGTGATGTAGTAATATCAGTTAAACAGAATTTCCCTAGAGGCCATAACCCATTTAGGTTATATGCTGTTGGAAGTTTATTTATTTTCTGCGTTCCTTGGAAAGTATTATTAAATGGAAAAGATACTTACTTCATATTATGCAGACATAATTCCAGGACTCCAAACTTGAATTTTTGCCAATTATCATATATTCTGTTTCCTAATAGCTCATTGTATGTGAATTGTCTTGAAGTGTTCATTGATCTTAAGCAGGCTTATTATTGTATTACATTTTGTTTCAGTGGCCTAACTATTTTTCCCAGTGCATTTGAATATAGTTTCATAGAAATGATTAGATAAATTCTTCCTGAGAAGAAGAGGGCACAGTATGTTATAATTTCTGCTGTTGGCTCATACATATGGTTAGTTCTTCTAGCTAGGTGTACAGCATCCTGCCTTACCCCCATTTTGCTTTGTAAGTGTAACAGGTTGCCTTCCCCAGTGCCATCTTCCCTGTTATCTGCGCCCTATGTTGGGTGCCCTTGGAGTCCCCTTTAAGGATTCTTGTGTCCCGCTCTCTACTCGCCTGCCATGTCTTGATGGAAAATTGTTATACTGATATTCTTGTAAGCAGGAGACTGCCTACAACATATTTCGTATGTTGGGGTCTTCTGCCTCCATGGACCTTGACTCTTTGCCTTTCTCTAGGTAGGCCTCCCCATCTAAACTCACCAAACAGGGTTTGACTCTGAGGCTCTAGCATTTTTCCTTGTCTTGAGGCTTGTGACCTTCCTTTCTGCTCTGATCTGGAGCCTGGCCCAGAGGCCTGGTCACTGGCCCCACAGCCAGGGGAATGCAAGTTCAAGTCTGGGGAACGGCCCTTAACCTACACTGTCCCAGTCCACAACAAACCAAAACTGTATCTCAGGGGCACCATATGGCCCTAGCCTTCTAGGGTTGCGCCCTCTGGTGCCGGGGTCTGTACCCCCCACCCCCAATCCTGCACTTGCACTGTTGTCAGGGCCTATGTACCCTAAATAGTACACCTTCTCTGCTGCCAGGGTCAGTACACCCCAGATCCTGCACCCACACAAGCGCCAGGCTCCCACAGTGTAGTGGGGTCCCAATGAGGCCTCCTCTTTCCCCACTAGCCTCGCCCAAACTGCTGGTGTTATTCAGTAAGAAAAAGAAATATGAACAGTCCTGTCTGTGGGCCATAACTGACACCAAAAAAATGTGATTAAAGAAGGTAGCATGCCAGCATACATTTACGCAGGATTTGTGCTTCGGCTTCCCACCGTCAGCTACAGTCTTTCTTCTGGGGTTGCTGCTGTCTCTCTGGGGGCTTCCATAGTTCCCCTCCTCCAGCCTTTGGACCGCTCACCAAGCCTGTCCATGGAACTCTGGGATATACTCCTTCCCCTTTGGCTGCTGGCTCTTACTGGTGTTCTGCCCAAGGTTTTTATAGTCCTGGCCTGCCCCTTCCAGTCAGCTGACTAGTTGGCCAGGCTCAGCATTTAACCCCCTCCTTACTCTATGCCCAGAAAGTTTTGGCCTTAAAGGGGTGGACCTGTCTTCTGGTGACAGAGCTAGGGTTCCCTGTTACACCCCGCCTTCTCTTTCGTCTGGGGTCTTTCCTTCCCCTCTGAACCCTTGACCTGCCTTCTGGTAACAGGGCCAGGGTTCCCTGTTACAGTAAGTATACAGAATTATTTTGAATATAAGTAATTGGGACTATCGGAGAGACCTAATGCTGCCAACATACAAATAATAATGTCTAATCAGATTATTTAGTATATGTATAGTATTTAATATATGTGTTAAGGAGCCTTATTTATAGACTGAGACCCCACTGTACCATGCACAGCACAAACACAATAAAATGATGACCCATGCTCCAGGTCAGCTTACGATTAATAGTAGTGATTTTCATTGACTGACTATCAAGATCATAATAGAAGTTTTAGATGTAGAAAACTATTAAATTATTAAAATTCTTACATGTGGCTAATTTGCTTACCAGTTGGATCCTTCGTATCTGAGCTTTATGATGGTTAATCAATAAGTGCTGCATCATGGCAAGGCAATATTGCAGTATTTGTAAATAACTGTGTAAATAACCAACTCAAGAAATGTAGGTGGGTGAAAGACATTGGCATGGTGCTGAGGTGACAAATGAAGAGTCAAGCCTGTGGTTAATCTAAGCACATATAAAATTAGATTGCAGGTCTGGAATAAGTCAAGCAGATTGTTAATATGGCTTGATGCCAGATTGGTTCTTTTGCCTGGCCCTGAAATTGGAAACATGAGTGAAATGTAAAAACCAATGAACAGAATCTCATTTTAGAGCAAACCCATCAATTCCCCCTATAACTGAAATTTCCTATCAGGAATCAGAATGAGTAGTTCTGGGTGCCTAGCACAATATAGATCTCAGTGAAACAGTAGCTTTGTCAGACTGATTTAGAAAAGGAAGTAGGCTCACATGAGAACAGGTCTCTCCATACTAATAAAAACCTGGCCTGCAGTCTTGTGCTAATCTTTTTAAAAGTGCAAATAGCATGATGCTTACAACATGAAAACCAGTGACCTCATGACATTTGCTGGGTGGACTTTCTTGTTCCACTTCTTTCCTTTTTGCCATCTCTCTATTCCATGATGTTATCTGACTTACAGTGGTCGTTTGTGTGTGTATTTGTGTGTGCCTAAATTTAATGTGCATTAGCTTAATGCACATTAAGGTGATTTAAATTTGTGTCTATACGTGGATGAGGTAAAGCACATTAACGCAGTGGGTGTGGACTGATGTGGGACTAAAGTTGGTCCCAAATCAATCTATGCACAGAGTTAATGCGCCTTAACATGTCTACTCATGTGTTAATGCACTTTAGCTATACGTGCCTAAAATTGCCATTTTTTTAAGGCACATTAAGGGCGTACACATGTAGATGTGCACCATTAATGTGCCTTAAATAGGGCTAAAGTGCCTTAGATTGGCATGTGGAGATGGCCTAGTATAAATTGCTTGTGCCAGGGACTTTGTCTTTTGCTTGTCCATGAAGTGCTAGTATTCTTGATATGCATATACATTATTGATTGGGGCAGTATAAGGATCTACACGGACAGTACAAACAACAGGATTCCATAAATTAAAATGAGTAGATCTCTATGATTATGATACAGTATGAAAATAAATATATACTTGGAGTAATATCTAATTTACCAGTATGGCTGGCTACGTCATTCTCGTCTAAGGAAAATTCTTGAAAAGCCCATGTTTTTCTGAAGAATTACTACTTTAAAGCCAGATTTAAAAGACAGAGAGAGAGGGGGATTGCTACATATGTCCAACAGGCCTTCGGTAGACTAAGTACTAATATCAAGAGCTTATTTTTGGCGGGGGAATAGAGCACACTTGTGATCTTAAGATAAGATGGGCTCCCTTTATTACCTGAATGTATTGGTACAGCATGTGAAGAGACTGTTAAAGAAAAATATCAAAATAAATAATAAAAGGATCTAATGAACAGAATTCATCTGAATGATCTAAAATAAATAACTAGCTGAATGTTGGTACAGGGGATTTCAGCTTGACATTTGTGCACACTTGAGCAGAAAAATGATCTAGTCTTAAAAGATTTTCAAGCAGTGGTTTGAGACATCATATATAATAATTCTTAAAGAAGGGCCTGAACTTTGAGATACAAATCTGGGCCTGAAGTTGTATGAAGTTAAGAAATGTTTGGAGACAGAGGACTGTCACAAATTGAAATATACAAGATCTAGGAAGTACATTTTGAATTTCTGGTTATTTCCTAAGGAAAACATGCTAGTCATAGCTTGGTGAACTTAGACTACTACAATGAGGAGAAGATACCTACCCAGGCTGAATTTATGCAGCCTTTGCTGAAATGCCTAATGGTCCCTTAACTATGCATTGTCATGAGCTGATATATCCAAGTTCAATGTATATCATTGGAGAAGATTTGATCAAAAAACCAAATACCTGGAAAGACCAATTCACTTGATTATGTGTTGCCCATATAATATTAAAGGAATAGGATTTATTCTTAGTTTGATGGTTCTAGCAACATTATTGTGACAAAAGAAGGCTTCTTCAGTACTGTTTCATTAACGCTATTGTATTAAAATCTGGTGCCAACCAAATGGCTTCTGAATCATTGTCAACACAGACAGCCTATAGATATGCTGGGAAAAAACACTGTTCAAAATGTAATTTTATTTTGCATTCTCTTTTGCAATATTTTGTACTATTAGCATCAGACAGTATTTTTTCAGTGAAGAGAAATGCAGCCTCCAAATTGTTAAGTGGTACATATCTCCTCAAAGCCACATACTATATCAGCCAGCCAGAAACCTTATCCTACCTGACATCTCTAGTTCATTCCAGCTTTGAAGCAAGATTGAATTGCCTGTTCCTATTTCCTCAATCTGACTTGGAAGGTTGCACCTTTGCTGCGTGTCAGAAGAAATGAGGGAGGTTGGTAAAGCCTGAGAAGACATGCAAGCAAACAGGAAGCAACTGTGAGGAGAAGAGTTACTTCAACTCTGTAACATTTAGGGTCAGGGTTCTTTATATTGTATGAATACGGTATCTTTTCCTACATGGGCTTGGATGTTGTGGTTGCCTGCTGCTTTCCATTTATAGGAAGTACTGATGAATACAGGCATGAATACTCATGAAACTGTGTTCTTGTATTACCACAGCATCCAAATTTCAGCATATTATTTCAGTGATTTATTATCTTTCAGTGTAAAATGAACTTCCATTGTAGCAGTTTGCAGTTGAAATTAATTTAATGGGTTGTTAGAAAATTTAGATTAATTTGTGTAATGTATATTATTCTATTTTAGGCATGAACATTTTACTTAGCAAAAAAGATGTGAAGATAGGAAGCTACGCATTCTAAGTATTGTGGCATGCCTTTCATGCACCCAGCTGAAGCCAATTTATGGATCACTTGCAATAATTTAAATACATGTATATTCAAAGCTGAAAGAAAAATAGATGCTTAGCTTACTGTAAATGGGGTTTGCTCTTTGTAAACTATGTGGGGTAAAGCCAGAGCTACTAGGTTAGCATGAATATGGAACTTTCTAAGGATTTTAAAGGATGGAAAGACATCTTAAAGTAAACCTAGATTAATTCAAAATTAATAAATACAGCATGAACGGACTTATATTAGCTATTAAGGGGCCTTCAGGCTAGTGGTCAGCAATGTTTTCTGGCAGCAGGTTGCAATGACCCAGTTTGAGTCAAAGAGTTGCCACCACTTTTGCTTCTTCTTTTTCCTGCCTCCTGGCTTCATGGCAGCACAGGGAAAGACCCAGCCACGTGGACACTCAGCCATTGGGCCATGGGGCGGCTGAAGCCAAACACTACCAAAGCCCCAGCTCTGTGGGCTAAATCCAGTGGGTTGGCCCCTGAGCTGTGTGTTGCCAACCCCTGCTTTAGGCATTTTGATTTAGAGTAAAGTGTCGGAATGAAACATCCCAAAGGGAAAATTGACAATTTGGCAGTCATTAGTGCATTTCTGATTCAATATTTGTTCCACATCAGCTTTCAGCTTTCAGTAAATATTAATGGTTAACCCTTTTATCCTGCTCTGAATTATACTTGACCATTTTGAAAGTTGCCTAGTGCTTCACTGGTACACTGATAAAATTAATATTATTGTTGTCACTTAAGGTCAGGAACCTTGACTCATTTTAATTGTATATTAAATAAATGACAACATTTCTAACTTTTCGAGATTTTACATACACACACACACACCCTTTTTGAACCTAGTAGCAGCTAAAAGAAGCTTTGCTACAGTGATCAGTTACTGTCACTACTGTCTCATTTATATACACCTGTAACAGAAAACCATTAATCATACTGTGTAAGCTTGAGAAATATGTGGAAACATGCATACAAATGCAACAGCTTCAAAATGCATAACATGGCAGGCTAAGATGGTCATTTTGTTTCTTAGGAGTGAAGTAATAATTGGGTTGGCAAAGATTCTGGCTTTGCCTTTTTCTCCGCACTTTACAAGAACTCCTGGTTTTAATTTTAATGCAAAACATCAACATCACATGGATTATTCATATTCAAAAGTTAGCATTTTAGTAATTTTATTCCAAAGCTGTTTATATTGCTGGATATCTAGAGGTACTTAATGCTTCATAAAAACTTCTGCTTTAGATAGAATGAGCTAGAGTTTTCTAAACACTGTTTTTATTAAAAGGGTATTGCTGGCAATCCAGGATAAATTAGAAACTTTCTCATATAAAATGTTATTGGCATTCTTACCATCATCTTGGTTTCAAGAACTTAAATAGACAGTATGTGACACAATTAAGAGTTTAATTGCGAATAATAGGAAGCTTGGCATTTTTTATGGTTTTCATCTTCCTTGCTACTTACTCTTATGCTGTATAAAGCTTTTTAATTGTTACCTTAACAACTGAGTACATTGTCTTAATAATACCTATTATTTTTTGTTAATAAAAATATAAAATAAATTAGCAGTAAAATAGAAGCTGTTTATATTCCAACTGTAAATAGTACAATTTCAACCATTCATTTAACAGATCTTTTTATAATATCACTTAATTATTTGTGCTTTTGTTATACATATGTGTTGAATATTTGGGTTTTTATTGGTAAAATGTGTACAATAACTAGTTTTAGGTCCTTGGTTTTGTACTATGCCAGAAATGAAAGGTTCCTAATCAAAATACATCCTAGAATTTCACTAAATAAAAACTCCCTCCCTTCCAGCAATGACTTCCTATTTCACTTGTTTGTCTCTTTTCTGTTTCTTTGAAAAAGATGTAGTTTGGTGTCATGCCCATGAACTAAAGCTAATAGTACACAACTGGAATGAAAAATGTTTTGGCAAGTACTTGTGAATTTATCTGCTTCACTAAGGCACCTTATCTTTAATCTGCAATAGCACCTCTTGCTCCAGCACTGGGGCTATAGCCCAGAGGTAAGTAAGTATAGACTATTGGCTTTATCCCATTCTGCTCATGAGTGGGCCTAGAAACAAAACTCAATGATTGGAAATCAAATGGGAGTTCAAGTTCAGAGACCATAGTACACATAGTTTGTTTAGATAGCTAGTCAGAATCCTAGATATCATAATTCTGTAACTTGGTAGCATATATGCACCTCTTTTTTAAACCATAAGAGAAAAGTCTCAACCCTATACTTCTAATCATGAGTTTCATGTTTCTCTAAAACTGTCTGCCTTTCTGTGTCCAGAGCCTAAAAGCATGACATGCAGCATACTATAATCTAAAGAAAGATGTTTTTTGTTTTTACAGAAATTTGAGAGTCTTGATGACACTATAGGATTTGAACCAAGGCCCGTTATAAAGATAGAAGCAATTCTTCCACTGTCCTTGAACCAGGCCCATAATTGGCCTTTGTTACAGGCATGCAAAAGCTAGCTGAAATGTTAGATGAACACTGCTGATTTATGATCTGTACAAAGTGTTCAGAGTCTAAGATTTTCTGTTTGTTTACAGTTTCTCTACTAAGTTATAACAGTGGAAGGCTGTATGCCCATGCTGAATACAGAAATTAACTCTATTGTGACAGTGGAGATGCACAAGCAGACATCTGCTAGCAGTTCCAGAAATATTGTTCTAATATTTTTCATTTTGGGAGTATCAGCAAAGTGTGTGTGCGTGTCTCTCTCTCTCTGGGTACAGACAGAAGTAAAGCTCCCTGCTGTAACTGAGAATGCTTTGCAGGAAGCACTCTGAGTCACAATGATCCTCTGGACCAAACAGAAGTTCACTATAGGCTTCACAGGGGAGGGTAATCTAGCTGCTGGCTGGAAGCCTGCAGCTGGTTTCTCCTCGCAATGGCCCTTCCTCCCTGCCAGGTTACAAAGTTTTTGGAACAGGAGCAGGGAAAGGGAGCTTCTAATGAAGCTTGTGCATTCTAGCGGTTTCCCAGCCAGTGCTGGAGGGTGGGGTGGGTGCATCAGAGTCCCCTCTCCCTACCTCAGGGGGCTCCAATACACCCACCTCACCTCCCAGCGGGGGCTGAAATCCCCCCAGACAGAACTCCCTTCCTACCTCCTATTCTAAAAACAGTGACAAGCTGGGAAGCAGTGCAGACAGAAGTGAAGATGCTGTGTTTTGAAACGTCTTCATCTGGCCTCTCATGCAATGAAGGTTCAGATTTTCACCAGATTGGCCATTTCTGAAGCTGTCTGCAGCCATGAACTTGTGTTTGGTCACAGCTATAGACACTGTGGAAAAGGCTTGCCTGAAGAGACAGGAAGGCGGCAGGATGCTGCGCTGGGAGCTGATTGCGGCAAAAGTGAAACCACAGCAGCTGGACCCACTGAGGAAAAAGATCAAAAGGAAAAAAAAACTGGCAAAGTCAGGAGGAGTTGGGAGCAGCTCCCGCATCGACCTGGGCATGTTTTATAAGAGCATGCTGGGGCTGATTGGTCAGGTGGATGCCCGACACCAGGATAAAAGACCTGGTGGAAGAGAAGCCAGGAGGACCGGAAGTGAAGTTCTCAACCGGCCCGGATGGGCCAGAGCACTTGAATGGTCCTAGTGAGGGGACCTGGTGGATACCCTGGAAAGGGGTTAGGATGGGGGCACAGGGCCAGAGGGGCCCAAAGATCTAGTTGCAGGGTCAACGCAGACTGAGGGAAGTAGTGGCGATTACTGGAGTACAGCTGGACCCAGCAGAGTCAGGATCCAGATGCAGCAGACGGATGGCAGGTACCAAACCTGGGGAGGAGGCAACACGCCAGGGGATGAAACACTGCTGAGGCCGGACGCTGTATAGGCCTGGAAAGGGGAGGCTGTAGGGGGTGCTTGGCAAAGAAACATCACCATTAGCCTGTGGCCGAAGACTCTGAGAGACCGAGCGCCAAGAAGGTTCAGATTATCAACCTTGACAACACAGCTGACAACATCGTGGTCGGTGGTAGGCAGTGTGTAGGGGAGGTGTAGCCCCAAGAAGAAGGAATAATGGGAACGACCAAGGGAAGGCACCAAGGGAGGTAGGACCAAACACAGTTCTCCCAATACAAACATTACCATCATCAAAGTTGTGGCAGGTGAGACCCCTGGCGGAATGACCTGAAGTCACCCCAATAATCAGGCCATGCCACCCAAGGAGCCACGGCAAGATTCCAGAAGAACCCACACGCAGTGTTTAGGGGAAAGGCACGGGAGGTTACAACCACTTTCTGTGGCCAGATTTGGGCAAAAATTATCACTTCTGTCTGCACCCTTTCTCTCTCTGTGTTTTAAAACTATATTTTACCAAAGAAAAGTTAGATTATTTTTATCTTTCTCTGAAAAAGCAGTTGCTCTTTCTGTCTTGAGTATAAGTCTTCTTTAATGTCAGTTTGGTTATACTTCCTTAAATTACATCTTAGGTGTAATAAATTTGTTTTTGTTTGCATTTGTTTTTTCCTGTCTTATTATTTAGAGGAACTGACCATTTCTAACAATGATTGATTTGACTTGTGTAAAATCTTATGTTACCCAATGAGCTCTGACATGGCCCTTCTCAAATTCTGTGCTGTAAAAAATTATGAGATCTGTATGATGAAAGGTGTCAATGATGAACATGTTTTTATGAAGTTATATCACTTATGCAGGGTTTTTTAAATGTTTGCAGCAAAACCTTTTTTATCAGTTCCATTGGGATGATGTAAGTGTTACTAGTGATGACTAATTTTTTGTTAATCTCATAGTCTTTGGATGCTATTGAGGCAGATTCTAATTCCCTGCAATGTCATTGAACAAGTTATATTGCTTCCAATATAATTTCTGAAAAGCTGTCTTGAAGGTCCTTGAGTGACATTAATTGAAGAAAGCATGAAACAGTTTCTGTTCTGGTGGCCTGGTTTGGCATATTCTTGAGTCTGGCATTGAGAGTTGACGTGCTGACTCTTCTCCAAGAGTGTTAAATCTTTTGATTGTGAGTTGTCCATGAGGCATTCTTTGTATTGTTCACAGCTTCAGCAAATACATCCTTGATTGAGCATGAGCTGGTTTGCCAAGTACCATCTCTCTCCTGCAGGCTGGCTGCCATCTGTGCCTTTACAGAAGCATTTGCATCCTGTTTCTTTTAGTGAAGCTTGTGCATGTTGGAATTTGTGCTAGAATAATTTCTATTTAGTGAAGGTAAGTGCTCATGCACACTGAACTGTCCACAAGAGAAACATGCCAAGAGGCCTATAAAGAAAGGTTTGTAATTGTGAAAAACCCAGCTCTAAAACGTCTGAGATATTGGAATGACTTATTTCATACTGAGCAATGGAAGGTCTTGGTCATGGTAGTTTTAATGCTCCGTTGTTGTATGAGTGGTAAATTTTGACCTCCCATGGAAGCCCATGGGAAGATCTTGTATCAAATGCTATTCTGAATTTACTTATAAAAGATGATTTGTGTTCTTTTAACAAAGTTAGCTAAGTGATTATTGTGAAGAAGAAAGTATAAACATTGGATATATCTCTATAAAATATAACCAGCTAATAGGAACACTCATGAAATAGCTTACATTCAGTTGTTTATAAAATGGCTTTTTCCAAGGTAAAGCAGTTTTATATCTAAGGCCAGAAATCAAGAAGGCATCTATATTCAGAACAGTACCTATGTATGTGCTTAATAATGGGGCCTGGGTTTTAACACCTAGTAGAGATGTTAATTCATACCTAGGAGTTATGAAACTTAATGAATGTTTTTGAAGCACTTTGAGATAGAAGCCCTATATAGGTACAAAGAAATATTAAGACCATTTCCTTGAAAGCACTGTCCTTTCTGGTAGTAACCTTAAAAGAGAAGTTTTTATTTTTTGGAAGAATCAACAATCTTCAAGGCACATAAAAGTTAATTTGCTTGTTTGAAATACAAGCTGCCAAATTATGCCAAGAAAATGCCAAGTACAGAATTTATTCTGTCTGGTGTATACATATTCTATGTGGTAGACTTAAGGCCACTGAATTCTGAAATTATTCCAGAGACCATTTTGTAGAGTTTAATATTAAACCTCCACAGCATGTCTGTAGGGAACAGAATTAGAGAGAGAAATTTTGCTGTTTCCAAATCACTATGGAAATTAGATGAGAAAGGGGTGCAGCTACTGATAAAAGAATATTAGCTTTTTATGGGCCAATTACTGAAGAATTCACTGGGGAAAGATTCTCTCCTCAAAGAGGATATAATCCTTATTCTATCAAAGGGCCTTATTACACAGTAGTTTGGGCAGCTCCTGGTGCTCTTAAACCCTAGACTGTCCCCACACTAACACCTGAAACTAGTTTTAAGCACTCAAAATGATGCCACTCCAGGGCAGGATTATCTCTGATTGGTGTTACCCAGCTCATGTTACACTAAGGTGTGGCCACTCTAGCCTACACTTTAGTGTAAACACTTCACCTGGCCGCTTTCCCTTGCTGGCCCATGTCAGGCCCAGCGCCTTCCCCAAATCCCAACTCGCTGTCCCCTACCACCTTACTTGTAGCTGCCTGCACTGTCTGTCCTGAGGGAGCAGGCAGGGAAGGGTTAACCTGCCTGCCCAGCTGCTGCTGCTTTCTGAGTGGGCTTAGCTGGGAGAAGAGCAGCAGCCTGGTAGTGGTGTCAGTGGGGCAGGCAAGTTAACCCTTCCCTGTCTGCTTCCCTAAGACAGTGTGGGCAGCCACAAGTAAGTGGGGAGGGGGTGCCCCAGGGTTGGTGGGGGCAGCATAGAACCCTAAGGGGCAGTGAGGTAGCCCAGAATGGGGGGGGGAGGGGGAGAAGGAATGGATTCTTATCTTTCAGTCCTCCAGGCCCCTGCTGGCCTGAAGTGTAACTGCTCCAAACTTGAGCTAGCACTAGCACTGATCAACATTTGTGCAGCTCACAATGTGTAAGGTATAACAAGGCCCAAACTCAGTGACAAAATTCCCAGTTATGTCAGTAGGACCATGACTGTAGTCCAGGGCTGCCAGAACTCTTATGAGCTGAAAGCCTCCAGGGAGAGCTGTAGGGAGGAGAGGAGGGGAGTGGATCTTCTAAACAGGAAGCTGTGCTATATGGTATGCAGTAAGTGCTTCTCCTCCCTCTGTAAAGAAGATTTATAGTACCAGAATATGGGGTTGGAGTATGTATTTATGGTTCTCTATCCACCTCCTTCCTTCCCTTCTCTCCCCTTCCCACCCACCGAGCCTTTTGCTTTGAACCCTACATTCAGTAATGGTATAACTGACAACCACAAGCTTTTGAGGCTATCATAGATTCATCTGGATGGATCCTATATGTTTTAACTACAAACCTATTGCCTTGTAGATTCAGACACATACATAGTTACTGGCAGGAGTGTTGTCACAAGACTAGTGTTATAATTAGAAGTCCAGTTCCATACATGCAGAAATCAAGTAAAGTAGTGACAATTAAGGAAAGAAATGCATGTTTTATCCATATCCTTTCTAACACAGAATTACTAAACTTTCTCACCCTTTTCTTGAATTCAGTTTTGCCATCGTGTATGCAGACAGAGAGAACCATTTCAACAGTTTCCTAAATTAAACATGCAGCTTGCTGAGGGTATAAATAGCCCTACAGATTTAAACTCTGCGATGCTGGCATGCCTTCAGGTGAATGAAACAGAAGAGTGATTTTTATGCTACTTTTAAATATTTGTAGTTTTAATACAAAAATATTGTTATGAAAGATGGATTATTTAAATGAGTGCCTGGCTATGAGAACATACCAGCTACAGTTCAGCAGAATTTTTACTACAGTTATAGTCATGTCTGGTGGTGTGACTATTACTTGAACAAATGATGACATGTAATGTGGAGTAAGATTCAGTTTGCTCCTCTTTGCTGTTTTGCTTTCTACTTCAAACATGAGGAAAAAAGAGTAAACATTTTTATTGGTAAAATGGATTGCTCTCTGAAATACATACAACAAAGCAGATTTGCTGAGTAAGGGATCATTTTTGTGTCCATGGTAAACTTACCGCTACTCTCTGTCTTACATTCTTGATGTTATTTTAAGGTAAATTGTATTTGTTTAATTTTGTATTGTCACTATCTGTGCAAGCAGTTGCTTTTATATAGATCTTATAGTCTTATGTATGCACCCTGCTGATAATATTCATCTGTATATATTAGTTTGTCCCCACTTGGAACACATTTCTGTGAATTGCTGATTGAGTATATTTAAATGGTGTCAGTCAGAAGGATGAGCATGGCACTTTGGTTCTGTTCTCAGTGTAGATGGAGGGGTATCAATAATTGTAGGGGGCCTAACTTTATAAATTTAGGGAGAAAACATTTATTTGCCTTCTCTGCAGCATCACTACCGTTTTCTATGTTTGGCAGGACACGTCTTTCTTTCTTTGTTTAAAGATGTGATGGAATTTAATGTTTGTGGAGTTGCGTTTGTGAAGAATGCTTGTGAAGTTGTGAGTTTGACACCTCGATCCTAAACTAGCTTGGCCCCATGGGTCAGATGAGTGGTGCGGGCCTGGTCAATGGGCCAGATGTGGCCCCGCAGGCCGTATAGGGCCCAAAACCACATTCTCCCCTTTTCCCCCACCACACACAGCAGGCAGGATCCAGCTACCTGTTTGCTCTGGGACTTCAGCATCTGTTCTGGGACCTCCATCAGGATAGCTGGAGAGGACACTGTATGTGGTTTATGTCTCCTACTGGCCTGAGTGGGTTCCACTGGCTCTGGATCTGGCATATGGGGATGGGTCTCAGACAGGCCTCAGCATAGGCTGAATGAAGTGGCTCTGCAAGTCATATCCAGCCTGTGGGCTGTATGTTTGACACCCTTGGTTTAGATGGATATTTTATGTATACTACTGAACATGCAGCAAATTGAGTTTAAAGGGATGCCAGAGTGAAAACATATGGATAGGCTTAAAAACAAATGGTCTCTCAGGTATCCTTTAAAGAGGAGGGAGATGTTTTTTGCTTCCTTTTTATCATATTTGTTTGCTACTTTTGACGTTTTCTGGTCTCCACTTTCATTGGCTTGTGAGATGCAGACAACACATTAATTAAATTACAGTGTTCACTTGTCTAAAAGCTGATGCAGACTATGGGTAGATGTTTTATTCCTGAAGTGGATTAAGACCCTGATTGAATTCCCAATCAAATCAACAGAAAAAATAACTCCTGCTGACTTCAGTAGAAATTGGATTAGGTCCTACAGCCTTGAAGGCTTTATTCAGGGCTCAGCCAGCAAATCTTTATGCACAAGAGAAAACATACTCACATGCATAGGTGCTGAGGGCCTGAGGGCCCTAGCCTTCCTCAGGAAGAAGGTAGGGTGATCAACCATCCCTAACTGGATGGGACAGTCCTGAAATGGGAACATCAGGTCCTGCTCCCAGGCTGCATGACTCTGGGGCAGCATTTGTCCTGGATTCCCACTATTGTGCAGGGATCTGGGTTTTCTGTTCACTGTGGAAAATGCAGGAAACAGCAGATTTTCTCTTGCAGGCTGGAAGACTTCCAGCCTGGAAAGGCGCAACATGCATGTGTGCATATGCATGTGGCCAGGAATACAGCCCGAGGCAGCAGTGGAGAGCAGCTCTCCCAATTGCCTGCAGGTAAATCTATGGTGGGGGGAGGGATTGAGGCCCCCATGGTGAGGGAGGGAGTCAGGCCGGGGCTGCGCCTGGGGGTGCTGCCTAGCCAGGGTGGTGCATGGGGCCCAGGGCTGGTGCAGGGAGCAGGACACAGCCACAGGAGGTTCTTCCATGGGGTGGGGGGGCAGGGATGGCTCTCTGCCACTACACGCACTCCCAGGGATGGGAGCATGGAGAGGCACGTGATCCCCAGATTTGTGTGTGCAGCAGAGATGGATGTGGGCTGCCTGCTGTGGCCTCAGAGCCATAAGACTGTATAAGTTCTATATGAAAGAAACTGCTTGCACAGATACTGACAATACAAAATTAAATTAAAAAATTACCTTAAAGTAACATCCAAGAATTTAAGATGGAGAGTAGTGGTAAGTTTACCATGGACACAAAAACAATCCCTTCTTACTCAACAGATCTGCTCAGAGAGCAATCCATTTTACCAAAACAAACGTTTACTCCTTTTTCCTCATGTTTGCAGTAGAGAGCAAAACAGCAAAGGGGAGCAAACTGAATCTTATTCCAGATTAAGTGTCGTCACTTGTTCAAGGAGTATTCACAAAGTGGTTCCCTGCCCTGCTACTCTACCAGTGGGAGCCCCACGCTGGTTGTGCCACCATGGCAAGGTGCTCTCTGCCCACTTGGCAGCAGTGGGGATAGTGGTAGTGGCAGTGATGCGGAGTTGTGTCTCTCAGTGCTGTTGGGCAGGCAGGTGGCGCCTTGCTGTGGTGGCACAGCTGGTGTGGGGCTCCTGTGGGGAAGGTAGCAGGGTTGGGAGCCCTGAAACGGCAGCAGGCAGCCCACATCTGCCACCGCTTGCCATGGGATCCTCTCTGGTGGGTGAGCTCTAGGGAGGGCATTCTCTTAGACCTGAGGTGGGCAATTATTTGTGTTTGTGTAGTGTATATAGATGTGATTGCATAATAATGCAAAATAAATTCTTAGTGTTTTATATTGTGTGGGGGTATGGAGGTATGTGGGGGCAGAGGTATGTTGGGGGATTGTGTATATGTGGGGGGTTGTGGGGCCAAGGTGTGGATGTGTGGCAGTTGTGGGGTGTGAGTGCGGGTGGGGGTGTGTGGGGATCCCTCACACTCCCCTCATGGTGTAGCAGCAGGTGCTTGGGGTGCTGGTGCCTGGCTCTGGTCAGCGCTGCACATCGCAGCGAGGAGCGGAGCTCCCCTGCTGGGCCATCTACATTGCCGGCACTCCCTGCACTGGTGCGGCATAGAAGGGGAACCCCACACACTGGAGCCAACTGGGGCTGGCAACTGGTAGCTGGCAGCTGGCTCCAGCATGTGGGGTTTCCCTTCCATTATGTACCAGTGTGGGGAGCAAGGCACAATGGGGTATGTTGGGGGCTGCTGTGCACATGGGTGCCTCGCTCCTACTCTTGTGGACGGAAGGGCTGGGCAGGGTACAGTTTGTTGGTGGGTGCTGAGGGCCTGATTCATAGATTGTTAGGGGCTGGAAGGGACCTTGCAGATCATTGGGTCCAGTCCCCCCACTCTAGGCAGGAAGACAACTGGGGTTAAGTGACCCTAGTGAGGTGACTGTCCAGTCTTCTGTTGAAACCCTCCAGGGTAGGTGACTGCACCACCTCTGGAGGGAGTTTATTCCACAGTCTGAACATCTTGACTGTGAAGAAGTCCTGGTATTAAGCCTGAAGCGGCCTTCCAGGAGTTTGTATCCACTGGTCCTGGTCTTCCCTGGGAGTGCCCTAGTGAACAGTTGTTCACTGAGCTCCTGATGCACCCCTCTGATACAATGGTAAGCTGCTATCAAGTCCCCTCTCAACCTTCTCTTCTTTAGGCTAAAGAGGTCCAGGCCCCTCAGCCCTTCATCGTATGGCTTGCTTTGCAAGTCCCCGATAATATGGGTGGCTCTTTTCTGGACCCTCTCAAGTTTTTCCACATACTTATTGAAGTATGGTGCCCAGAACTGGATGAAGTTCTTCAACTGCAGTCTCACCAGTGCTGAGTACAGTGGGAGAATCACTTCCTTAGTTTTATATGAGATGCATTGGTTATGAGATCCAGTGTGTTATTTGTCCTGCTGAGCACCGCTTCGCACTGGCTGCTCATATTCATGCGATGGTCTGTCATTAACCCTAGGTCCCTTTCAGCCGTGGTCCAAGTCAGGCTGTCACCACTGAGTCTGTATGTATGTTGAAGGTTGTTTGCCCCCATATGGAGCACCTTACTCTAGAAAGTGTTAAACTTCATCTGATTCCAGTCTTCTCAACTCTTGATCCTGTCCGGATCCGCCTGTATCTGCAACCTATCTTCGGACGTGATCACACTGCCCCATAACTTGGTGTTGTCTGCGAATTTGGCCAGAGAGCTTTTCACTCCCCCATTCAAATCACTGATAAAAATGTTGAAAAGCACTGGTCCAAGCATGGACTCCTGAGGGAATAATTAAAAAAGGCCCTTAATTTCAACATCAAATTTAATTATCAACATCAAATTTAATTTCCCTTAATTTCAACATCAAGGGCTGGGTTAAGTCTGGCACCACCTCAGCTCAGCCTGGCATGCCTGATCTAGCATGCAGAGTTATTCTGCCTGGTCTATAGGGCCCCTCTGGGGTCTGGAAAATTGGCAGCAGGGGAGTAGTAATTAATGCTATCAGTGCTCCCACACCATAAGTTTTTGACCCGTGAGGAGCCTTGTGAGCCAAATAGTGGCCTGATAGTCTGGATCTGGTCCGTGGGCCAGGGGTTCGCCACTCAGGTTTATACCTTTGATGGAAGGGTTATTATTCTCTCTTGATTTCTGTATGACTTCTATCTGAGGAGGATTGCAGAATTTGGTTTCATGTCAACAACAATTGACATTTTAATTTAATGATTGCAAGTTATCCACTACTGTTGGTCACATGAAAATTTGACTAAATCTCATACTAAGATTAAGAAATATGTCAGGACAAACTGCTATATCTTTCAGAACCTCCTTGGGTTGGCAAAGGCGAGCCGAGCAGGGTGCAGGACCCGGGGCAAATCAGCCCATGCGGGGTCCCACCCCCACTCCAGCCCCAGTCCCAGAGAAGCTGCCACTGCCATTGGCGGTGGTGGGACTGGGGCAGGGGTTGGGGGTAGTGAGCGTCTGGACACAGAGCCGCTGCTCCACTCCTCCCCACTCTGCGGGGACCCCAAAACACAGGGCCTGGGGTGGTCACCCCAATTCACACCCTGCTAGAGACAGCCCTGTGAGTTGGAGAGGAAAAAACTATGTGAAAATGTAATATTATGGTGGTATAAGGGATGTTGATTGTAACTGTGTTGGTGTAAGGGCATAAGCAGACAAAACTCTTTGAGTAGAGGTGATATCTTCTGTTACTAAATAGTTGCAAAAATTATTTTTCCTTGCAAGCTTTTGGGCTCACACAGTTCATTAAGTAAAGGAGAAATCAAAGGTGGCAAGAGTTCTGTCAGGTAGAGAAGAAGCTTCATCTGGCAAAGAAGAAATCAGAGATGGCAAGGGTTCTCTCAGGTAGAAAAACAGTTTGTAAAGAGCTGCTCTGTAAGAATGCAAATGAGGTGCAGACAATGGGTGTAGCAGTCAAGGTATCTGAGGGTATCAGATAGCATGTTGAATTTGGCTTCTTTCTTCTTCATGTTGTGAAGTTTTCTTTTCAAACAGCAAAACACAGTATTTTCTATGTTTCAGGGATGTTGGTTGTAGCCATGTTGGTCTAAGGGCATAGGCAGATGCAACTCTTTGGGTAGAGGTGATATCTTTTATTAGATCAACCCAAAGAGTGGTGGTGTAAGAAACACAGCTTTCAAACAGGCGTACAATTAAATTTTCTGCCTTGTGCCATCATTTTTTGTCATTGTTTTGTTAATTTTTCTGGCTTGCACTTTGCAGTAAGAATTGAAAGTCAGCTTTGAGAGGATGAAAATAGATATGAAATGTCTTAATTTGAATTAAAAAATCTATGTATGCCTGTATTGATGTAGTATAATTGCTTTATAAAATATAAAAGTTCTTTGAAAGGAACTGATTTGTTTTAAAAAGACAAATAACTGCCCATCATATGTGATTCTCCCAGTTCTCAGAAATTCACGGGAGAGGCAATAGAAGCATTTTCTTCAATCTGATTTCATTTCCTTTCCTATTTTTGCTGTTTCCTTTTATTGGCTGAGTGTTAGCTGCTTATCAGCAAATGCAGTAGGATTAAGTTCTTAGGGTTGCGACTAATTAAACAAATGAAGATAATTTTGCATGTTATTAACCATAAATGGAGAAGAACTGTCAGTACTTCAGGAACTCCCCACCCTCTTCCCGTTCTATCCAGTTTATGATTTTCACAAACAATTTTATTCTATTCTCAGAATATATGAAAAAATGCCTATTACATTCACAGAGCCAGTTGGAATCTGTACCAGGGTAATTTGCGATAGAATGTGGCTCCCAGTCTTACTGTGTGTATGTTATGGATGACAGTGGGATAAAAGTTGGAGTGAAGAAGGACTTAAACGTTACCTTTTATTTCAAAGGTGGAATTAAGATTTTTTTCCCTTTACTTGTTTATATGAAATATTTCATTAACCAATAATGTTTTATTAGAAACAAGACTTTAAAAAAAGGAGCCTAATATACAGTTAGACATCTAAATCATCTTATTTTCAAAATGTTAAGCACCTAAAAGCTATACAAAGGCCCAGTTCAGTACAAGACTTAAGTCTATACCTTATTTTAAGTGCTTGAGTGCCCTGACAGTACATCAATAGAGTTGCTCACACATTTAAAGTTAAGCAGTCAAAGCAGTGCTAGATTGGGACCATAGTATTCAGAACCTTGAAAAGGACTGAGGCTAAAATGAGAGCTGTTGAGGATTGAGATTTAATAACTGACCTACCCAACTTTAGGTTTCTGTTTTTGAAAATTGTGCCCAAAATCCATTCTGGCAGCTGGAGAGAGTAAATGAATGGAATTTAGCCCAGGCTGATGGCAGTCACACCTGCTTAAATGGACAAATGCTGCTGCTTTCATAATAACTCTGACCTAGAGCATCGCCACTTACTTAAGGGTCTAGGGGAAGGGTCAGAGGTTTCCATTACAGAGATGTTGCCCTGCAAATTATTGGGTGGATTGACTTTTCCAGCTTCTCTGCAGAAAAAGCTTGATGCCTAACTCCAAACTTAGGAATTTCATTCTGCGTGAAAGCCCTGAATCCCTTGTACTGGTGCCTAGGCAGTGAGTCTCCACTGCCTCCAAGTGTGCTGGCACACCTGGGAAGAGGCTTCATAGACATAATGCAGTTTTGGGTATAAGAAAAGAAACTTCAAGCTTTATCTTTGCTGACTAATTCTCCTTGGGCTGGAAGGAAAAAAAATATATATATAAAAAATACCATACTGGGTCAGACAACAGGTTCATTTAGACCAATATTCTGTGTCTCAAGAGCAGCATGGACCAGATGCTAAGGAAGAGAGTATTTATACAGAGTTTATCCAGACTGGGCTGTCCCCTGCCCTTTTCCTTTACAACTGCCAACTTTCAGAGGTCTAAGAAGTCCTAATTTGGAGGTTGCCACTCTACTACTGTATTATGTTTCATACCTACTGATGGTAATACCTAATACCACATTTACCCAAATATAAGATGGCCCTGAATTTAAGCTGAGTTCCCAAGTAATTAGATTTTATGCATAGAAAATGTATAAATGCGTTATAATTTTCTATGTATAGAATCTCATTATTGGAGAGTCTTCTTTAATTCGTCCCTCCCCTACACTACTGTATTGGGGCAGGCAGCGGTGGGCAGGTGATGTGGCAGTGAAGCAGTACAGCACTGGCTAAGCACCTCTGTATGCAGTATTGTTGCTGTAGCCATCTGTGATTAGATGCAAATCCTCAACTATCTCCTGTGCAAGCAGCAGAGAGGGCCTGTGGAAATTAGAAGGCAAAGTATGTTGCCCCTAAACATTTATCCAGCTATCAGTCTGTTGTTCTGTGACAGCATAATGGGAAGAATTCTTCAAGGTGGTGATGTGCCCGACCCTTTTCCTGTCTCTAATGAAGTCAAGCAATGCCTACTTTTAGAACCTCATTTGCTCTTTTACTTGCATGTTGCTTTGGGAACTCGGACAAAGGAGGTATATCATAGAAAAGTAAGGTTAGAGAAGGGACCTCAGGAGGTCATCTAGCCCAACCCCTTGCTTAATTCTTTCCTGTTTGTGAGCAGCAGATCAAGAAGAGCACGGGCTCCTAGTTGGCCTCTCCACCACTTGCACCAGAAAGTTGTCTCCAATGCTCTCCAAAAACTTGCTGGATTTCCTGTGCACTGCTGTATTACTCTCCCAGCAGAAGTCGGGGTGATTAAAGTCCCCCATGAGAACCAGTGCCTGTGATCAGGAAACTTCTGTTAGTTGTATGAAGAAAGCCTTATCTACCTCATCCTCCTGGTCGAGTGGTCTTTAGTAGACCCCCACCACAACCTCACCCTTTTTGCTGTCCCCCCTAACCTTAACCCAGAGACTTTCAACAGGCCTATCTCCAGTTTCATACTAGAGCTCTGAGCAGTCATACAGCTCTTCACATATAGTGCAACTCCTCCTCCTCTTCTCCCTTGCCTGTCCTTCCTGAGCAGTTTGTACCCATCCATGACATTACTCCAGTCATGCGAGATATCCCACTAAGTCTGTTATTCCAGTTGCATCATAGTTCCTTGACTGGGTGAGGGCTTCCAATTCTTCCTGCTTGTTTCCCAGGCTCTGTGCATTTGTGTACACACACCTGAGGTGATTAGCCAGTTGCCTTACTTTCTCAGGAAGAATGAGGCCTTCATTGTTTCCCTCTCTTTCCCCCTCCAGGTCCCCTACTTACCTCAGGACTTTGTTCTCCATGTGTGCTCTGGCGCGCAGCAGGTTACCCTGGGTGGGGTAGGAGAAGATGGGGCCAGCAATTGTGCTGGTCCCAGCAGCCTTACATGGGAAGCTGGAACTGTGGCACTCCTGCAGCTGGGAGCCTGGCTGGCAGCCGGAGTATGGCTTCTGGTTTTGGGCAGCGTGCACTGCGTGTCTCCCACGGTCAAACCCCCTCCTCCCCTGCACTGCATGGTAGCAGCATGGGGAATGCCTGAATGTGCAGTGTGTGGCACCACATACTACACATCCACGCTTGTCTAGATGCAGCCACAGAGGCAGCTCTCCAAGTAGTCAGGAACCATTTTTTCAGGTGCTTGTAAAAATATTTATCTTGCTATTAATCTGAAAAAAAGACTGAAGGCATCATACCTTGCCTGATCCTGGAAAACTCTGTGCCACCTAAGATCACTACTGATGGATACCCATTGTCTGTGGTGAACAAGCTTATACACCCAGGGAGTACCCTGTCACAATAGGTAGTCCTAGTTGATGAAGTAAAGTGCACTGCTCAAAGCCAACAGGGCTTTTGGAAAGTTATGGTGAGGCCATTACATTGGCAACAAAATTCAAGGTCTATGTGGCAACAGTTACCCCTTTTTCATTTTTGAGTGTGAGAATTGGACCACTTAGAGCTGCCACATTAGGAAACTTGGCCACCTACACTTAAGTTGCCTCAAGAAAGATCATAAAATTTCACTGGTGGCATGAGGTACCAAACACTGAAGTCCTAAAAATAACAAATATGAGAATGCAGACTACAAATCATCAGGATACAACAGAGCTCAGCAGGTAAAAGGACAAGGAAGTGATTTTGATGGTACGATGATGCTTTGTTTGGCAATGCTGGCAATTGAGTTAAAGACTTAATAACACAGGTTGGTATTTTCTTTAGTATTAGTGGATGTGGGTGGGTGGGAGAGTGGGGAAGGGTCTGCTGGTGCTGCATAGCTGTGTTGGACTCAGGAGATAAAGCAGATAAGAAAACCAGATGCGTAAGTTTCAGGAAGACTGGAGGAACAGCATGAGGAGTCACCGGAAGTGATTCAATTTGCACAGTTATTCAAAGACAGGGAAATAATATTAGTAAGGAAGTAAATCAAATCATAGTTTAAGGGCTTTTCACACACTGGATAGGATTAAAGAATTGAATTGGAAAGCAAGGGAATTTTTGGCAGAAGGTGCAGAGCACAAATACAAATATGGAAACAATTGGTCTGAACTCCTTTGTTGTCTTCCCCTTTGGGATCATACTGTTACCTTTCCATTAAAAGTTTTTGCGCATGAAGTCTAGTAAGCAGGGGGGTGGAGGAAGAGATTAGGTATTTTGTCCTTTCAGTTGTTGGCCCGTGTCTCTGTAAATTGTGAGCATATCTTAACAAATAAAGCTGCTTATTTAACTGAATTTTAATTGAGCAAGCAGATCAATAATTAAAACCTCTAATTTATCTGAAACAACCATTTTCAGCCTCTTGCTACTCTGTTAACAGCTTCCTGTTGTTTCTGCTTGAAGCTTATTCTGAATAACTGTCCCAATATATTCTTTGCTGTTGCAGATTGCAGTCATGGACCTCTGATAACAGACTTGGCAATCTGCTAAATAGGAAGCTATATATCAGCTGTATGCCTTTGTTGTATTAGGAAAATGCACTTGGTGAATTTTATGAAAATGTTTATCTTTGATCTAAGTGGCAGGAGAAGATGAAGTGCACAATTATTATTATTTACTTGTTTGATTTTACAGAGTGGGTTATTTACTACCTTTTGGTAAGAAACAAACACTGATTTCCTCCCCCACCACATTTGGATATTTCATCAGCCTTGATTAAAAAACAAGCAAACAAAAAAACCCTTAACACAATGAAAATGGAATTCCTCTGCTGTCTTTTACAGAACACATGACCATCTTAGCCACTGAAGCTAGAAAGATAACTGATCAAATATACTTACTTTCATACCTGAGAGAATTGCTTCTGTCTCTGTTTATCAAAACGGGATGAAGGGTCTCTGACAAGGCTGAGAAGGCTTCTCACCAGACAGTTACTGCCAGTCAGTGATAAACTTTGAATACTTTTACACCTATTTTCCCTTTGTATTCAATTAAATCACATTAATGACAATGGAAATTACATAGTTGCTCCAGGGTCTGGAGCAACCTGCTAGTATGTGGCACAAGTTCTGAACTTGAGAGATGAGCACCTATCTTTGGCAGATGTTCCCCTTCCACTGCCTCCCTCTCCCCAGTCATCCACAGTTGTAGAAGGGAGGGATTCCAGGTGCACCACTGGCATATGTCTGGTGTTTTTAGGAGTCCAGGAATATTTGCTAAGGGCCATGTAATGTGGAGATGAGGGCAGGCTGCATGGGAGAGTGGACTGTGTAAGTGTTTTTCAGGAATCTAAGATATGCCTGAGAGAGTGTTAGCAATTGCAGAGCTTATATTTGCTGAATTGAGTCTTTGGTTCTATGGATACAATACCAGCTTCTGAACATAACAATAAGTTTCATTTTAATAAGCGGTCCTGTATTTAGACCATTTGGCTACATCTCTTCTATAGAATCTGAGATTCCACTGTTAGTATGTGGGACTGCTGCATAGTAAGTCCAGCTTGGCATAGTGACAAGGGCACTGAAATACTGATTTTAATTTGTAGGTATGGACCTGTAAGGGGGCAAGATGTCGAGGTCTTCTGAGGGAAGCTGAACATACTTCACAACTCCTTAAGGTCAATAGCAGCTTGGAATGCATAGCTCCTTGAAAAACAGGGGCACAAGTGTCTTTGTGACATGGCTGGAACAGCCAATTTCAGTAAAAAGCCCAACTGACCATTGCTTAAAATGTACTAGGAAAACATCCTATTTCTGTTGGTTTTTTTTTTCTCTGTTCCTTGATTTTGTTTCTCTCGCTGCTTATTTTTCACTCCTTAGACTCCTTTATTGTAGGGCTGGTTAACTTGCAGCACGGGTGCCACAAGTGGCATGGGCAGCCTCTGTGTGGCACACAGCAGATCAGGGAGAGGACGGGCAGAAAGCAGAGCAGCAAATCAGGCAGGGAGCACAGGAAAGGGAGCAGAAAGCAGAGAGTGACAGGATCTACCTCAGTGGGTGCCTACAGTATCCCCTACTAGCCGGTCAATTCCTGATTCTCACCTGGTCTCACCAGAGTACCACCCTGATCCTACCTGCTGTGCTTTACTGGCGGGATTTATTAATATAAATTAGGGAGGCTAGGATGAGGCCTTCAGTACATCAGTCCACTTTGCTTATCATAGGGTAGCCTCTGTCTGGCCTGATTCTTTTGACTCTGTCCCCTGAGCATGGTGCCTCTCTCCAAACTTGGCCTCATTTAAAACCCTGTGTGTTCTTCTTTCTCTTCGTCTCTCTTTCTTTTGCTCTCCACTTGTCCCCCCCCACCATGCCCCAGCCCTGCTTTGCCCCACCAAACTGGACTCCCACCTATGCCTTCCACCACCAGTCCCCTGGTCATAAAACCACTTATTTAAACCCCTCCCTCCTCAACATGCACAATGTCTCACTGCCACTCTAACTATGACAGCACCCTCCTTGGGGGATCTCTTCATGGTCTCCAACCTTCCCTTTAGCCACCCCCAAGCCTCATGGATTAAAACTGTCAATATAAACAACTTAATTAAAACAACTAATGCATCTGGGTGCGTGTTTATCACCAGCATGTTCCTACCAGCTCCTTGGGGTACCTGATCTCTCTGCATACCAGAGCCAACACTAGGGGTGCACAGAGCCTGGGGCACATCAGCCTGTGCGGGATGGTGAGTGGCCAGAGCACTCGGGGAGGGGCGGGAGAGGTTGGTGAGTGGCCGGAGCATGGGAAGGGGGATGGTGAGCAGCTGGAGTGCGAAGCCAGCAGCATGCGATGGCCGTGTGGAGTGGTGGCGCCCTCAGCACATGCCAATGGCGCTGTCTGCGGAGCCTGTATAGCACTGTCTGCTGGTCCCCCCAAGCATGGGGCCTGGGAAGGTCGCCACGATTTGGCCCCCCACGGGATGGCTCTGCTGTGTATCCTTCTCAGGCTGCTTGCTAGGTCCTGAAGTCAGATGCCCAGGACCAGAGCCAAGCCTATCTACTTTCTAAATCCATCTCCCTCTGGTCATCTGATTCCTGCCTCTCAGGACTAGGCACAGGGGTTTTCTGTCAACCAGTCTGTATGCTTATCTCCCTATCGCCTGCCTCTTGGTAAACAGGCCCCCAGCCCTGTGATGAGCTTCTAATCAAGCAGCCTCTGTAATTCCTTGCAGCCCTTAGTTCTGCCGGTTGGCTCTACACCGTGTAGCAGAGTTGACTCATTTTCCCAATCATCAGCAGCCTGCTCAGCTCTGCTGTACCTGCTATTGTAACCCACTGCCTGGAGTCCAGCCCTAGTAGTCACTCCTTTTTTAGCTTGCTTCAGGGAAGTGGCCTGCAGCTTTGGAGTAACTTTTCCTTATTCTCTCTCTGCTGCCTATTTTCTCCTAGCTGGCCCTCCATCAGCTGCCCTGTTCTGTCTTACGGTAACAGAGGTTAGGAGGTCCCCATTACACAAAGCAGAAGATTAAGCAGGGAACACAGAGTTGGGAGCAGAAAGCAGAGCTGCAGATTGGACAGGGGAAGGGGATTGAAGTGGCACTTGGGGAGGATGTGAGACCTTAACTTGTGGCTCACCTGCCAAAAGGCTGGTCCCCACTGCTTTGTTAAATCATATGTAGTTGCTATGGAAATAACTGAAATCAGTGTTTGAGAAATATTACCTTTATATGGGAACTAAACAAACAAGGCTGCCTCCTTTGGTGGTTGAAGGAAGAAAGGGAGAAGGGAAAAAAAGAAAATAACAATCCATATAGAAAAAAAATTGTATTTTTTTAAACATATATCAGTTCTTAAAGACTTCTGAAATCACCCCAAATGAGTAAATACTAATGGTTTTAGTTTGTTTTTCAGTTAGTCCAGACAAGCAAGGGTCAAAATGATGAATTTTCTAGTTTCATATATGCTAAGTTTCATGCTGCTCAATTTTAGGCAGTGTGATTATTTGTGCATCTGCAAACAATTTCCTCTTTCCCTGTCGTCCTCTCCCATTCCATCCCCAGCCTTTTCAGACCATGGCCCATTCACTTCTTTTTCTCAGTCACTTTATTGTCTCCATTCTCATCTCTGCCATTCTGTCTCCCTACTCATTCTCCTGCCATTTGGAGATTTTCTCTCCATTACTTTTGTTGTATTTATGAGTTGGTACCCTGTTACAGCTCCTTCCCCAGGGCTCTGTACTAGACTTGGCAATATCAGGGAAAGGTTTAAGTTTAAGGGGGTTCATTCAAGCCAGGTGCTAGAGCAGTGGATAGTACCCAGGGAATAAACTGCGGTTTCTGCATGCAGGTGAGGATCCCATACTGGGCTTTGTGATTGAATGGAAGCATGAAGGTTTTATGTTAAAAGTATCAATAAAATGAAAGTAGAAATAAAATGATAAGCAGCTTTATCCCATAAATAATAAAATGATGAATAAGTTCCTGGAACTAAATAATATCTTACTAAATCTATACTGTGGTATTTTATGTAGACCATCAGAACAATGTTCTTTAGAAAAATCACAAGAGTACGCAGCTTCCCAGATAAAACCTGGGAGCTAAACTACTACATTTGACAACCTTTTCTGTGCTAATGAATTAAACAAGAAATCTCTGATTATGTTCTCAGCCCTCCAAAAGCCATAGTTAAAAATAAATAAAAGCTCAAACTGTTTTTAAATGGGGTAAGCTATGGTTTCATGTGTTAAAATTTCCTGCAAGTTTGTTGTACAGTAAGTTATATAGTGAAGTGGCTCATGTTCTCAATGTAGGAGATATTCTTATATCTTGGTCCCACAGAAATTGAGTGGTGCTAAAAGGAAACTCCATTTCTGACTTTTCTTTCAAGAAATATTGAGTAGGCAAACCGGGTCAGTCAAATGGATTAGCCTGTCACTTTTTGAGGAATTAGCCAGGTCTAGTTGTGACAAAGGAACATTCAGATAATTAAAAAAGTGAATTAATTGGCAAAGTGAGGATAGTGTTCTAGGGGACTAGAGTTTACACCAAGTTGTCTGTACCCATCTGACCAGAATCGGGCTACTTCCCCATGCATGCTCAAGAAACCCAGAGTAAAGTAGATGTAGGGAAGTCTCCAAGTCAGACAGGATGCAGTATTACAACAGAATTGTAAATGTAGAACATGGGTGGCTTGCAGCTAAATAGAAGAGTATAGCATTTAGTATGGTACTGTTAATCCCTTTATATTTGGAAGCCCTAGATTTTTCACTTAGAAGTTTTACAAATGAGAAGGAAGTGGTGAGAGCATTATTCAAGTGTGTCCATTTATTATAACCTGAGCCAGTGAGGGAGAGCAGATTTTTATAGAAATATTTTAAAATACTATCACAGTTCCTATAAACAAAAATAAAATCCATCTGAGTAACTGTTAGGTTTTGCCTGAAACCTAAATCATTCTAGAGAAAGGTTCCAGCCATATGGCATTAGGTTTCAATATAAATCTTTTTTTTTTTTGTAGTGTCCCTTAGGAGATTGCAGATTTGCCATCTGGTGTGATTTGGTTTGACATAGTAGTTGAGCTTGTTTATTAACTTCCCACATAAATATTTCTTAACTGGAGCCAGTTCAGCAATATAATAGTGACTGATACTCCCTAGCTGTAAGATGCAATCATAATGAGGATACTGGAATATAGGATTATGGCAGCATAGTTCTTGATTTCTAGATTTCAACTACCAAGATGTGCATTAGGAAGGAAAAAATGAGGTGACTAGGAAGATTTTTTCCACGTTGTTTAAAGAGCAATTGAAATCTTATGGAAAGATGCAAGATATATATTTGCTGAGGAAAAAAACCACCTCTTTATCAACCCTTCCACTCTTGATTTCTAAGGAGTTGCATTAAAGTGAGAACTTGTTTCCTTTAGAATTTGCCTGTTTTAACATCTTTTTCTGTAATATCCAGCATGTAAGACTCATATAGTATCAAGAGCCACTACAGGGATATGATGCTGGATTATAGAGAGGTGAAGGTATGTCTAGTATTTAGCCCTGTTGGCGGACTTTTCAGGAACAAAACTTCCCTTAGGAAGAAAGATTAAGTTATTTATAATTGTCTTTAGTAATTAGCTTCTAAATAGCATGTTTTTCATGTAGATGTCAATTGTTTAGACAAGTTATTTCCATTAGACTTAATAGTATAGACAAAAGGTTTAAATATAACTGTCAAGTCCTCGTCTCCTTGCTCATGTTAGTCATCTCAGTGGCTTTTGTGAAACTACTTTGAGTAACATGACTCAAATACATAAATGCTCAGTTTACTTTTTCATGCCAGTGGGTTTGTGTTTGCTCCTGAAAGCAAGCATAAGAAAAATAGAGGACAGATGAGGAAAAAAGGCAATAAACTGTGGAAGAATCAGATTATACTAATGATATCAGTAGGTGTAGAATGCTTGCCATTTTGAAAATGACAGAGAAACAGATATCCTAAACTTGTGGGCGAGACTGAAGGCTGAGAAGAACAAATATGGTTTGTGCTCTACCTATTTAAATGTAGTTGGATTTACTCCACTGTTTTGGAGTGTAGGAGTGAGACTGGAAGTTTTTTTGAGCAGGCTCCAAAAGATAGGTCTGAAATGTGACACAATTTATTTATGTGGATCTGCAAAACTAACACAGAGGTGCCTATCACCCATTCTTGTTGCCTTGAAGAATTATTTAAACCACAAATGGCCTGTTTGATCTGGGACTTTAGGCTGGATGGGTGAATTTTACTGTCAATGAACTGCAGAACTCTTTCAAAACAGGAATCTTATCTATTTGGTTGTCTGCTTTGATTTGTAGGAGCATAACACATTTACTTTTTTGAGGCTGAAAATTCAAAGGTTTAGCTGGCTCTAGAGTCTAGAAGGATCTTTCCTCTGGGTCTTGGAGATTTGAACAAAGCTTCATCATTTATAAACCCCCAGAAAAGCACAGGCTCAGGGGTGATCTGATGGCCACCTGTAAGTTTATCAGGGGTGACCACCAGGATCTGGGG
>NW_017728949.1:23408083-23414548 GCF_001723895.1 Crocodylus porosus | reverse complement strand
GGATCCTATGACCCCAGCTGACTTCCTGCCTTCGGGCGGGGGACTGGAGTCGATGATCTTCTGAGGTCCCTTCCAGCCCTAATGTCTATGAATCTACGAATCTTCATGGCTTAACCTTAGGTTCGAGCACCTACACTGAACTCCTTCAAGAGTAAATTGGATGCTTATCTTGCTGGGATCCTATGACCCCAGCTGACTTCCTGCCTTCGGGCGGGGGGCTGGACTCAATGATCTTCCAAGGCCCCTTCCAGCCCTAATGTCTATGGTACATGTAGTGTTAAAACCTTATTGTTTCTCCAAATTATTTAAATAACTTTTTCCTGTCTGGCTCCCTGTTAGGAATCATGCATTATTAAGTTAGAAAATAACACAAAACAACAACAAGAAGAAAACACCTCAGCAGGAACTAATAGAGTTGGTTGTTCATTATTTGGTGATAGCTGTTCAGTTTTTCTCAAGATACCTTATAAAATTACCTGACTAATGTGTGCAAATTACCCTGCAGGACCTAAATATGTGACTTGTAGGTTGAAGTTACCTCATGCAGAAAACAGCTTGCTGGTGTAATGCCTTAAGGAAGTGATGCATGGAAATGATGTTGATTAAATGTCACAGTTTAGAAAAATTAAATGCCACATCACTCAGAATAGTGGTGAGCCTTCTGCATTTTGTTTTTATACAGCATAATTGTTTGGCTTTATTATCACTGCCATTATTGCTTTACATTATGATAGAATCAAGGGGCCCCAGTCAGAACTGAGACAGCATTATGCTGTGTGTTACACAAATACATGTGAAAACAGTCACTTTCCTAAAGAGCATACACTCTCTCATGTGTATAATTCAAGAGGCAGAAGATGATTTTTAGATGCTTACATATAGATTACATTTTTTTTGTGTGTGTGTATGGATGTGTGAAAAAAGTTTATAAATTTGTAACACGTAAGACCCTTTTTGCTTGGGTGCCTTTAGCATCATTGTACATCATTGTAATGTTCACAGGTGATCCAATAGGTTTGCTTATGTTTTGCCTAACTGAAAATGGAGTACAGTATCTGTTACTGATAACCAAAGTTCAGTAGAGAACAGGATAATCTGCTCATTAAACATCAGCCCATTATGTGTAGGAAGAAAAGCAGTCATCAAAGGTGACTTCAACCAGGGTGATATTTCCGGGGTTCTCATTTGGTCAGTAATAAAACTACCTTAGTTAAAAATGGAGGGAAACGATAAGGGAAGCTAAAGGGAATCAATGAAATATCAATTGCTGGTAGGGTTAAAGGGAACAAAACAGCATTTTTCACTTCTACTTTTAAGAGCATTGCTAAGTACAGATCATCCAATTGTACATATACAAAAGGCAAGGATTTTTGAGGCTGTTTATGTTTTATTGGACAGATTCACGACTGGCATAAACTTAGACAAATTTCTGAAAGCAGTGCATTCTTTTTCGGGTCTGAGAAAAAGCTAGCAGAACAAGAACTAAAAACAGTCAACAATTTGCATCTATTGTTAATCTTGCATCTATTAACAATAGATTCAAAACCTGTCAACATGTCTCCACCACTACAACAATCAATACCTCCCACAACAAATCCATTGGAATCTATGGATACTACACATGTCTACCCTAAAATGTGATGCATCTCATTCAGTGCACCAAATGTCCTCATGGAAAGTATGTGGGTGAAACTAGACTAAGACTACACACCAGAATGCATGATCACAGGGACACACAAATGTGTAGGAGAACACTACACAGAACAAGCACTCACTTTTTGTTCTCACTATCCTTGTACTCAAGGGAAGTTTACAAAATGCCTTTAGAAGGCAAGGGTGGAAACAAAATTGTATAAGCTGGCTGGACCCAAGCTAACTGGCATGGCCTCAGGTTGGTCCCTAATGGTTTTAGTATCTGTGAGTTTCCATACTCATTCCATTCTTCAGAGCAGAATTGCCTGCAGTGGCCTCAGCATATTCATAACGCAATGCAGCTTAGAAAAGGATTTTTAGTCAAGATGCACAGTTTGCTAGGTGTTGTGCGTGGGATGCTTGATGGGGTGGACCAGTGTCCTGAGCTGGCATGGAGAATTCCTTGTCTAGATACCTTGTTGTTTAAGTCTGCTTTGCTCATGTGCTCTGAGCCATACTGATCATCTGATGTACCAATGGGAAAGAATTTGCCTCCTAGTCAAATTGGCAGGATCTTGGGGATTTTTCATCTTCCTCTGCAGTGTAGGATATAGGTGGCCTGTTGGGATCATTTGGGGATTTCTCATCAAACACTTCCCTGCTATTGCAGGCCCCTTGAGCATGGTTGGCATCATTGTTTCTCTTGTTATCTCCCTGTGGTTCAGAGTTTAGTTTTCTCAGGACTGCAATCTTAAGTTAAATTTAAGCCTTTTGGCTTAATATACATGTGGCGGGTGCTTTTTAAAGCATCTGGCACTGTTGCGCATGCCTTTGTAGAAATGGCGAAATGCACATCAGCACTGAGAAATTGGCGGCAGCGCACTTTTGACCTAAAACACACTGAAGGTGTCTGAATGAAATTCAATGCCCTGTTGTACATAGATCAGATTAGATAATTTAGTGGGCCTTCTGGTATATATAAAATGCATGCCTGTGCAGGAAACAGTAAGATTGTCAGTCATAACTTTAACCTCAGAAATTAGCGGAATTGAACTATTGTGAAAGTGTTTGATCACCTCTGAGTACTACTATCATACAATGAAAGAAAAACATCATCTTCACCCTTGTGTTCCTGTTTCAGCAATGCAGCAGGCCTGTTAACTCTGGCTTTTCTAGCAGTAATATCTTCTGTCTGGCTGCACAAACATACAAAACAGACTAAAGATTGCTCTGACTTGCACTTTGTGCAGTGACATTGAATTAATGGTGTTGCACTCTAAGTCAGGATAGTATGTATGTCATTTATGTCATTACTGCCCCAGAGGCATGGCTCAGGCACTGTTGCCAAGCAAAATCCACTTATATTGCATTGATCCAGGAGTTTGAGGCAGTTACAGTGTTAAAATAAGCTATGCTCACAATAGATTTATGTATCCTACCATTATACAGCACTATGGCACCTATGAACTTTCTTTCTTTTTTTCTGTGTCTTCCCTTTGCCACATGCATGATTCTGGCCATTCTTTTGAATTCCCTCCCTCTGAATGGACTCTGTTCAACATCGTCTCCAATATGAACAATTTTGCATGGAGAAAAAATAAACCCAGTGTCTGTGGGCCACCAGGTGAAGGGTTTCATATCCCTAGAGAAGAGTAGGGATGATGACATGGATCTTAGTCTCTTTCCGGAGTTTGTGATCAATAAGAACACACCAAAGAAATTTCCTGAAGGAGTTGCTTGAGCACTGGATCCTGTGCTGGTTCTCCTACCCTGGTAAGGAAAGTGGTTGATTACCTACAGGGTATTTCCCTTGATGGTAATTTGAGGAGGGGAGTCACATTCATGGCCTGGAGAAGGCTGATTTTTCACTTTTCTCAAGAGGGGCCCAAAGTTCAGTAGGTTTCTGTGAAGAGAACCAGCACAATCTGGAGGTTTTCCTCTATGTGGGCAAGAACGATGCAGTCATCAGCATTCTGAAGATCAAGGGATGTTCTTTGGAATACTTGAGTCTTCAAGCGAAAACATACCAGAGTGAAAAACCCTCCATTCATCCAGTATTCAATGTCTGTTCTGGAAGGAAGACTGGCCTTAACGAGAACCAGGATGATAGTCAAAATAATAGAGAACAGAATTGGGACAATGATGCATTCTTGCATGACCCCAGTTTGGATGACAAATGGATCTTTCTCCCATCCACTACAAAGAATGGCCATAGTCATGTGGTTTTGGAGAAGATTCAGGGCCTTGAAATATTTTTCAGAGTATCCAAATCTGGCCAGTACTTTCCACAGGGCTTCATAATTGATAAAGTCAAAGGCCTTAGTGAGGTCAATGAAGTCATACGCAGATCCTGGTGTTGTTCCTAACTCTTTTCTTGGACCTGGCAGGCAACAAAGATCATGCCAGTTGCCTTGGGGGATGGCTTGAAACCACACTGAGATCTGGCAAGACTTCCTCAGCAAGAGGTAGAAGATGGTTCAGGGGGGTGCAGGTGAGGATTTTATCTGCTGTGGAAACTAGGGCAATACATTGGTAGTTCCCACACAGAGACTAATCTACTGTTTAGTCATACTGATGGTGTTCCTCAGGTCCCCATTGTTCTCATTGTTGCACGTTTGAAGAATAAATGTGTGGAGTCTCAATATCAGTTCCTTGCTGCCAGCCTTGAAGATTTAAGTAGGTATGATATCTGGTCCAGTAGCCTTGTTGTTCTTGGTTTCTTTCATGGCATGGCTTTTAAGACAGGAGGGTTGGCAGGGGATCTCTTTTCAGGGTGGTGGGGGATGGACTCAATGATGGCATCTCTCAGTTGATTCACAGTTCAGGAGTTCCTTGAAGTGCATTTTCTGTCTAGCTTGGATAGATTCATTGTCTTTGAGGAGCATCAAACCATCCTGTGATCACAGGAAAGTAGGACCATGGAAGATTGGACCGTAGATGTTTTTTGTTACCTGGAAGAAACTATGCATGTCATATTTAGCATAGAGCTGAATTTCTTTGGCTTTACCCTGCATTCACTAGTTTTGATTTCTGAGATCATCCTTTGAGCTTCAGCTTTTGAGGAGTTGACATGTTTCTTTCTTTTGCTGAGATGAGGTATCAAATTACCAACAGAAGGAGAGCTTGGATCTTGGTGTTGCTTTCATCTAACCAGTCTTGGTGCCAATAGGTGGTATAACCAGTGGATTTAGCACAGGCCATATGAATAGTGGTTTTAAACATTGTCCAGAGTTCCTCAATGCTGCCTTTAGTTATGGACAGGGCAGAGAGATTTTCATGAAGACACTGTTGGAGATCCTTGCAAACCTTCAGGTTTTGAAGGGATTTGATATTGAAAGACCTTCACATTACTTTTGGCTATTTTTGGCATTTTGCAGTATTTTGGTATTTTGGATGTTCATATTGGAGCTGACAAGATGATGATTTGGTCAGCAGTCACTAGTTCCTCACCTGGCTCTTGTGATATGGACATCTGTCCAATCACAGGCTCTAACAGTAACTTAGTTGAAGAAGTGACACTGCTTAAAGCGAGGGTGTCTCCAGGGAGTCTTGTATATGTCACTGTCTGAAGATGGTGTTTATAAAGACAAGACTGTATTTTCTCAGGATGCCATTGGAGTTGGCTTTCTCTACTCCTTCCTTCTTGATGGTGCCACTCCTGAGTTCCAGGTCATACCTGACTCTGCCATTGAAGTCACTGAGGATAATGATTTTGTCCTCCTTGCGAGTATTAGTGAGAACATGGTCAAGGTTGGAGCAAAATTGTTCTCTGACATCATCATCAGCATTGAGCATCAGAGCATACACACTGATGACAGTGGTGTATTGGTTTTTGCTGAGATTGAAAGAGGGTCATAAGAAGCTCACTGATGCCCATGGGGAGGTCTGTAAATTTGCTAACATGCTGATTCTTGATGGCAAAACCAATGTCATGAATGCATCTGTCCTGGGCCAGTTTCCCCCTTCAGAAGAAGGTGTAGCCTCTACCCTTGTCCCATTGCTTTGTCTCACTCAGACTTGCCATGTCAGTGTTGTATTTCACTAGTTCCCTGGAGATGATGGCAGTTCTTCTTTCTGGTAGTTTGTTGTCTTGGTTGTCCATGAAGGTGCAAGTGTTCCCTGTTGCAAAAATCATTTTTGTCCTACGATGTTTTTGACCACAGAGAGAGTGATCCTGCTGGATGCAGTTATTTAGCCAGGAAGTGGAGAAAACAGCTTAGATTTAGGGCATGTTTTCTAATCCCTTTCCCATATAGAGGGAGCAGAAAGGATCCTGAACAGGACTGTTCCTGAATAGCATGGCCATCAAGCTACTGCCACCTGAGTGCAGATTTGTGACTGGAAACTGCCAGATTCACTGGTCTTGTCTTGGTCACACAATTAGCAGAAGAAAAGAAGCTGATAACTAGAAGATCAAGGCCTATCAAAAGGGAGAAAGGTCATTCTCACCTTTCCTTTGTGGAAAGAATTCAGGATTGTGGTAAAATATAATGTACCATAAAACAAGTATCAGTGTTTAGTCCTTGTTTTTTTTTACATATTGAAGTGGCTTAGTCTCTCTCCTGCATCTTTAAAAATAGTTGTATTTGAAAAGCATATTGGGGTTTAAAGTGAGGTAACTTTTACCATGTTTGTAGGGTTGTGTGTGTGTGTGTGTACACCCCGTCGAGAGAGAGAGAGAGAGAGAAAGACTTTTACCATGTCTGTAGGGGGAGTACACACACGCACACGCACATGCACACGCACACACACACGGTAAAGGATACCTCACTTTAAACCCCAATATGCTTCTCTCTCTCTATCTGTATATATATGTAAATATATATATATAAA
>NW_017728949.1:23405769-23407965 GCF_001723895.1 Crocodylus porosus | reverse complement strand
AGAGAGAGAGAGAGAGAGAGAGAGGGTCTATAGACAGTACGTGCAAAGAAGAAGTTTGTATTCCAGCAACTCAAGACTGCATACTTCAATATCTGAAGTATCAACAAAGTGTGAATGGTAATCTGAGATAAATCAAGAGAAACCAGAAAAGCAAGCTTAAGTCCATAGAAAAGATACTGAGGTAGAACAGGGTCCATGTCTGTAAATTTCTGAAACATGAGATTGTGGGAAGCTGTCCAAGCCATTATTAGTGGAAAAGTCCCAATTGCGAGCATGCGAGCGGCTGACTTAATCTACCTCGGATTAGTTATTACATGCTAAAGATCAGAGTAGTGTAGTTTGCAGGAAGTCTCTCACTGTGAAAAAACTGATGTCAGTTGGCAGTTCTGTAGTGGTTGACTAGGTAAATGTTTTGCTCTCCTACTAGTGCTCAGAAGACATGCTGAGGAAACAGCTAGTGTTTTGTGCATAATAACTTTAACAGACAGCTAGAACCATTTTTTTTATTTAGCACAGCAGTCAGTTCACATGGGAAGAGAGACAGCTCTTACCATGTATAGACTGTGAAAGTTATTTAAAAATAATTTTCCATTGAAATAGCTATTTCTCAGTGTCCTGCTGGTAATAAATATCTTTTTTTTTTTGAAAGTGACATTCTTTGTGTCAGTTTTAATTAAATGTGCTCCCTCCCCCCACATGACACGTTTAGTTTATTTGTGGTGAAAAATGTTTCTGGCAGCATGAAATGCCAGGTTGCTATGCCGGAGAAAAGCGGTCAGATTTTTTCCTCCTGAACTTTTAAAGGTGATCATTATGCCAAGTCAAAAAGAGTAAAGAGCTTATGTCAGCAGTAGTATAAACATGGCTATGACTGTAGACTAGTAAGGAAGTGGGAAGATGTTGGGCCTGATTTTCCATTCTGTCAGCCTGGTTTTACATCCTTATGATTCTATTGATGTCAATGGAGTTTCACTTGCATAAAACACTCTAACTGAGGGGAGAGTCGGGCCGATTGTGTAGAGAAGCAATGAATGCAGTTACAGCTCAGCAGGAAGCAAATGCAGGTGCTTGCTTGACAAGTGAAATCTTTCACTGCTGGTCTCACTGTTGACATAAAAAATGAGAAGAAAAAAGTAGAAATTCTCTCCTATCTTGGCAGCTGTATTGTGCATAAAAGTACCCATCTGATATGTGTGAACATTGTCATTCTCCCCACACACTCTGGGAATAACGAGTTAGTCAATATGACTGTTAAAATCATTGAACAAAACAGCCAGTGCCATCCCTAATATAACTGTTAGTTAAAGTGGAGTTTTACATCAAAAGTGGTTCTGGCCCACTAATGATAGTTAGATCCAGTCAGCTACTCCCAATGCTGCACAACAACACACTTGTGAGAGAGGCTTCGAGGTGCATGAAACAAATTGTTGACTCCTTATTTCAGAGAATAGCTTAAACATTCATTGATGTGAGACTGTTGAGGAATTCTAATGACATTCTTTGATTGGTGATAAATTAGTTGAGACCTACTTCAGAGAAAAGAGTCTCAACTAAAGTGCAAGTACCTTCAGAAACTTCTGGCCTCCTTTCACTATGTTGCTAGGAGCCCCGAAGTGGAAATTAGAGTTAAAGTAGGTGTAGTTTTTCATGATTTTGATAAAAGAAGCTTTTTATTGTGGACTCAGGTAGTAATCCATGGTTGTGGCTCCAGATCTGAACAGTAGTCTTGACTGGATTGTAATGATAGAGGTGGAGCACTGACTTGTCTTTATAGCTAATGCACAGAATACATCTTCTTAAATAGTAAATTTAAATTATAACTTCTTTGGGCTCAGAAGAAGTTGCTAGATTGGAAGAGAAGTTCAGCATTTTTAAAATTCTCTAGTTCACTGTTTCTGGTGTTACAGTGGCACCATGGTGCCACCACAAAAAGTTTGTAGGGGCTAAGCCCCGTTAGCCCTGGCCTTCTGCTGCCTATGGGCATCAGAGAAGGTGATTTCTGTCTTTAGTGTAGTGGCTTGGTCTTCTAACATTTCCACAAACAGGTCCTGATCTTGCAAAGGTTTCCCCTGAACTTTAAGCATACAGGCTGTCCCTTTATCTTGCAATGTTGGACCCCTGCTAAACCAGATGGGGCAACTGACAACTGACGCCCAGGAAAAAGCCAACCTATTAAATAGGTACTTTGCGTCAGTC
>NW_017728949.1:23351633-23405758 GCF_001723895.1 Crocodylus porosus | reverse complement strand
CATTGAACACCTTCAAGAGTAAATTGGATGCTTATCTTGCTGGGATCCTATGACCCCAGCTGACTTCCTGCCCTTTGGGCAGGGGGCTGGACTGGATGATCTCCCGAGGTCCCTTCCAGCCCTGATGTCTATGAAATCTATGAAATCTTCTGTTGGGCTATGCCTATACAAAGTTAAGCTCATGTGTCTGTGCTTTCAGGATTGGTACCATACTCCCTGGTTTTCTGGGTGATCCTATTGACTACAATGAGACTTCTGTGAAAAAGGGACTGCTCACTTGAGAGAGGATTGGGCTCTAAGTTCGGTAGAAGGCAGATACTGCAGGTGGAGATGCATCAGAGCAAAACATGATTTGCTTTACTCCTATTAAGCACTTGTTAAAATGTTGCATAAAATTAGCTCAGATGTCATGACTGGTATACATGGCACAAGAAAGAACCCTAGTGGCAGGAAGCTAGCAGAAAAGTGAATTTTGTGTGACGATTTAAAGATGGAAATCCTGGGTACCCGTCAAAGGGGAAGACCAGCACAATATTTCCTTTTTATAACATTGTTTTCAATCACCAAATGTCTACTTTAATTAATGCAAAAAATATTTTTCCCTAGCAGCAAGTCATAATAGCTAATTTTTAACAATAGGCGTAAGAAAAAATCTGGGCCTGACAGATAACATCACGCTGATTTGTGTTTCCTGGAATGTAGTACATCAGACATAGCCTTGTGAGAAGGTTAGAGGGGCTATTGCATTCATATGCTATTTTGACAGAATACATTGTTTTGAAAGGCCCTGGGAGTTACACTCTCAAACACATTCAGTGACACATGTCTGTGAGGCTCAATTCAGAAATCTGTAGCCATTGTCTAGAGGGCCATTTAAAAGGCCAGACATGAGAGCATTCTGGTAATCTTCAAACAGAATCCCAAATACTGTACAGTGGTATTTATTCTGGCTTAAAGTGTGCAAAATATGTGAAAAAGGGGGTGGGGAGTGCCTAAACAGACTTCTTCATCTTGCATCTCTGTGCAGAAATTGGACAAACTTAACCCCTCCCCACCTTGTTAGACCCTGTACAAGGATAAAGGAATTCAACTCCGAGAGATTTGGGATGCTGGGGTAGAACTATACACAGTATAACATATTCTGTCCGTCTGGGCGCCAGTTTTCAAAACTGGACTGGCAAAAGTGGGGAAGCCAGAGGGTGAAGTAGTTGCCATGTCAGGATGCTCTTTCCATTGCTCTCTCTCTCTGCTGCTTGGGCACAGGGCTTCTTCTGCCTCTAAGCAAAGTATGTCTTCACCACTCTGCAGTGCTGCCTTTGGCTGAAAGCTACAATCTGAAATGGGACATCAGTAAAATAGAGCAAATATTTTGTTCTTCACATAACTTATGATAGGATGAGGTGCATCCCCAGTCCCACTGCAGTAGCCAGCTGAGTCTTCAGGGTTGTCATTAATTCTTATAATTTTAACCTTTCCTTCCTCCCCACACTGTAATTGGCATTGTTTACAGATGGTGACCATGTGGAATCTGTAAGGTTACTTGATGTTTTTGAAAATTCACCGCACAGCTTCACAAACAATTCTGGATGTGTTTAGGATGGGGTAGGCACCCCTGGCATGGGTGCCAGTGTGTGGCACACCAAGGCATTTTGCTTGGCATGCTCACTTCAGGGCAGGTGGCAAGGAAGGGGCCAGGACTGCCTGCCACAACAAGGATTGGGCCCCATGTGGCTCCCCTGCTGTCCACCCCTGGCAGGCCAACATCTTATAAGTTGAGGTTGTGGGTGTTTTGGCACTGTGCCCAAAAACATGGCCAACCCCAATCTAGGATGTACTGCATCCTACTTCTCATTTTTCCTGTGTATACTAGAAACCTACAGTATAATAACAATACTTAGAGTGTAACTTTCTAAATAACATTTTTATAGTGGGAAAATCCCTAGTGTAGACGGCAATAAATCAGCACAGGGTTTTTTCAGTTTAAGAAATACTAGCAAATACATATTTTTGCTGGGATTGGTTGTGCCTTTACAAGGCAGGAGTTTGCCAGCAGAATTATCCCAACAAAGTCAGTCTAGTATAGGCAAAGCATATGTTACTGTATCCTGCTTCTGTCATGTATGCAGCCAGCCACATAATTTTATTAAAATCTAAATCTTTTCCCCATTTCTCCTCTCTTCTCTTTGGACTTAAGTGAGAGGTGAAGATGGGGGCGGGGGTGGAGAGGGAATGATCAAATGCTGTGGTATGAAGCCATGTTGTTTTCCAAATTTACAAGTGGTATTTTTATTTGTTTTGATGACAAGTGCAGTATATGCTTACTGAGTGGTAACTGGACCTCTCATTGCTGTCTGCTCCATGTCTGTTTACATCTGTGTGTTGGTTAGATGTTAACCTGTTATATCTTTATACAAAATTGGAGGCTAAACATTTATTCTTCTTTTAGAACACTATGAAAATTGACATCTGTGCTCCAGCAAAATGGATAAAAAGGAGGAAAAGCTGTCAAAGTACCATTCTTTGGAAAGTAAAATATGCTTATAATTCTGCACGGTGCGCCAGGACCTGCTGTCAAACATACTATTGCAAACAAAGTGGGCAGGATATGAAAATGTATATCTGATGGTTGACTTTGATCTACTGTATGCAAATAAGATATATGCTGTTGCATAAAGATTTAGGCCTACATTTTCCAAAGCATTTTGTAATTTCTGCTCAGTTGAAGACAGGAGGTGGGTTTTTGGAATATAGATGGTCAGTAACTGCCAAAGATTAGGCCTGCTTAAAATTTGTTGGTCTGATAGCTTTAAAAGTGAAATTTCCAATATTGTTAGCTGTGTCTGAAAATGTGGGCCTTATTTGGTTAACAATAACTTGGCAATCATTTTGAAAATCACTTATTCGTGTGCTTAAGTTTCCTATTATGAGAATCCAAAATAGTGTTCACAGTGTAAAAGCTAACCTTGTATAAAAGTGCATGAAACATTTGTGTATCCCTTTGTTAACTGCTAAGGTTCTGTAATCAAATGCAAGCAGTGTGTGGTCTAGTGGCTTGTGCATAAGGCTGGAAATTGGATATAATCTAATTTTTAATCCTGGCTCTATTTGTGGTTCTCCTTATCACCTTGGGCAAGTCATTTTACACCTCCTTCCCCTCAATTCTAACTAACTAAAATCCTGCCTATTACAGGTCCGATCCAAAATCCACTGAAGTTAATTAAACTCCCATGGACTTCAGTGAACAGGCTTTGTATTTAGCAGCTGTGAAGATTAATTAGGTAATTTAACTTATTTGACTGTGCACGGGGCTACAGAAGTACAGCATATTGTTACATTGTGTGGCCTGTTATACTGAGAAAAAAGAAACAGTAGTAAAAATCTTCTGAGAGATTACCATATGGCACAGATCTGGCTGTGACGGCGTGGGCTATAATGGAACCAGTTTGTGCTCAAAGCTAAGCTCTGTTAAAGCAGGCTCCCCTGACTCTCCCTCCTCTCCAAAATGCTACTGACCCCAGTATCATTTTTAGTAACACCAGGATAGCTCCTAAATATATTAGCCTAAAAATATTTCTGAACCTCTTGCAATCTCTTGTGGCCTGTTATTCCTATGACTTCTTCCTAGCCATGTACCGAAACTTCGTTCAAAACTTTGTTTGGAGGTTGAGGGTCATATAAAATAGATAATTTTAAACTCAAATAAGCAACTGGGGATTTTGGTTGTGGGTTATATATAAACCCCTAATCTAGATGGAGATACATTGTTTGTATCTTAGAATATGTGATATGACAATGAAACATCTGGCTAGACAGATTAAAAATCGGAGAACTTTTAAAGAAGCTTCCTGTTTAAAAGTCAGCCAAACTTAATCTGTTTGTGCTATATTAATCCTTTTTATTATTTTATATCAAGGAACTAATTTTGTATCTCCATAGTCATTTACATTTAGTCCTCCTGAATTAGTTTTTCTTAACAGATCTGTTATAAACTTGGTCTCTTCTGTTTTATCAGTCTTAGCAGCAATTTCTGCTGGAGAATCTCCTTAGTTACTTCTTGACTTAGGGTAAATACAGACATTCAGGGGCTAAGGGGAGGTTAGATTGAATTAAAAATGGCCACCCAATCTAATTTAGTTCACTCAGGTGCAGACCCTACACTTAGATCCCTAGTCAAGCCCATTTAAGTGCAAATGGCACAGAAGTTCAGGAAGGTTAGGTCAGTCTAAAAACGGCTGACCTGATCTGAGTTAACTGTACCTTGGAGGTAGTTTAACTTAGATTGGGTTTGGCGAGACTGATCTAACTGACATTCTGTACAGTTCCCAGGACAGCCCTACGCCTGGGAAAGCCCAGCTGCTATCCCCAGCCCCGGGGCTGTGCTTTTCCTACCCTATCCCCACCCCCAGCACCAGGCTTTTCTTAGCTCCCCCATCCATCCCTCTCCTCCAAATAGATAGCCCCCCCCCACAAATCAGCCAGCCATGCCCCTAAGCCCACCAAACCCCCAGTATTGCCAGCTGTTCCTGGTTCTGGTTTCACCAGTGTTCGCGAGTGCTGGGAGCTGCAGAAGTAAGTTGGGGTGAGGGTCGGGAGGATTGGTTTGCTTGTGGGGATTGTTAATTTGTGGGTGTGGGAGGGTTGAGGGATAAAAATAGCCCCTGGTCTGGGGGAAAGAGCCCCTCATTCACCCAAGCCCCCACCCCCCCTTTCCCCATGGACTCCACTAGTCTCCCTGATACTGCCAAGCCCTCCTGGACCCTACCAACCCTCCTGCAGACCCTGCTAGCCCCGCAGTTCCCTCAAACCTCTTGCAGATCCCACTTGCCCCCTTGATCCTACCAAACCCTCCAAGTCCCCACCAACTCCTCTGTGTGGATCCTGCTTGACACCCCAATTCCCCTGATCCCCCCACAGACCAAACTTCCATACTTGCTCCCCATCCTGACTTACCTTAGATCAGGTGGCAATTTTTAACTCAATCTAACCTCCTCCTAACCTCCCTGAATGTTTGTAGGTACCCTTAGTAGCACTATTTACTGTCCACAGCTCAGTATAATGTGGGGATCAAAAACTTATAAAAGAGGTGATGCAGCCCAGTGTGTGTGTGTGTGTGTGTATGTATGTGTGTGTGTGCTTCACCCCACACATTCATGCACTTCTCTGGACCTCAGTTTAACCATCTATAAAGTGAGTTTAGTAATGCTAATCGGAAAGTAATGAGAGAGGTTCTGTAGTAATTTTGACAGAGAAGCTGGTGCCATCTATGTGCAGATTTATTAGTTTGTAAGCCTGGTGCTTTGTGTGTGTCTCTGTTGCTTTTTTGGGGTAAGTGGTTGTGGTTTGTGATTCAGACTCTGTATGTTATTTATCTGTACATAAAATTGGAAAGACTCCTTAAGCAGCTGAGCTCATGATTTTGTAAACAATATAAGTGAAGGACCAGGGCCCCCTTCATTTGACTAGAGCCATTTTAATTACCTGAGAGGCTGACTCCTTGTTGCCTGAATGCATAGAGTCTCTTTAATTAAATACAAGAGCTATTAGGATAGGGATGCCAAGAGAAAACAAAGTTATTTTTAAAGCTCCTCTTCACTTTGAACCTATTTTTGAAATGCTAATGAAAGCATATTTGCCTTGTGCTGCTGTATCATAAGCAAAATTTACAAATGCGTAAAAACGATGCTATTTTGACACTTAGTAACTTCAGCACAAATTCTGCTGACATGTTTTTACAGCTTGTTACTACATGCATTGGAGTACCAGCTTCGATAAACATTTAACATCTCGAAGAGGCAGATTTGATTTTTATAAACACTTAATTTCTCAACTGGTATTTTGTTCAAGTATGAGACATGCCTGTTAAGATTTCTGTAACCGTAAGACAATCAAGTGAGAGTTGTCATTTATTAAATAAATGATTAAGATCCTACTTCTGTCATCCTCAGTGAGGCCGAGCACCCTTGGATTTCACAGGGGAATTTGCAAAAGGACTGCACCTGGATTCACAGAAATGCTTATTCCGTGTTAGCCAGTGGGTTTTCTATGGCTGAAAACAGACGTCACATTTATCCTGGGATATACCATTTTATCCTAGGACAAACTGTAATCATACAGATGTCCATATTCATTGTCCTAGGATAAGACCTAAATACTGTAGTTTCCCAGGTAAGGAGTTTAAAGGAGTGCAGGAATGGTTTTGAGACATCTTTGCAGTTGACTGATTCAGGGGGAAATGGAGTGCTCTCTAAGTTACAGCAGCTTTTGTGGGCTACTAACTTCAGGATTGTATGTTTTTGCCATGTTCTTGACCTGGCAACCCAAAGCCCTACAACCCATAGCCTTATGACTGACAGGCCCTGTTTTAGGGTGTCTGAGGGGGTCCTCAAAAGGCAGGTCTTTGCCTGCTTTAGTGCCTTTGGCCAAGGGCCAAAGCAGAAACTGTTTTTAAGGTTACTGTGTACTCTTCTACTCTGACCCACTTGTACCAAGCCATAGGATCTTTCTTGTGCAGTTTAAGGCTGGACTTCCAAAGCATTGAATCATGTGTTTATCTTTAAGATTGCATAGTTAGATTGAATTTGTAAGTCATTTGTGTCTAAGTACTTGTGCTTAAGAATTGGATTGGAATTTACATTACACCGTCATTGGATAAATGAAGTAATGCAAGGGCCAGGACCCCTGACTCCCTTTACCCAGCTGAGTCCCCTAACCACTGAGGCTGCTTACAGATGTGAAAACAAACAAACAAACAAACAGTGCTTTACTTTCAGCTCAGCATGCCTCTCAGTGTCACACATTGTCACACATATACTAAAAATTTATAAATATCTGGGAAGGTGGCCTGAGCAGTTATGGGAGGGGCAGTGGACCTTCTGCAGTTCTCTATATTAAGATATAGTTAATAGTTTAAAAACTTTGCAGATTCCAGCAGCATGAATTTGTACCAACAGATGTGGGAAAGTCAGAAGCTGTAAATTGTGGGGCAGAGAGGGGAACAAAAAACTTTTGTGAGATAATGACTGGAGAGGGTTCCCTTACATGAGAAATGTAGCAGAGAAGAAAGAACAGAGAGAGACTGGGGCTGCCAAGATGAGGGTGTTACATAGAAAACTGAGGTCCTCTCATCCATTAATCTATGTAAAATTATGTAATATTTATTTAAAACTCACACTGCTACTAGAAGGTGAGTCATAAAATAAGTTCAGTAGATGCACAGGATAGGTGATATTTGCATATATGGAAAGTATTCAGGCATTCAGTGATATACCATTTTTCCATTACCCTGGCAACTTTTATGGGTTGTAAAGGGGACACTTTAACATTGTGTAGCGCAATAGGAAAAAAACCCAGAGTGGTTAAGGTATCTTTCATTGGTTCCTGATGTCTGAGGTCAAGCCTTGCTCTGTACTTGTGGCAAAATACTTGCCACTCCCTGCCTCCCTCCACTCCCCAAGTTGACCCCATTGTAAGTATACCTGGTCATGCAGGCTGGAGAGTCGAAGGTGGTCAAACATGATGCTAGCCACATGCAGTTGACTATAGAAATTGCTTTGTTTTAACCACTTTAGTCCAATGGGCTGTTAGCCTCAGCTGGAACTTTAAGTTGTCTTGATCCACAGATGAAGGATGCCTGTCATCCAAGGAGCAGTTTTGAATGAGGAAGAAAAGTTCTTATTCAGTGATGTTTTGTTCTGAGAAGCTTCGCCATGTGTTTGTTAAAAATAAAAATAATCATCTCTTAGTCTTGCAGTAACAACAGGGCACTCTGTGGAAACAGTGTCAGGCAATTTGTTTATTGGAACAGAAAATAATTAAAAGTACTTGTTAATGTGTATAATGCACCTGCTCCCCAGGTACAAGGAAGGGAAGTCAATCTGGTGGGGGGAGGTAGATGTTAGAAGAGTCTGAAACTAGTAAGCATGACAATTTGAAAAATGTAGCTGTGTCTGGGGGTTTATTTAAATTGTGGAGCCAAGTTCTACATATAATAAAACTGAGAAATAAGAAGGCTCAGAAAAGATCAGTATACAGCATTTAGCATTAGGATGCTTGTCAGTGAGTGGTGGAATTTAGCTACCTCTGTCATTTGCACGTTGTCATGTAGGCCATCTGTAATGATGGCCGTTCTAATCCACAACATACCCTGGGATGGATCATGAGAGTCTACTGCCTGCCATTTGGTCACTTATTCTTAGAGTTAATTGAAAGTGTGTATATTGTGCCAAAGTAACAGATGTTTTCAGGACTACTGACAGCAGTTTGGTTTGTGTAAAGTAGCCGTGTTTTGGCTGGAGAGTGTGTGTTACTAAAACGCGTTGCTAAACCCCAAGACTCTAGTGTGACTAACTTCTGCCTCATGTGAACAAAGCCAGGAAGTAATAGTTTAACTTCATCCTTCAGAAGATTGCTGCACTACATGCTAAAATTTTCTTGCATCTTCAGCATAGTTCCCAGTCTTGTGCTAGCATATCTTTTGGAAACTAAAATGCCTTTGTCTATAGTTCTTGAACTGCTAAGGAAGGTTTTTGGAGCAGACAACAGCTGGGCATGGTTATGGCTCCTAGACTGTTAGGGAAATCTACTGCTAAAAGTTTCTTCACAGAATGGGGTGGTTATACCAGAGTGTAGGGGAAAGGTGCTGTGAAAGCTGGTAGTTGAGGCCAAATATGTGCAGGTTTACAGGAGTAATGGACCTTTCTAGGAATGCTTTTGCAGAGGGAAAATTGGAGCAGGAAAGGGAGCCCACTGGGGGCAGGAGCCTTTCTGGGAATTTCAACATTGTAGGCAGCTCCTTGTGATCCCTAGTGCAGCTGCATACTAGTGACAACCCACTGCAGCACTTCTCCCCATACAGCACATAATTTACTCCCAGTCCACTTTGGTACCATATAGTGAAAACAGTCTAAGCAGGATACTTCCAAAATGCTACACCATTAGAAACTTGTATACAGTGTTGTACACTGTATATCCCCACCTACACTTCTGTCCTAGGGAAAGGCTGAAAGTGGGGAGCTGTTTGGGGTGCTGTAGTACTAGTCCTCAACAAAATCCCTGTCGCGTCACATGGCAGAGGTTGATTGTCTTTTGGAATACGAGTTCCATGGTAATTGCAGCAGGTTTGTTGTACATGCTTTCACATCCTTGCTTGATTACAAATGCTTTCCTGTGTTTCTTCATTCTCATTTAGCCCTTGCCAATCACATTTGTTAAATACAGTTAAGCCTATTGTTTGCCATTGAATTTTTTCCTGATAAACTTTTCCAGGTTATAAAACTTTCTCTTTTTTCAAGAGCAAGTTTTGACCTTGACTAAAAAAGAAAAAGAGAGAGAGAAAAAAAGAAAGAAATTGAAGGATATTAAGGAACAATAGGATGTAGAACTTTTGTGAAACAAAGGCAACATTTTAATAGATGTGGATTTCTGGAAACAGCTGTATTTGTGCTAAGAGCGTTTTCCCTTCTTGTCTGTCCCCTCTGGCAAAGCTCTATAGCTGTGCCAGAATTTTGTGGAAGACCAGACATGACTCTCTTGGCAGCCTGTCAATGTTGTTCCTAACTTAGTCTTAACTTAGCCAACAGGAGGTTGCTACTGAGCCATGTGAGGTTTCTATGGCACTCAGTTCTTGCTGGCTTGAGGGAAAGAGTGGGAGTCAGGGCAGGGGGGGCAGTCTTATAGTTCATCATTGCAGAATGTTTCTTGGAGGGGAGGAGGAGAAGGGCTCTTGTTTTTTATACCTGAAAAATCTCCCAAGTTGAAACTCTTGTTTTGCAAATCTGATGTGCTCCTTTGTGCTTTATTACTTAGGAGAAAACCTATGATGAATCATAATGTATTAATTGTACTCTTCTTAGAAGTGACTGCATCCACTGACTTTAGTCTTCCTTCCCTACCTCACATAGATCTGCAAATGTTCTTCATCCCTGATGCTTTAGCATTGTGCCTGTTAGACAGGACTGGAATTGGCATCAGCTAATCATCATGTTTAAATGTGGTGGCAATTGTGATAATGATAGGGGTGTAAGTCAATGAAAACCATTTTAGTTTTGACATAAAACTGATTTTTGATCTCGGTTTTGTCAAAGTTAATTGCCAGTAACATAGTCATCCTAGTTTTATAACAGGGGATTCCCTCTTACTCCTGTGCTTAAATGATATTTTCTGTTTGGCTGGGAGCTGTACTCTCCTCAGTTGACATCTATGATGATGGGTCTTTAACAGCATATGAGATAATTAGTTCAGGCTGCATAATTTAATACTAATCCATGAACATGGGAAAGTGACTTTGCCTTATTTAATTAAACAGGGGAAAGGCACATTTATACTAGACACGATGAAATAAAAAACAATTTAAATCAGTTTTGGTTCAGACACTCATAGTGGTATATCAGAATCCCTTGGATGTAGCACTTAGTGGGATTAGAAGCATTTATCAGTTCATATTTATGGGGGTAATAATGAATTTTATCATACAGATGCTTTAATTCAGAATGAATTCTTGATCACGATACTTCATGGATTTTCAATGCTTTGCGCGGTGCCTTCATCTAAAAGATGATGACATTATATATTAATTATGAAAAGCTTAATGTAATAATGAAAAGGTTGCGTAGTAATGAATAGTGGAGCAAGCATAAATTTCTGCAGCCATTTTTATGTACGTGCGTCTTACAGAGTGGTGAACATATGAAGGTAGAGAATTAATAATACCAAGCTTTTAGTTACTTTAAAAAAATGAAATACAGCTTATTATCTTAGTGGCTGAATGGTTTCCTGTGCTGTGTTTCAAGGTCAAGACATTATCAGCATTCGGTTGTGCTAAGGTGTGACAATGCAATGGCATAAAATTAGTTTTGGCTTCTAAATTGATTAGAAAATTGGCAGGCAAGAATATGTCCATCAAACTTTGGCACTCCTAGTAATAACTACAGTTTGAACCATGATAATTTCCATGTTGTACTCTCACATCTTGATTTTTGAATACTTAATAGCAATAAAATGTGACCGGTTGTAAACTTGGCTAAGGGACTGTGACTGTGGTTCCATACTAATAACTACCTTTTTCAAGACATTATTGAAAACTTCCCCTTTTTTTGCACAGAAACAAAGTAGCTTATTTGAGAATGGCGTGGTCCTTTCCTTTCCTCTGCCCCGGTCTATTTACTTTTTGCCCTTTACTCCAATAAATGTATGGTCTGATTGGTTTTTAGCTACACTATGAAGTTGACTGTTCCCATTAAAATCAATAGCAAAACTTCCACTGATATTGAGATGATGATCCTCCCCTATATGGCACTGTCCTTTTAAGAAGTGGGGTAAATGTGATATGTATGTGCTTATAGACAATACAAATACCATTATTTTCCCCATCTAAATAAATAGTGTGCAAGTCCTCTGAACAGGGGCCAGAGTAACAGAAATAGCATTTATTGTATTTAAGAACAAGCTCTGCTTTCTTCATCTGTAATAGTAAGTTACCATTTATTACCCCAGGCTGCAATTTTCTCACTAGGTGTTTTAGCGAACACAAAAAAGGTTTAGATTCATTCTCATTCCCAGCATACCGTGGGCTAACAGAACTCCCCTGACAACCCTTCAATGTAAGAAACATGGTTTATAAAGCCGGTTTTGTTTTCGGTTGCAAGCTGCACACATGGCTGTAAGAATTGTAATGTACGTATTAGACTCATTAGGAGCAAATACAACATCAGGTAAACAAAATGGCATGAATTTTATTCTAGAAGCCTGAGAAATAAATAAAAGGCTTCATGGGAGCTGATGGTTAACATCAGTTGAGTAAAACAAGCAGAATGTGCTTCTGGTTGCTCTGCAGAAGAGATTAAATGAGTTGCTGCCACCTCTCTGTGCCTATCTTTTATAAAATAAATGTTGTGGCACAGAGAAGAGTCCTCTACTTTATCATCACCACTATTATTCCTTTTTTCTCCCCTCTGTAGTGGAACAATAGCTGCATTCAGGGGAAAATTTATAAGGGATACATGATAGAAATGCCTCGAAATTCCAACTTGTATAGGGGTAGAAATGAATTGGGGTTTTCCTCTCCCCTGATCTGGTTTATTGAACGCAGAGGGAATTGAAGATCTGGCAGACTCTACAAAGGAAGGACAACAGGAGTGGCTGCCTGGAAGAACATTCACAGCATTGTTTATTTGGCTCTGAATTGTGGATTAATTTCCTCATTTGTTTATATTGCCATCAATGGTTGGCTCCTTTTCCCGTTGAGTTTCCTTCCACAGCAATGCTTCAGCTATCTAACATAATTTACCCTGCCCCTTATGCTTCTTGCACTACTTTTCTCTTCTCTTCCCTTCTTCCTTCCAGTCCACTGTTTTCCACTTTTATGCACTTACTTCTGCTCTTTACTCCAATCAGGTGCCTTTAAAAAAGTGTTTTTAAAAAAAACCTAAGATGTCCCCTCTCTGCATTTGTTGCATCCTTCCAGCTCCTTGGGGTAGACTAACTAATCTTATTTGTACAACATCTAATACAATAAATCTTAAATCCTAGCTGGGACCTTGCATTTAATTAACAATATAAAAAAGTAGTAATACTTCCTGTCTTCCCTTCTCCCTCTGCCAAAGAATGAGTTTACTTTATCTTTGTTTCTGTATAATGTCTGTTAACGCTAGGTGTTCCCCATGCTAAGGTCAGTTTTGCCTCTTTGAAAGGATTCAGCGATAGAATTCACAAAATCCCACTATAATGGGAAGGTAGTTTCTGAACCTGTGAATGATAGATGCTACAGTGGGAGAGTAGCAAGGGTGGGAAATTCTAGGCATGTCCTGTTTATCCTACCCCTCAGTATCTATTTTCTGCCACTGTGTGGGACATGGTAGTGGGGTAGATGGACCTATGGTCTGACCAGTAAAGAGCAGTTCTTACCTTGAAGAAAAGAATCACTTTTCTTATGTGGTGGATTTTATCTTGCTGACATTACAACAATCCTTGGATCATTGTAGTAGATCCTGCTACATAATGCATTGATTGATCTCGGAAGTGTTTAGGTATCGTTATGGGATTATTAACATACATGATAAAGTAGTAGCAAAAAATTCTACCTTTTTAAGATGGAGCTTGATATGAGTGTTTGCGAAAGCAGGGGACTGAGCTCAGTGACCCAGGAGGTCCCTTCCAGTTTTGCACACATAACGTACCCTAAAAAATTCAGAAGAAACCATGAAGAGAAGTAGCTTGAAGCTTGGTTTATTTTTTAGTTAGAATTTTGCACTATATCTGTTATTTGGCCTTACAGAAAAGGCTGACATATTCAATGTAGCTTATAGAACATTACTTTCTAATGTAATGTATGTCAGGAATAACAAGTACACTGCATTATAATGCACTGTGCCTCATGATGAAACTACTAGCTTTTAATTCTTTTAATATTCTTAACTAGAAGCTTGCACTTAATCTTCTTAAAACACCTTGGTGCCTAATACAACTTGCTATTAATCAGCAAGTTTCATTTGGATACTCCTAATCCTACTTGCATGGTTTTTTTTCACTTCGAATGATGCAATTTCTGTTAATCCACTTGAGACAGGCTTTTCTTATTGTTCTACAGTTTGATATAAAGGAAAAGAATAATGTACATTTAGCCACACTCTTTGCAATGGGCTTTCCATGTATTTCAAGATATCTGTCAAAATTATCAGTCTTGTTTTTAATATTGTCTGTTTGCTTCCTCCTTTCAGCCTTCAGATCCCTCGTCCTACCTCTCCTGATCATTGCCTTTCATGCAGTTTTTTGCCATTTCTTGGTGCAAGGCTATCCTTCTGTGCATCTTTGGGTATCTGAAGCTAGGTATACACTTTACACATTAACCAGCATAAGTGATCAGAAACTGATCTAAACCTGTAACACAACAGCTAGGGCAGAGGGGTGCATTATGGGCTTTCTTCCTCCTCTGCTGACTGGCCCAGCATGGTCTCTCTCTCGGCCCCACCCCCTGCCAGCTGTTGGTAGCACGAAGTGGGGGAGAGCAGAGGGGAAGCAGGAGAAGCAGATGCGCAACCCCCCAGCCCCAGCCAGAATAGCTGGGGGATGTGGTGGTGGCTTCTCCCCTCCTCTGCTGACTGGCCCAGTCTAGCTTCTTTCCCAGGCCCCACCCCCTGTCATCTGTCAGTGATGCCCCTGCCCCTGCCCCATGCCCCCTCTGCCAGACCCAGCCAAAACAGTTGCGTGGGGGGGTGGGGGGCATGCAGCCTGGGCTTCACTCCTCCCCTGTTGACTGCTCCCCAGCATGGCTTCTTTCCCTGGCCCCCACCCTGCTGTCCTGGCTGGGTCGGGGGGACTGGGGTTGGGGGTAGGTGCCTCCACTTCTCCTCTTTCTCTCCATTCCCCTCCTGCCTCTAACAGCTGATGGGAGGTGGGGCCTGGGGAGAGTAGCCATGCTGGGCCAGTCAGCAGGGGAAGGGGGAAGTCCATGATGTGCGCCTCTCTCTCCCCTCCCAAGCTGTTCTGGTTAGGTCTGGGAGAGGCCTGGTTTGGGTGGTAGGATCCTCCACTTTCTCCACTGCTGGCAGCTGGGGGCTAATGGGGGGGAATTCTGTGATGACAGCAGGGGGTTGGGGGCATGTGCTTGGCAGCCAATCAGGTGTGGCCTACTGATCGGCTGCATTTGGCTGCCTTCAGCACAGCACACTGGGAGGCATGTGAGAGTGCCCCCAGCCTGCTGGCCTCCACCACTGCAGATATCTGTGTGCCACCCAGCTCCCCCTCGAAGGGCGAATGTGTTTATTCCTGATCCATTCTATGTGGCTTAGAGAAGGCTGCAAAGTTTGACTGATTCTGCCATGGGCTTTTTGAATGTCTGTACCTAGCAGAGAGTCTTTCTGTGTCAGTTTACCCACGTTCACATTTTAGATGCAAATTGTGTGCTCCATTCAAAAGTATTTGACCCTAAGGGGTAAATTTGATTGCCACTTCAAGGCCATTGTAAAAAAAAAAAATCAGGAGTGTAGTGCTCCTGCTGCTCTGTATCTGTCTGGTCAAAATGCATCCAGTTCCAACCAAGGGTTAACCAGTTCTGACCATGAATTGTAGGGATGGGTACTTGACCAGTCAAAAAATACTTGGTCAATTGACCAGTCAAATAACGGTGGAACATTTTAAGCATTAATTTTTAAAACAGTGACGAGAGACTTTAATCTTCTGTGGAGTGGCCTATGCTAATTACAAAACAAGAGTTAGTTGTTATTGTGTGAAACAATGAAAAAAAATTCTAAAAAACTGTGTTGAATTTTTATAACTATCTGTGTTAGTGCAAATATGAATCAAATTAAAGACTGAACAGTTTGGCTTTTTCCTTGGCTTTTATCCCCAAACTCCAGGGTCAGCCTGAATAGTTACACTGTGCTGTAGTAAAAATGTAGGCTGCTGCCTATACAAGGACATTTTTGGCATCAAGGAATATTTGACAATTCGTGACTGCAGTCAAATAACAGGTGATTACTTGACTAATCAATTGACATTATTTGACCAATCAATTGACAGGCTTGCCAACCATAATGAATTGTCCCTGTTATATGCTTACAGCTAAACCACTATTGGCACCAGTTCAACTAGGATGATGGTTGAAATCTGATTGTCTAATCAGCTTCATCATCCTGTGTTGTGAGAACCTTGTATTCCATGAAATCCCATTTAATTCATTAGATTTTCAGAGTGGTTAGGCTGAATGTTGGTCCCTCTTGGTGTTTCTACCTTGTGTTTTGCTCTGCAGATGTAAAATTAGTTGGTGGAAGTAACTATTGATGCTGGATAGTGTGCCAGTGAAGAGCTTGTGGCTCAGTGGCTTCACAGATGATTTTTTTTTCTGTTCTAGGGTACACAGGTTTAATTCTGCTGAAACTCAATAAGAACTCTACTGCAGGGAGCTGCTGAGTCATCACCATCAGTTAATTTGTACAACATGAGATATTTCCCTAGGCATTTAATAGAAGTACAAATCATCTGGATTAGGATATAATATTTGCCAGAGGAAAGGATTGTTTAGGGTGATTATCTTTGGACCAATCACATAGTTGGGATAGAGTTAGACAAGCTTTTGAATGCAAGACATTCAATTGTATTAGGTAATTAGACTTATCTAATTGAGTGTCTTGCATTTGAAAGCTTGTCTAACTCGATCCCAACTGTGCGGTTGGTCCAAAAACAAATATCATCCTAAGATATTCTTGCCTCTGGCATAATTTCTGGACCATTACAGCTATAACACCACACTTGCACTACTATATTTATTATATTTGTTATTTCGTGTTGGCTTAACATAGTTTCATTTTAATAGCCTACCACCATATTTTAAAGCCATCAGTCACCAATATCAACAGCATAACAAAAGTTATTGCCTCACATTAGTTCTCACTTGAGTGCTGACAGATATGCAGCTCCCTGGTCTAACTCAGTGCTTCACAGTAAGTGCCATGAGTTAGATCAACCCTCCGGATCACACATTTTGTCACATAATTGGGCACTTTTTTAAGTGCTCTGCAGCGCCATGCACTTTGGTCAGTGCATGTCTGTAGAGTGCTTTTAGTGGCTGATCACATGGCAAAACATCACATCTGTTGGCACCTGTTGCTGCTTGGTGCAAACATGATTGTTTTTTGCATCAGATTCACTCTGACTTTTGACAATGTAATGGGCATTCCAGGGTAACACTGTTATTGTTTGCTCCTTTTTTGTTTTCTTTAGCTGAACAATGAATAATAGTACCATTATTTCTCTGATGATAAAGGCTCAGTGCTATTTGGTGACTGAGAATAGAGGCCTTTTGATGGGAAGCAACTAATGGCCTCACCTGTTCAAAGGGATTTGTTGAAAATACAATGAGAACTGCCACTTCTATCCTATTTTAATAATAAAGGGCCACATTCTGATTACTTTGAAATCCATGATAAAGCTCCTATTGTAGAATTTTACCTTAAGACTAATATATTTTTCTGTGGTGTAGTGGTATAATATTTGTGAATATTTAACTGTTAAGATCCAGTTCCTACTCTCAGTTATGCTGTCTTTGTCTTTTGATGTGGTTGCAACATTACCTCTTCAGCTTCATTTAATATTATTATTTTGCCAACTTTTTGAACAATATTTTGTTAACATAGCAAAAGATACCTTTTAATGCAAGAAGATAAACATTGGAAGTACTGAAGCATTCGGGCTCTGAATGGATTAACAGTATTTTATTTAAGGGCAGATTCTTGTTTATCTTGATGCACAGGAAAATGAATTACTATATATGAAAAAAAACTGATACATTTTAAGTAATTCTTATTTAGAACAATTGTTTTCTTCAGTGGCAGCCCCAGCAGGAGACTGGAAGCTCAGTGTAGCTGCTTAGTTAGATTGTAAATTTCAATTATCTTCATGCTGCTCAAAGGAGAACTGGTTTTGCAGGTTACTGGTGTGACAACGAAACCATCACAAGCCTCATTAATATTAAATAGAGTACTATGTTGGGGGAAGGATATGGACGGAGTTACAGTTCTAATGGATGATTAAAAGTTACTTGAAAAGATTCCATGGATAGAAAGAAAGAAAGAAAGAAAGAAAGAAAGAAAGAGCAGGAATGCACAGGGAATGCCAAGGCATGATGCCTTTAAGTGACCAGCTCAAATCATACAATGAGTCATTAGAAAAGCTGGAATAGAACCAAGAAGGCCTGATCTCAAGTCTCTGATTTAACCCCAAAGCTACAGCTCATTCCTGTACTGAAATGTGTTGCACACACTGTGGGTGCTTCTACATGAGGCATTTTCTGTGTAGCTGCCTAATCAGCTCCACAGTAAAGTTTCAACGTCTACACGTGCAGCCCTATTAGGCCACAGGAAACTAACTCCAACGCAGGTTAGTACTTGTAAACACACAAAGACTATTCTACAGTGGCATAATTTAGTGTGGAGCAATACATGTGTAGATGCTGATGGGGCTGACTGGGACATGAGGGTGTTTCAGTGCAGGGGCTGTCTGGTGGCTAGTAGGGGTGTTCAGAATGGGTGGTATTTGATTCATATTCATCCTGAATCAGGGACAGTGATTCCATTTGTTGATTTGGATCACTGTCTAGATTCGATTCAGCCAAATCCAAATCTGAAGATTTGATGCTGATTCAGAGAATCAGTGTTTCAGCCATAGACAAAGATTTAAATGTTTTTTCTACATACCTTGAGGTACCAGGTATGGCCCATGAAAGCTGTGATGGTGGGGTGGATGAAGCATCCCATAGGTGCACGGCGGGGCCCCCCCCCATGTGCTTGGCAGTGAACCTGGAAGTCAACTGGAAGTACTTCCATGCCCTCCTGGTGGGGGAGAGGGGGCAGCACTCTCCCCAGTGGACCCAAAAGTAGATTGGAAGTGCTTCTGGCCCACTTCTGGGTCTGCTGCCAAGCATGTTGTGGAGCCCTTCATGGTCCTGTGGGATGCTCCATCCTCCCCACTATCTCAACATTCACGAGGTGCCTGGTACCTTGAAGTATGTAGAAAAAACATTTAAAGCTGTGTCGATGTCTGAATCATTGAATCTTTCTGAATCTCTCTGAATCAATCAGAGGGTTGCAATTCGATTTGAAGAGATTAAAGGGTCTCCTTGATTTGATTCAGATTTGGAGATTCAGCCACCAAATCGGGCCGAATCTCTGCCAAATTGAATCAGCAACTGAAGCTTCGCCCTGCCCTACTGGCTAGCCCTGCATTGGAGCACCCTTGTGCCTTAGCCAGCCCCTCTGAAATACACTGAGCTGGGCTGGAGCAGACCTGGACTGGCAGGCTGACCGGCCAAGCTTCTCGCCAGCTGTAGCTGCTCTGACCTGGCTCAGTGTGCTGTGGTCCTGGGCACATGTGCAAATGTAGTACCTAGGAGCAATAAACTCCAGCACAATATGCGCTGGAATTTATTGATTCGTGCTAATAGCATGTGTAGATGCACCCTGCATGGATAATAATAATAATAAAAAAGCACAGTCTATTCCCAAAATAACAACAATTAATTTCTAGACTTATGCATGAAGTCTTGATTTTGAAGTCAGTTATCTGCTGAATGTATCTGAAGTGGAATGAATATTTCCCACCCCCATCAAAGGTTTGGCTTATATGTTACTCTGAGTCTAAACAGATTTTATAATTTTAAAATACCTTTGCTCTGTGTTGGAACACAGAAACTCTGTTCTCCTGCTTCTGATTTGTTGAGTCAGAGATACAGGGTTACTGTGGCATGGAAGATGAGCCTCCTATTTCAAAATTATGGAAAGAAGCAAAGAAATATTTGGCAATCTTTGCTCAGCCAAAAAATAGATACAAATCCTTTGACATTTTATAAATGTCAGCTTCATGTTGCAACTATGATAAGTCAACAGCTTTGCATATGTTCAAATCAAATGATATTTCACATAAAATTGTAGGTTTGGAAGAAATTATATACCAAAGCATAAATCTCCGTGCTACCTCACAGAAGACTTATAAATTAAAAGGAACTTTTTACTCTGGAGTGACATCCTGTGTTCTTGTTGATTCATTTCAGTTAAGGAATACTTAAAGGTTCCCCTGTTATATACAGAAAGTTATAAGTGAATAATGCTGAGGTCTGACTATGTGATCAGGGCATTAGAAGCCAAATTCTAGTCTTGTCTCAGGTACTAACTTTTTATATGTGGCATTCTTCAAGTTGCTTAAGACACAGTTTTCAATTTCTAGTGTTTTTGAAAGTGGTGAATACCTGTAGTTCCCATTGACTTCAAACATGTATTTAAGAGAGGTGACTAACTCTGTCCACCAAATATGAAAATGTCTACCTTAACTTCTTTGCTTTTCAGTTTCACTGTCAGTCATTAATTCTCCCCATTTTTAACAAATTATTTATCTGTTAAACTAAATCCCTTAAAGTTGAGTATAATGAATGTCCTCATATCTCTGAATATTTGATCTTATGAACTGGAATTAGCTTGGGAAGCATTTATGAAATGCTTTCATACTGATCATGTTTTCAGCCTTTTCTACTTCAAACTGGATGGGATGGAGGGGTTAAGAAACTAGATTTCAGGTAGCAGCTCATTTGAACAATTATGGAACATGAGCAGTGAGAGTAAACATTTTTTGTTGTAGTTTAATGTGTTTTAAAGCAGTCAGCTAGATAACAGAGCATTCTCTTGCTCTACTGCATAAAATAAAACTTGAAACTGTCCTGCAGGTCTTTGCATAACTTTGGAGGTAAGCATTCTGTTACCTTGAGCTGCACTTTTTTAATAAACTGGCTGCAATCAACTGTTTTTCAGGTTGACTTTTGTAGGTTCAATGCCTCAAAAATACCCGTTTCCATGTACCCAGAAGCTATGGTTATTTTTTAGTTTATTCTGTGCTGAGCCTATTCTAGTTGTACTGAAATGCATGCTCTCTATGGCTTCTCGTAGTTATGACTGGGCTTGGTGAGATTCAGTTTTTATTAGGAAATGTTGATAAACATTGATTTCACCTCACACTTACAGACCGATGAAAAAATATTTCCATCATTAATAACCAAAATTTATAGAAAGGGGGATGTAATGACGGCTGATGGAGTGTGTGACAACCAGGGGAACAGTCCGACAGAACCATGATGACTGTAGTTAGGACTGCAACTCCCAGAAACCCCAGGGGACTGGGATCAAAAGAAGAGGAGGTGACAAAGCGGGCGAGTGAGCTTTGGGTGAGCGAAGCTGGGACTGATGGCAGCTTAGCTGCTCAGCTGGTGGCAGTCCCATAGTAGCTGCATTTGTCACGGTGGGTGGTTATACTGCACTATAATAATAGTCTATTGTCATTAATAAATTGCCTGCTCCGCACAGCCTTAATTTCATGCAATCCTGAAAGTTTAAATTGATAAAATTGAAATAAATGCTTAAATATAAACATTAATATTATCCCTCAAAATTATTAAAAAATAAAAATCAATTCTGCAAAGCCTAGTTATGATCCCAGTCCTCATCAAACAGTTCTCTCATTTTTATACAAATTGCCACTAAGCATCTGGACTGCTATCCTCCCAGGAAGCTCCTGCAGTCCCAGATTGGAAACAGACCGTGCAAAAAAGAGCTACATTTAGCTAATCAACACTTCAGAGATTTTACACAGAACAGTTTTACTTAAAATAGTTTATTTGCAAGTGATGCAAATATTTGAAAGGAAATCTTAATGAGACACTAACAAAGGGAGACTGTATGTGAATGTGTCACAGAAAGGCGAAGGGAAAGGTTTCAGTAAACCATTTTTTCCTTGCCTGTTAAATGTCCAAATCCTTATGAGATGAACTCAAAGAACCAAAATTAAATAGCTGAATAGATGCTTCCAGTAGGAGCAGAGCTGAAAAACTGAATGCATTTTAAACCTATGCTAACAACTATTAGAATAAAATAAAAGGTACTGATCAAGGCGGTTAAAAATGCATACTGGAGGGTGCTCTCAGTGAACAAAAGGAACTTGCAGTACTAAGAGTATGTGGGGAAATGTCACTGGTGCAGGCAAAGCATTTTATTGTTGACTTTTTTGGAAAATGGAAGGGAGGGAAAATGTGAAGTGCTAATGGGGGAGGGGGATTGGGGAGAGGGGAGTACTCAAAAGGCTTTAACTGAAGTGCCTCCTATAAAGCCGCGGCATGTTCATTTTTGCATTTCTAGTGCTTTCAGATTCAGTAGTATCACCTCAAGCAGCCTCCTTAGCTGTGAAAAGGAAAATTGCTCAGGAGCAATGTTGTTTTTATCATAAAATGTCTGGAAAAAACTATAAAATGTTTATTTGTAGGAAGGGGTACCAGATAACATTTGTCTTACAGTACAGCTATCTTCAAGTATGAAATGATAGATTCTTTTTTCCCTAAATATTTTAGACTCTAAAATTATCTGTCCAATATAATCTGTCTTTTGTTCTCCCTGTGGTTTTGGAGCAGCTGAACATGAACTTTACAGAAGACTCGGAATTGGAAATGACCTTTTACATTCTTCGTCCTAAGGCAGCATCATTAGTGGGATTGGAAGAAGGACTGTCTTCTCTGGCAGAATCCCTCAGAGCCTGAACAGCCTTTCTTTGCTGCGTGGTCTTTGCTTTAGTCTCAGAAGGCTGCTGGTTCCTTCTGGCAAGATGTCAACTGAGGAAGAGTAGTGTAAAGAGAATATTGGGATAAAACTAAGCTGCTAGGTTAAGAGGAAATCTGGGGTACACTTGCTGGAACCAGGAGCAGCTGACAAGAGTATTTATATTGGATGCTTATGGGACCTGGCTGCTTCAGTGAAAATACTCAGAATGGTGTGGTAGTTCAGTAGCAGTGTCTTCTGCTGCCACGTGTGGTTCCCAATTTAAGCACTCTTCATGACAGCAAGGTATGTTGCAAGGGCCATATGCCTTGATTCAAAGAAGGGGTTGAGAAAACACAGCTCGTGGTAGGCACAGTACTAAGTAGTTGAGTTCCAGAGGGAATTACATTCACTTCCTTTTTTTTTAGTTACTAGGAAGGTTTCTTTCACATGCGGTCAAAGATGTTGTGGTGCGGAGTGTAGTGGAAAGTGTATCCTAAGGTGAAAGCCCCCAAATATTTTTTTCCTAAGCTATTAAGTAAGGGTCAGAGGTTCTGGGAAGAAATATCCACTGTTTTGACTAGTGGCTTAATCCAGCATATTTGCATGCTTTTATTTCCTTTCCTGTTTAAGATTATTGAGGGATTTGAGGTTGAGATGCATGTACCAATTTCAGTAATGACTTTACCATTAATATAGATAATCCACACTGACTCTTTGTTAAAAATAGGCTTTTACAATCCTCTGTGCCAGCACTTTCAAATGTCAAAAAACACTGCTGAAAATATTTGTTGGATTGCAGAGTTAGGATAAACTGTTCTTTCATTTTGTGACATTGTATCCTCCTCAGTTTTTTCTTGTCACAGATCAGACTTATTGGCAAAAAAAAAATTAAAAGATTTTTTTAAGGCAGATGCACTGTATGTGGAATTGATGACATGTCTGAGGAAAAGTGCAATATTTTGCAGTACAATGGACTGATGTAGCGCCTTTCGAGGTAATGTTACCCATGCCAGTTAATAAAAAAACCCCTCGGGCGAAGTCCATTTTAATCCACGTGTATGTAGTACTTCACTGGGGCCAATACGTACTATCATAATAATAATAAAGTAGCTGTCAGTTTGAGAAAGTATACCTCCTAATAAAGTTCATCATCCTTTTGCATGAAATGGCATTAGGAATTATTGGACGGCTCCTCAGTATATTGTCAGAGCTTTGACTTCAGCTGAACCTTGTCAGTTATGCCAGCTGAAAATCTGGCCCTGTTTTTCCAGCAGAACTATAAACCTGTAGCTTCTGACTTAGTTATAATATCACTTTGTGATGTTTCATTTTCATCCCTATGTAATCTCTCAACCTGATCAAGCTTTGCATTCAGTCAGCAAATTGTTAGGTCTCTCTGCAGGAGATCAGACCTCCAAAATGCTTTTCAGAGTCCCTAATGAGTGCAGCATGTGGTCAAAGGGGACAATATCTTGACTGGTGAGGAGGGTCAATCATGCATCACATCTGGGCATTCTTACTAGCTTTATGGTAAGGCGCCATGGGCCCTGACATCTATTTAATTGCCAGCTTTAATTCTTCTAAGTCATGTTGATGAAATGGGAAAACAGGGTCTTACTCTTAAGAGATATCTGGCTTCAAATAACAGATGTGAAAAGACCTCACTGGCTATATGTTGAATGTGTATATGAGAGTCACTTTACCATGGTAGCAAGAAAGTGAAAACAAGTAATTGTATGCCTGTATGTTTCCAAATGCCCAATAGAGTGCAAGTGAGATCAGCCATTTTCACAGAATTTTAATCATCAGAGATATAACTGTATTATTTTAAAGCTTATGCTTCAAACTAATAAACTGCAAGATCTTGTAAGAAAGAGGGAGCCCCTAAAGATATATGGAACAGTTCATGGATCTTTTATGGTGTTACCTCAGGTAATTTAATTTTGCATTAAAGTTATTAGTTATGACTAGTGTTTGCAAATGTGTCCTAGTAGCTCCAGTTAGGATATAGAAATGGTGGAAGTATCTCTTTGATGTGGAGTTGAGAGCTAGGAGAAAAAAGGTATTAGAGGGAAATACATGAGTGTGGGGATACAGCATAGGCTTATGTTGTGGTGTTTTGGTATTATCAAAAAAAAAAAGACAGATTTTTAGGCCAGTCAAGTAGTCTTGTTGAAATTAGTGGGGCTGCTTGTAGAGTTAGGTGCTGGTCATCATGACTTAGAGTAGTAGAATTGGCTCTTAATGGCTGGATCCAGAGGTGCAGGCACATGCATTTCTCTGAGGACAAACAGTGGCGACACCATATGTGCCGCTGTTACTTGTCCCTGGAGGATGTCCCTACATGCATGCTCTGGTGAGCAGCAGGTTGCTGCTGGTGGGGTAGGGGTAGGGGAGGCCCCAGCAGCCTTACCTGGGGGCCTCCCTGGGCTCCAGCATGGAGATCCAGCAGGAGGGAGCCTGCTCAGCAGCCAAAGTATGGCTCTGGCAGGCCAGGCTCCAGTTTTGGGCAGTGCATGTTACTGCCACAGGTGTTGCCCTGCTTTGCCCTGCTGCGGGTTTTTTTGACCCACTGGGATCTCCCAGTGTCAACCCCCCGCCTTGCACTGGAAATTAATAGTGAGGGAAATGTCTGCATGTGTGGCATGTATGGTGGCACAAATGGGTTTGTGGCACAGTGCGTACCACATGTGTGCACTCATCTGGACACGTCCAGGGAGTACAAGCTTATTTAAATAACACAGGGAAAAGGGCTTCAGAACCTGTCTTTGCCCAAGCTGATATAGAGTTCTATTCATTCTGACTCCTGAAGTTGCCAGAAAGTATTTCTGTTCAGTGACAAGGGAAATTTTTCTAATAATTTTTTCTCCTTTTTGAACAGCTTGTGTGGAAATATAGCATGTGATAAAGTACACTCTTCTTATTTTGACTGATAGTCTTTAAGATTTTCTTGTTGTTGTTGTTGTTGTTCTGAGCTCTAAGAAACAGCTGATTTAGGAAAGGGTTGAGTTAAAGAGCAAGCTATAGGTTTTTTAATCTGTTGGGAGTCTTGTAGTCTATCAAGTCATCTAGAATGACCATATAACTTGCTTGTATATTTTTCCTTGCCTCCTTCCTTACATGTTTAAGCATAAAAATCCTGCATCTTTCCATTGTATTATAAGGCCTTAAAAGTAAGATTGGATCATCTGAAAAAATATCACGGTGCAGCTTGTAAATTTTATGTGCCCTGGAAGTACAATGAATAACTTACTGGAGATTTTATCTTCATTTTCATTTTATTTTTCTTTTCAGCTCTGAATCCTAAGTTTCTTGTTTGAATGTCAGAACAGAAGCATAGATAGTTCCCCCTCCAAGCCTTGAAACAGAATGTTTGAGAAATATTTTATAAATCTTTTAAAATGCAGGAAAAAATAGGGTTATTTTCCCTACCCCTCTTTTTGTTATATTTAAATCAACAGAACTACATAGATTTATGTCAACTGAAAAAATGAACCAGAATGTTTTGCCAACATATTTCAAATTCTTTCTACTGCATAGTAACAAAGTTGTATGATTTAAGTTTTTATAATGATAAATAATTTTTTTGTGGAGAAGAACGAGGTTCAAGCTACTATAGAAGGAACATGCAGCTTATATGTAACTAAGGATTTACTTGCTTTTCGTTATGATGCTCCAAATACTGTATTAAAGATTAGAAGCCTGCTCTCACTCCCATTGGAAGGCATGCAAAAATCATATTCAGCTTTGATGTGAAAAGTCTATTTATGGACATGGAAGCAGATTGTCTAGGCTGCCAAGCACAAGACTGGGGACGAAAACTCATATGATCTGGGGGCCATCTCAGAATTTTTGCACTAGGCATATGTTAAACTAGCTAGAAGTTTCCTCATTTTGTACTGACTATTCTCAGCCCCTGAGGACCATTACTGAGGATCAGCTTGATTGAATGTACCAGGTAAACTTGGTGTTGGAAAGGATATGGTATAAGAACTGCTATAGTGTCCTTAGATTATCCACGCGTTCGTCTGCATAGAGGAATTCCTTAAAGATGCCAGTGCTGTCAGAGCACAGTAATTGTCTGAGCTGTTCCAGCAAACCTAGCCCTTCATGAAAGCCTATTAATTATACATATGTCCAGCAGAGGAAGTTGAAAGTAAATTTCAAAAGAAAAAAAGCCTGAGGGAGAATTTACTATGATACAGCCCTTTGGTGTTCAGTATTTGCAAAACCTAAATAGTAATGAGTCAAAATCTAGTTTGTCACACCTGTGCATTCCACTGAAGTTATTTTTATGAACACTTCTAAAATATGTTAATTAACAAATTGTGTTTATATTTATTTCAAATTGAAAACCAGAAGCTTATGCTTGAGTAAATAAAACGTGAAAGGCTATTTGGCAACTGTCTGAGAAACACTTTTCTATTTTTTAAGTTGTTCATATAGTTCCTTTCTGTGGGCTCTTTCTTTCTGCTTCAGGGTATCTTGAAAGAGATGTTAATCATCTCATCTCAAAGCTGTATTCACTCTGAGCTGCTAGAAAATAGATTCCATCCAAAAAGATGAACATTTCCTGTACAGAAAGCTGTGTTGAGAAATATTCTCTGGAAAGACTCTACAGTAAATGCAAAACATGTGTAAATAAAGTGAAGCATCTATTGTAGTATATTAAATAGCAGTTAAAATGAAGTTATTTCATATGACAAGTTCATTCTCTTGCCATTCTTTTAAGGCCGCTAAGGACAAACATAGGAAGCTGAGACTCCAGGATAAGACCACATGCCCAATACTTTTCTCAGACTCTACAGTTCACCATGATTATGCATTAATGACACATTTCAATGCATTAATAATATCATATTTTAAAGATAAACTTTTATCAAATTAGGAAAAAGGTCAACTTTTTGATATTGCAAGTTTTAGAAGAATTTTTTAAAGTTTGTTTTACCCTAATTGTGGACAGAGATGGTGTTGCAAGAAATAGAAGACCAGTTATATCTGTAAAACCCCAAACCCACAAGACCAAACTGAGCAATTGCATGCGTTTGCATTTGTGGTACAGTTATTTAATTGCAAATGCCAATGTGAATATTGTGCTAGTGGGTATGGAAGTGTATGCACTTCTTTTGGTGGTTCTCTGTCTCTTCAATATTTAGATAAAAGTGCTTTTTATAGCCCCATATTTCAGACTGGAACAAAATAAAAACCTACTCTTGTCAAATTGTTGAGTGTTCCCAATTGCTGCTGACTTCAGTTTTGTTGTGTCTTCACAGATATGAAAGGAAAAAATATGAATAACACTTGCATGGCTGATACGCAAATTTAAAAAAAAACATTTCTATTTTAATCCCTCTGAAGAAGAGCTTTCAGGGATTTTGGATCTAACAATGACTACATCACTCTTGTAGAGAGACAGAAATGCCCACAACAAAATGATCTATTTTGGTATCTTGAGTTTGAATAGTCCACAAGTCTCTTGAGAAGGCACTATTTCAGCACCATCTCAACCTGCCACTTTCATGTCCTAGCTGCCACTTTACTAGCAAACACAAATGAAATGTACCTGGAAAGCTTATCTTAGGCTTCCGTGTCAGCCCCAACCACATTTATAGGCATCAGAGAAAATTGCCTTATTCTATGGGCCTTCATAGGCCCTGCAATATGACTGCTGATGAAATTTCAGTAAAATGATTGGCTAAAGGAAAACCGAACAGTCAGCTTATTTTGATGAAATACAAACCTGTGGCACAAAATAATGCAGCGTACCACTAATATGCTTGTATTACAGTGTATGAGTTTTTGCATGCTAACTGTGCTACAGTGAAGGACATTCTACAGTAAATGACTTGAAGCAAAGTAGGGTTGTAACTTAGGTACAAGAGAAAAGGTCAAGATGTCATCCTAGAGGTCTATCCTATTCTTTAGACATCCTGTACCTTACCTTCACAGTGGATGACCCTGCTGTATTTAATTTAGGCAAATTACAAGCTCTTTGGCTGAGTGGAAGGACACAAAGGTTATTTTGAAAGGGAGATTATTCTGACTGGGTGAACGTGAGGAAAGTGTCTTACCTGTGTTAGTTAATCTCTTGTTCTCTTAAACAAACTTCAGGATAGAGTTCTTATCCAACTCAACATGAGATGCTTTAGCATAAGAAGGCTGTCATGCAGTTTGATTTGTAAGACTTACCAATGCTTGCCAAATGGTCTTCCATTTTGCAATTCTCCTGGCTTTGATGGATTGTGCCAATCTGGTATAGCTAATACTAAGCTGAGCTAGTAGTTCCACTGGTGGGTGTGCATAATCTTAGCTCTGCTTTTGTGCTGCACGTCTCCCGGTAGATGGGATGGGAGCAATGTCTGCATTTCTTAGGGCCCAGGGATTGTACTTCTGCCTAAGCATTCACGTGTTGGATGAAACTCTGTGTGTCCATTCCTTGTAACACATGTAGGCTAGGGACAGACATTCAAAAAACCAGAGCCTGAACTGATTCAGTCTTTGCAGATTAGTCTACCCTGGCTAGGCTAAATCACTTTGTAATCACACAGACATCCCCTTTGGACTGAAAAAATGCAGGCACATTTTTAGTAGTTCAGGCTAGAAGCCGGCGGCACTAGAGCAGCCCTCCCTTTGATTTCACAGTGCTGAGCTGAGGGGGGGTGTGGCCAGGCCCAGGCAGGGCTCTGTGATTAGGGAGGGGTTCTCTCCTGCCTCCTTGATAACAGAGCATTTATCAACTCTGTTATCAGCATTTAGCACCCAGTTGCTCATTAGTTCAAGCTTTTCTTAAACAGCTTTTTCCAAAGCAAGGAATAAAGGGACACTGCCAACCAAGCTGTTGATTAGCTCCAAAAAGCCCTAAGTAGATACTGTCCTGTCTGCCTTACACAGCATTAGCTAGCATACCACATGTTGGATATGGTCCATGTTGTGGGAGAGAGGAGGAAGAGATCTCTGCTTAAGCAGTGAGTGGTGAGACAGGGGGAGGAGGGCACAGGGAAGCCAGCAGACCCTGCTGTGCCTGCAAGTCTGTGGTGAAGCTCCAGCCAGGGAGCAGAGGGGAGGGGCCAGCCCTGCTGTGGAGTAGAGAGTCTTGCCCAGCTCAGGGAGCACGCTGGGGGAGTCTGGTTTAACTTAAACCAGCAAGGGGGCTGGGACAGATATTGCATAAACTGGTTTGACCCAGATCAGTTAAGTCTGATACCACATTCAACCAGGTCTATCTCAAACTGGTTTCAGCCATTTTCAAACTGGTTTATGTGCACTGAATGTCTGTTCTGCTACAGGTTTAAACAAGTTTCTGATCACTTAAACTGGTTTATGTGTAATGTCTGTCCTTAGCCATAAAGACCCGACAGAATCTGAGGTGGCTAAGTGCTATGGTATTCCCCCCTTCATCTCTAAGTCTTCTAGACTGCAGTGTTTTTGTCATTATGACTTCATGGCTTTCACTCAAAGTTTTGATCCATCCTCTGTCAAACTGCATACTTTGCTCTCTGTGCTCTGTTGTTATGCTCAGTGAAATCACCAGGAGCTTCTCAGTACGCGGCACTTCATACAGTTGTTCCCTTCCTTGGTTGTGAATCATAGAAGGGGATTTTATATAAATGGAGGAAGAAATGAATAAACTCTTTACCTCCTTGTTTGTCTTTTTGTCACAGAGATTTCATGGCGGGGGAAGAGTAGGAGACCCTTATTAAAATATGCATGGTACAGTCATTGACCAGCCCTTTACTTGAAACAAGAGTGCTTGAATAAATGATACCATTTAGTTTCAGAACTGATTAAGATGGTGTTGAGTAACTGGTTGAAGTCTTTCTGCCCAAATAGTAGATTTGCTTTGGTAGTACCAGTATCAAGTCTAAGCATAAAAAATCACCTTATGCCTGAAAGGGTTAAAATGATAGTATAGGATGTCATTTAAGATCTGAGGGCCATATCCAGGTTTGTTCAGTGTCCTTATCTTGCAGATTAATCTAAAAGGCTGCATGTAACAATCAGTTTAGAAAGTTCCTGGATGATCTACTACAGATGTTAAATTTAGCATAGATGCTCTGTGCTGCGTAGGGAGACTGCTGAGAATGGTAATGTTAAACACACTCCTCCTCAAATTAGCTGCATGCTGTGAGGCAGTATCAGCTGCACATCCCCACTGTGCTATGGCAACAGTTATAGACGAGCCAGGACTTTTTACTCCCACAGTTCATCATCATAAGTCCAGTTTGTCTAAGGCGAGTGGTTCATGGGAAAAGGCAGGACATGCACCCCCCTTGATGAAGCCCTGATGGGTTTGTTACTTTTCTCCTGAGAACCTTGGACCTTTTGTTTATGATACTTGAGTGGGAAACTTTAAAGGAGCTTTAAACAACTTCAATATGTATTTTTTTTTCTTTGCTTCCAGGAGAAAGTGGAAATGAATGGAGTCTGATAAGATTAGCCAGAGTAACGTACATCTTGATAGATTCAATTTTGCAGTTATATTTGCTTTCATTTTTATAAACTCTTTGTAGTTTAATTTTAAAATGTCTTTTAAACAATCCTTCCTGTAATAGGAACTAGAAAACTACATTGTACAGACTCATGTGCAACTACCTAATTTAAAATTAAGGTTTCCAGTAATGTATTGGATTTATATTTAACTAAATAGTTATCATGTGTTAGCAGCTTAGATGATGAATAAGTGCATACTGTGAGTGCCCTTAACAATTTCCTTTTTGAGTAAGATGTTAATGGGAGCTTCAGAGCAAGCCCTTTGCCAATTAGAGTTATCTCTGTTCTATTTGTACAGCACCTAGCACAATGGAGACCCAATCTTTATGGAGCTGTTTGAGTAGTACCCAAACACAAGGATTTGCTAGCTACTAATCATAACAGTAGCTAATGAAAAGGAAACATTTTAAGGGTGGCCATTCTATTTGCTGAACTATTTTACACTTAGTTGCTTATCCTAAGAATAATTTCCATCAGGTAGATAAATATCAAATACTACTTAAGTAATAGCATAGGTCAAATTCTGTGCTGGTTTATGGTTTGTTGTTTTGAGAATTTGCATCAACTTTTGTTACATTACATGATAGGGAATGCTAGTGTGTGTTAAAGTTAATTAGTGCTAGTGATTAGAGGGCAGCAACCCTCTAACGTGCACTGTTCAGACCTGCCAGTAGGGCCAGGTCTAGACATTATACTTTTACAAGTATAAGTGATCGGAAGCCAGTCTATATCTATAACAGAACAGAAGTTCAGCACACGTAGACTGGTTTAAATATTGCGCAAAAAGGTCTAAGATTTGCCCTCCTCCCCCCCATGTGAATATGTATTCTGTTTGCTATTGATTTGAACTACGCCATTTACAGAAAACTGCATAACTTAGTTTGATTCCACCTCAGAGTTTTTGATTGTCTGTATGTAGCCTAGAAGGCTGGTGAGCAGAGGCATGGCTAAGGGCTGCAAGTCTGCTCCATGTTTCCCTGCTCACCAATTCTCTAGCCACAGTATACACTGTTGAGGAGGGAGGAGGAGCCCCCCTCCGCTGCTTCATTGATACTCTCTGCCTCCCAAATTACCCTGCTGCCTCCTGTCAGCTCCCAGATCTTCCCTCTACTTTGCAATTGGCTCCTCCAGTCCCAGATCACCCCCTACCTGCCAGTTGGTCCCTCTATGGAGTAATTGCCCTGGCATCGTGACCAGCCCAAGAGCAGTGGTGGCAGCAGCTAGGGGGAGGATCCCCTCCTTGCCTGCTCCTAAGGTCCCTGCAGTCAGTGCCACCAATGCACACCCAGATCCAGGCCCCACAGCTGCCTGGTAGATCCTTGTCTCCCCCACTTCCTTTACCCCACCATCCCTCAGTTGCAGGGCCTGGCAGAAGCTGTATCTGGCTGGACCTAGGTGTGCCAGGTGGCATGTTCTCCAGTGACCCAGGAGCAGGTGGGAAGAGGGAACCCCCCACCAGTACCTCCACCACTCGGGCTGATTAGGGTGGCAGAGCAGTGATCCAGGGGTAGAGGGGAAGAGGATGGAGGGGGGGCAATTTGGAGGTTGGGAGGCATTTTGGGCGCCAGAGGGAGCAGAAGTCCAGCAACTCCCCGCCCCCACTCCCCCTCCCATCCTGCCCCTGATACTCCTTCCTCATGCCTTCCTCCCTCTGGTTCCCCTTCATCCCTTTTTCCTTCCTCCCCGCTCACTTCATCCCCACCCACTCCTTGCCCTGCTGTTCCCAGTCATCAATCCAGGGCTATAGAGTCCTGGATGAGAGCTAGTCCACCTGGGAGCAAAGCTTCCTGGGATACTGGAGAACTCCAAATTGGTAGTTTTATCTCAGCTGAACACTAAAAAATTGAATAAAGATACATAGCCCAGTTCAAAGATAATTCTGGCTTGAAGTTGTCTAAAGGGCACTTAGAACTACTTAATGAGCCTTAATGTGAGGATCAGGTTTTAATTGATCTTAACATGATCTAAATGTAATGTGTAATCTCACCCTTAGTGCCTCATCAGCATTAATATGACATTTGGTTTATTTCAGCTGACTTGATGTAAATATAAAATCCGTCTCTTTGGTATTTCATATATGTTTGTGATATCTGTCCAAAAGCATATAGGTCTCTTCAGGTTGTGCTGTCAATTGCATCCATACACCAAGGCATTTGGGATTCTACAGGTGAAACTGAAAAAAAATTGCCTAGATATTGGAAGAATAGTTGTAAAGTTAGACTGCAAAAGTTTAAAAATGGGTTGCTTTTGCTTCTATCTTGTGATACATGTGCACATGTTATTTAAATGTAGACACTAAAGTATGTGCCCAAAGATTGTTTATTCCTCATGTAATATTAATCTTTCTGGTTTGTTAGGTTGATAAAAAATAGCTAGGGATTTATTATGAATGGGAGGGCTACATAAAACTGAAATAGGTAAATAGTAGCCCATAAATGGATGTATGTATGGGTTTGAATATGTACTGTATTTGGTAGAGGCACAGACAGGTGTGAATCTCTCTCTGTCTGTCTGTCTTGTATATATTAAATCAGATGAGTAAACAGAGATCTACTAAAACTGATTGAGATCTAAAGCATAAGTTGTACTGCCCTTATCCAAATTCTGCTTCTTGTTGCAACCTTGCAGCCATTCTGGCTTCAGACAGGTTGATATGTGCATCTTGGAGCAGGTGTTGGTGTATGCTGAGCACAGGGCTAGGGATAGAAAGTAGGGCTGTGCTAAGCTTTGGGTGCTGATTTGATACAGAGGAGATTCAGCCCAATTTGGTGGCTGAATCTCTGAATCCGAATCAAATCAGAGGACCAATTAAAAGGTCTGAATTGATTCAAAGCTCTCTGAATCAATTCAGAAAAATTTGGAGAGCTTTGGTGATTCAGGAAGTCCCCACCAGCTGCAGCAGGGAGCTGGACCCGGACTCCGTGTTGGTAAGTAGGGAGAGAGGGAGGAGGAGCTGGAGAAGGGGTGAGGGGACCACAGGGGGACCCCTGCTAGGCCCCATGCCTCAGCCCCTCCTGAGTGCCCCCTGACCCCTGCCTGCTCTCTCAGCATTCTCCTAGGCTGCCCAGCCCACCCCAGCTCCCGGCCCTTTAAAAAAAAAAAGGCCTGACTCATTGGGTGCTGCCTGGTGGGGGGAGAGTGATCCCTACTGCCCCCCCACTGCCTCACCCTGTGTGGGGGGGCTCTACCATGAGCCCCCCCACCCCGCCCGCTCTCCCAGCCCTGCCCATGGTTGCCCTGGCCTCCCCAGCTCCCAGCCCTTTAAGGAAAAAAAGCAACCCCACCCCATACTCACTGGCTCCTGCAGCAGCTTTGGGGTTTCTGGGGGCTCATGAAGAGCCCCCCACACAGCGGGGGGCAGTGCAGGGGGCAGCGTGGATTATCCCCCTGCCAGACAGCAGCCAGTGAGTTGGGGCCTTTATTTTTTAAGGGGCAGATCTGGGGCCAGGTGGGGCAGCCATGGGGGGCCTGGGAGAACAGGGGGGGCAGGGGGCTCATAGGGGGCGGCATCCAGTGAGCGGGGCTTTTTTTTCCCCCAGACAGCCAGGAGCTGGGGCGGGTGGGGCAGCCATTGCCAGGGCTGGGTGAGTGGGTGGGGTATGGGGCCGGTGTGATTTGGAGATTCAGTTGATTCGGCAGCAGTCGAATCTCCGAATCAGATTTGGCTGATTCTATTCAGGACAGTAATTCACATCACTGAATTGAATCACTGTCCCCCGAATCAGCTGAATCTCAATCTGAAGTGAATACTAGCTGCTTTGCACAGGCCTGATAGAAATTACACGTAAACCAATATAAGCTATTGGAAACTGTTTCAAATCTGTAACATGACAGAAGTTCAGTGCACAAAAACCACTTTCAAAATGGCCAAAACAAGTTTAAGATAAACCTGGATGGATGTAGTATCAGACTTAACTGATTTAGGTTAAACTGGTTTATGAAACTTCTGTCCCAGATCAGGGAGCTCTTTTGCTACGCTGTTAGTCTTTAAAGAAAAAAATTAAGAATGGCTAGTACTAAGCTTCACATTGTAAGTGGAACTCTGTGTTTTCTTGATGTATATTCACCTGTACTTTTGAGGCCTGTGACCTAAAAAACTGAAATCTCTTAAATAATTATTAACCTTATATGATTTCCATTGAGAAGACCAGGCAGTGCCTTACTGGGCGTGTCTACACATGCACTTTTATGTGTGTTAGATTATTTTAATGCACATTAAATAGTCACAAAAAACTGTACACTTTCGTTAATGTGCATTAAACTAGGCTAATGCGCCTTCTCTACTATGTCACAATGGAGGTACTAAATTTAATGAGAATTACCAAAAGTGCATTAATGAATGGGTAGACGCACCTGCTAATATGTAATCTTGATGTGCCAGAAGTGTATTTGTGCTAATTACTTAATTCTAGTTTGTTATTTTAAAACTATGGTACTAATCCATTCTCACAGGGCAGAGTTATGCAGTTTCAGTTGTTACCTTTTATTGTTCTATGAGCATTTATATTAAAAAAAAAATAGGGTTTTAATAGGTTAACATTTAGCAACAGAAGTTTGCTCCAGGTTGAAACCTGCTATATGCATTTTCACTTAGCAAATTCTACTGTTTTTGATTTTGTATGTTGAAATCATCTGTACGCTTGAGCATATCCTCACCAGGTGTTGGCCCAAATGGAGGTATGACAGTTTGCATCATCTGGATCTGGCTTTGTAACTCTTGAGTCTGACTGGGCCATGCTAGAAATACCAATATTTTTCTCTGCTTACTTTTTAAGTGTCTTTGTAGGACAAAAGGAGTTCTGAGGAAAAAAAAAAGCTCTGTTCTTCAAAAAGAGTTTGGCAGACACATTGCATTTGAATGGTATTCTCTTTCCTTTCTCTTCATGTATACAGAATAGTAAAAGATGATAAGAACCCAAGCAAACTGTCACCCAGATTGACTGACTGAAACTTAACAGTCTGGAGGTCTGACTAAAGGACTATAAGAGTCCTGATTGTGTCTGAAAAGCCATGTATTATTGATGAATTGTTCGGAATATGCTGACATTGGTTAAGGCTATGTGAAAATCTGTGTCTTTTTGTAACTGAGTATGGCTGGAAAGGAGGCCAGGCAATTTGTTGTAGCAGGTAAAGTTGAAATGCTAGAGCAATGAGTGGCTAATTTATCAAGGTTAAAGTCGTCCGCTAGGGTTGCTTCTGAGTTTTCAGCATGATAGTTATGTTAAAGAGCTGTCAATCTAAAGGTAAAGTCATGGGCAGAAATAAGGTGATGTATGTGACCTTTCCAAGAGCTGGCAACATTTTATAGGGGGATCCTTCTTAACGAGCCTTAGTTCTGAGCATGGTCTGCTTTTAACCTGGCCTGTGCTGATAGAGCCGAAGCTGCATAGCTTCCACTATTTCTCCCTGCTGCAGAAGCCCCCTGGCCTGTAGGCTGAAGGTCTGGTCCTACCCCTATTCTATTCAGTTTTTTAATTGTAACTTTGAGTTTCCAAGTTGTGTAGCCACAGAGGATCGAACTTTCAAAGCAGCCTCAAATATTTGAATGCCCGATCCCCATTACAAAATAATTAATTACTCCATGAGTAGTCACATGGAAAATAAAGGGACCAAATGCAAAGTAGTATATATTACTCAGTGGTTGAAATCTTAGACCAACTTAAATCAGTGTGAATTTTGCCCTTGACTTAAGATGGCCCATGATTTCACACTTTATGGGTATCATAATCTGGTTCTGTATGTGTGTGTGTGTACACATTTCAAAATCTCTTTTACAGAAGAATATGTTGTGTACTCAGTCCTTTTACACAAGAATGTTTATGTCGTGTACTCAGTACAAACAGTCTTGTGTAAAAGAGGTTTTGAAGTAATGGCTGTAAAATGTGTTTTTCTAAAAATCCAGGTTTTTTTAGCAAGAAAGATGGCAAAGGGCGCTTCTTATCTTTTATGTGGGATTTATTTATTTATTTATTTTGCTATGCTTTAGGGGATATTTGGCTATGGAAGGGATCATTCAGGCAGAAGTCCCATTTAGATATTTCTGGTGGAATCTGTGCAGGCAAAGGTGATGGGATTACTACTCAAAAGATGCTAGTGTGAAATGAATTTATACTTGATGGATTAGGCTGATCCCTTGGGGTGATGGTTAATGACATGTAAGTAACACACTTGCAATGGAATGGTGCTAATTTAGTGCTTTGCTATAAGCAAAGCTGTGGCCTTCCCTTGCAATCCCTGTCAAATAAATTATGTAGCTTTATTGTGAGGCAAAGCTACCCACTGTAAAGTATTGTATTATTTTGTTGCTACAGATTACCTTGATCAATCTGTGTCGGTGATGCTTAATTGATGAATGAGGCATGCGTTATAAATCTGATGCAGTCCTTGTTAGAGTTAAAGGTACATACAGTTGCAAAAATGTTAGAGTAGGGGGGAAGTGCTCAAGATAATTCTGTTCCTCAATAAGCTTCTCTGGTAGGTACTTAAAGGGGTATTTTAAATTAAAAATAATCTCTTGTTGTGATAAAATATATTTACTTACTGGTACTGCTGATTACATTAAAGATAACTATAACTGAAGAAATTAAAGAAAATTAGTTGTTTTTTGAGTTATTTTATGTATTTTGTGAAGATGTGCTGCCTAGTCAGTTTTCCAGTTTGCTCCTTATTCTTGTGTGAAAATCCAAAACAGGAAAAGAGAAACCTTTTTTTAAATTAAGAAATTATGATTAAAAAAACCACAATGCAGTATTTGACAGGGAGTCTCAGGTGGTAGTACCTGCAATTACTTTTGACTTACTTTTTTCCATTGACTAAATTTTAAGGTATTATGTACTATAGTTTTAAATCAGTGGTTTAACCTTTTTAGGGTTGGGGTACCCCCTAGTACAGTAAGTTTGAAGCACTCCTTGAGATGCTTGAGGCATCCTTGGAAAATACTATCCCCTAGTTTTTACTTTTTGACATCAATTCTTCTTTGCAAAGAACTCAGAAGGACCACAACAGGTGAAAATGTTTGTAACACCACGAATTCCTATTTGAAATCTCTATCTTGTGAATCTGGTGTGTACAGCCAATAATGCTAACTTTTGTGTGGCACCTCAGGGCACCCTTGAAAGGATATCGAGGCACCCTGGTTGAGAAGCACTGTTTTAAATATATAGTACCATTTTTCTTTGACCAGCACTTGCATTCATCGAAGTATTTGATGCCTTCAGGTTCTTCATGCTGGCCTTTGCCAGTTCCCTTTTTGTGGTGTAAGACCAATGAAACTTTATTTTTCCTTCAGCCATATACCTAAGTAATTTTCTTCTCCTGCTTCCGCATCTTTGGAGGCCAACAATCCTTCCAATCCTTTCTAAGTACCCAACAATAGCTGAAACCATTGTTAAAACACAACCATCCATTTTCACTGATCTAGAGTTAAATGCGAAGTTTGTTTGGCATATGGTAGAAAATGTAGTGAAGTTTGCAAACAAAATGAGCACTGTGTAGAATCTCAGCTACCCCAATCACTGGGGTTTCTAAACTGAGTTACAGTAAATAACCATATGTAGTAGAAGTTACATTCCCTCAGCCTGCTGCTGCTAGCCACTCTGCCTTTCACTTCCAGCAGGCTGAGAGTCCCAGGAAGTGTCTGTTGCTCCAGAGCTTGGGTATGGGTGTTGCATTAGTTCTGTTCCATTATAGGGGTCAAAATTCTAGTGGCTCGTCCCATCAGGAAATCCCACTATAAAGGTTTTTTTTTCAGTTGGATTAGTAATGGAAAGACAGCCATTTGTTTCTCTTGATGTCTTTGGCTTGGGGGCCTAGAGTGTGTAAAGAATATTACTGGACTGCTTTACTTTCTGACTTCTGGGCTGATGCAGAAGTCCACAATGTGGTGTTGCAGTAGAATTTAAGTGTACCAGCCCTTGGGTTTACTCTAAGTTATTCCAGAAACCTGAAAAGGTTATGACCACCTTTGGAATCCAGGAAAATGGTTAATTAGGGTGACACATAATAATCTTTCATCCTCTGTTTCTTTCTGAGCTAAGTCTGTCCTTGAAGTATGGTTGTCAGTTGGGGATAGATTAGGACCTTAGGGCCTTCTTACACAGTAATTTTGGGTGGCTCTTGGAGTTCTTACTACCTGGATTTTCCATACATTAACACCTGAAACTAGTTGTAAGTGCTTGTTGGGCAGCTCAGAGTTATACCACTCCAGGGCAGTACTACCTCTGATCTCTGCTAACCAGCTTGTGTTACACTAAGGTGAGGGCACTGTAGGCCACACCTTAGTGCAGGGGTCGGCAATCCCTGGTACGCGTGCTGAGCATGGCATGCAAGGCCATTTTGCTCGGCGTGCCACCACCAGCCCCGGCTCTGGGTAGCTGCTGCCAACCATGGAGCCCGGGCTGCTCCCAGAAGGTGGCTGGCAAGCTGCAAGCCCTGCTGCAGGCACCCTGGGCTCCATGGTTGGCAGCAGTTACCCAGAGCCGGGGTGGGTGCAACAGGCAGGCTGCAAACAGCTGTGCCGGGCTCTGGCATCAGCTCTGTACTGGCGGGTGCAGACCTTGGAGCTGGCAATGGGAGGAGTCTGAGGCAGTGCAACCCGGATGGCTCCTCCTGATCTAACTTGATCAGCATACACTGGTCTCAGGTGTGGAGGATTCACAGGCAGAGTTTGAATTACACTCTGACTCTTGGGGTGGGTCCTGCAGCGGTGACAGCCAGAAGGAGCTGCTGCTGCCTGAGCTGCTTAGAAAGGTGTAGGGTGAGCTGGGGCCTCTCATCACTTATGTGGGGAGACTCATACCCCTCCCATATTTTGAACCCTGCCACCAGCCTTCTGTTTTCTTTGTATCCAAGGAAGAGGGAGGGAGAGAGAGCATCAATTCCTTGATAGTTCACTTCCAACAACTCCGGGCTAACCCAGAGCTCTGCTGTCCTGCTGTGGCAGCAGGAAGGCTGAGCCTTGTTGTTACAGAAGGATGTCCCCATCTCCCCTTTGCCCAGAGGAGTGCAAGCAGCAGGGGCTGTTCTGGAACCCAGAGTATTGCCCCCACAGAAGAATGATCGGCAGGGGGGCAATCTCCTGGGGAAGGAACCCTCCCACAGCTGTCTGTGGCAGCTGCTGCTTTTTAGCAGCTGCCAGTTGACAGCCTGCCCCTTCCCTTAATAAGCTCCCCTAAGGGGAGAGGTAAGGAGTGGTTCAGGGAGCAGTTCTCTAGTGCCTCCAGGCTGGAGAGTTTGTCAGTGAAGCTTTCTCCAGCCAGAGGGCTGGAATGCAGGTAAGCACCAACTCCCAGGTTTTTTTTCTGCTGGTAATTTTTTCAGAGAAAATCTTACTGGTAGAAATAAATGTCTATCTGTGGTCTCTGTATTAGGCAATTTGCAACAACAGACCCAGGAGCTGAATACACTGAATACACAAATCAGCTATATTGAGATTCTTACCAGCAGAATAACAGCCTGGAAGCTGAAGCTTATGTGTATTCCAGCCCCCTTTTTAGCTCCTTTCATTCCTTGGAGATCTCAGAACAGCAGTAGTCTCCCATTGCCTGAAGAAGGGTACTTGTGCTTGAAAGCTCACAAAGAACTTTGTTCCAACCACACAGTTGGTTTAATTAAAGATATCACATCTACCCAAAGAACCCTGCCTGTCTGTATCTGGGTATACCTTTCTGTTGCATGTTCTGGAGTGCCTTTGCCATAACTTTAATAGCTTGGATTGCAGGGCATTTGTAAACTAGGTACAAATTGGGAAGCTATAACAGAAGCCACTTGTTTTTGGAAGATCACAGGTTGAATAGTTTGTGCTTTCAGTACACTTGTCTGAGGGTACATAGAATATTGGTTAATAGTTTTACATAAGATGTTTCTTGATTAAAAATAACTGACTGAAAGTACATTGGAGCTCAGAAGCTCAGTGATTAAATGATGATTAAAACAAAAGGTAGTTTAAATATTTTAATATGCATTGTTGTTTAGCTTGCAGCAATCTTTTGTTTCCGTGGTCCTTTTTACCCATTACCATGTGGCTAATGAAAAGGGATTCAGGGTGTTTTGTTTTCTTTGTTTCTTCTCCCAAAGATGCTGACCCTTCTGTTTCAGGCAGTGATTAGTAATGATGAGATTAGAGATTTGTATCTAAGGGTCTAAGTCATTTAGTCCTAATTTAACAAATGCAGTTGAAAATCTGCCCCCTAATAAAACTGTAATGACTTTACATGTTTTATCAAGCTTATCAGGAAACGTGGCTCCAACATTTTCATATTTCATATTATGGACTACTGTAGAGCCAGTGCACATCAGCAGAATAGCTGAGGCTGGTTCCCTCCTCCCTCCCCCACTTCCTTTCTGTCTCTCCCGTGTTGCAATAAATCAGGAGTCACACAGTTGAAGTCAGTGGAATTGCAGAGATAAATAACTAGCATGAGATCAGACTTGGGGCTTTGTGATTTATTTACCTTTCCTAAGATTTTAGGACCCTTTTCGTGAGTGAGAACTGTTTTGTTTTTTTTTTCTTTTTCTCAGCTAGATCGTGTGTTGTGCCTTGAAACAAAGAAGTGAAATAAATATCTTTCTGTTTAAGATAATGGAGGAAATGACCACCGATGTTCTACAGTGCAGCAGGAGAGAAGGCTTTTTACCCTGCCAAGGGAATGAGATGAATGACACCCTGCAGTGCTAACTGCATTATTTAAAGTAAAAGCAAAAACAATGGTATTTATAGCAGAGTTAGGTAGCATTTGCTTAAGAGAAGAACTGATGAGTTTTGAAAAGCCAAATCCTAGAATCTAAATTCATGTTTGTGATTGGTTTTCAGGACTATTAGGGCTAATGTTTATCTGAAATTTACCTCTGCTGTCAACTTTCATGATAGAAAGTTGAATGCAAACTGGTCAGACAGGAGTACCAGAACATCATCTATTGTGTGCTAGGTTAATATATTATTTTGAATGTGTAGCCACCATTATTTACTGTGTCATTCTTGCAGCTAAATGGAGCTGTATGAAGAGAATCCAAAATGGCATTCAGGAATTAGCTGATCTTAGACAGTGAAATCCATGCTGGAGTGGAGAATTGGTACAAGGTTTCTTTCTGCATGGAGCAAATTAGTTTCCCAATTACCTCTCTAAAAGATGCACATTTGTGGATGTACTCTCAGTCCTTGTTTTTCAAGAGAAGTCCATACTGTAACTGAAGCCTGTGGGAGCAATGGGGGCTTGTTGCCTCTAAAGTCAGGCCCTTGCTGTAAATGCACATGCAAAGCAGCCTTCACTGTCTCACTATGTCAATGAATTTATTTTCCCCAAGCCTTTGGCATATAGGGAGATGAGACTCAGGGGCACAGTGGCAGACCTCTGAGGTGCCCTGGGATTAGGGTGGCCATCATAGAGGACAGTCCAGTTGTCCTCTGTCCTCTGTTGATATGAAACCCAATGGTTTTATGTCCTCTATTTTTCTTTTCAAGACATAAAGGTGTCTGGTTCTGTATCAATATAGGATGGAGTAGCAGAAAACTGGAATATCCTCTGTGATGGCCACCCTGCCATGGACATCTCAAAGGTGGGTTCTGTACCATTACCAGCTAGGATATAATTATATTTGTGGTCCAGTCAGATTATATATTCCTATATAACCTAAATCACTTGGCTCTCAGCCTTGTGCTTTAACCATGAGTCATTCTTTTCCCCTTATATAAAGGCCCAAGAGTAGTTTAAGGTTGCAAATAGCAAGAAGGGTGAGTCCTGCCCATGGATTTACAGCAGTAGTATTCTGATTGGTGATACTGTTATAATATTGGCCAAAAATAGTCATAGGCAGCATAGAAGTGGTATGTGTTGTGACAGTGGTAAGGAGAAATGTAAGAAAGACCAAAGAGAATGTTTTTAAATGAAAAACTTGTTGTGCTGGTTCTTATCTCAAAAATGTATCATCTCAAAATCCCTCAGCAACTGCAAGCACAAAGCAAACAATCTACAAGGAGCTTATTAAGCAATTAAACATAAACTGGGGAGTTGTTTAATATTAAAGTTTGGCTACTGAAATTAGCATAATGAATCATCCTGTTTGCACTGGAGTGCAGAATGATTTTAAAATGATTCAGTGGATGGGCCAAGTCTATTTTTCAGGAAAGACCTGTAAGAATACCCAGTGACACAGAACATACTACAGGTTCTTGGTACAACTATGCTGCCAGTATTTGACACAAAGGAATGTCTGCACTGCAGTCTTACCATGCCAGGCAATTATTTGCTTAACTGTGCATACCACCTTCTCAGCTGAACCTGGGTAGCCATGTTTGCGTGGTGCTGTGGGTGGAACACTACAGGAATGTAACGTACACTGCTTCCAGTTTGGGAGGTGGCATGCACAGAGCAGAGCAATCTGTTTGTGTGCCACTACTTTGAGTAATTTTGTGATGTAGACATATTCATAAAGGAAGGCCTCAGTCCGTTATAAAATGAACCTCATTTAACATGTTTTGTCTGAGGGGGGTTCTCATTTTTATACTCGACATACAATTGAGTTTTAAAAAATACAGTTATAACCTTGGCATCCCTAGTCAGGTGACCGCACATTGGATTGCTCCACCTCTTTTTATTTGTGCTACTGGCTGCCTGCTTCTCTACCCCTGCCTGAATCTTGGTCAAAGAAGCTGCCAATTTCCCTGTTAACTGAAAGGGAGTTGGTTGGAGCTCAGTCCTCTACCACTCACCAGCACTGTGTTTGTTAGTAGATTCAGCTGGTAGTTTGATATGCATGATCTCAAATGTGAAGACTATAGTCCCAGATATTTATAACACCTTCCTGAATGGGCCACATCAAAGCCTGGAGCCAGCCAAAGAGCTGAGGTCATGTTATATCTCTTCTATTTTGTGTATTTTTTCTCTTTTTCATTCCCTCTTTTTCAGCCAATCAGCAAGGCTCACTTAAGGCTGAGGCATAGCACTAACCATTGTGTCCTGGCCTAAGCCAGGGGTCAGCAACATACGGCCTACAGAGCCACTGGATTTGGCCCATGGAACCAGGGGGCTTTGCCTGTGCCTGTGGCCATGCAACAATATGCTGTGTTAGGGCCGGGCTTCTAGGAGGTGAAAGGAGACGGGTGTGGGGAGAAGCAGGATCAGTGAGGATGTAGCTTCCAGCTGCCTGGCCCCGCCGCAGCTCCCCAGTGGCAGGAAGCTGTGTCAGCACTGCAGCTGGGGAGCAGGTAGCTGACAGAGGTGGTGGTGTGGGAGCAGTTCCTAGCTGATGACTCCGTCAGGTGTGCAAGCAGTGCCTCCCACTGCTAACATACTGTTGAAGCCACCAAGCCTGTGTTGAACTGGTTGTTTTGGCCTGTGGCTTGTTGAAGGTTGTTGGCTGCTGGCTTAGGCAATTGCTGTGTACCAAATAGTACACAGCATATGGAATCATTCAAACTCTTGGATTTGATATATATGATATCATTCAAACACTTGGAATTCCCTCAACAATGACAGAGGGGGCAGGTGGGGATGGAGTGCTGGCATCCAACACCCTGTGCTGCCACTGCCTCCCAGGAACGGGGGAGAGGAAGCTTGCACATGGCAGCCACTGCCACCACCAGCCGCGAGCCTGCGCTGCCGCCTCTGCGCATCCAGCTATGTGCAACCCCTGCTGCTCCGCATCTGGCCTTGTGCACCCTTCCCCAGTCCCCTGCCACTCTGCTTGTGGCCCTGCGCCTCCTGCTGCTCTGTCTCTGGCCCTGCAGCACCCACCCATTCCCCTCCCCCCACCTCTGTGTCCACTTGGCTTGCTCCACTGGAGCTGCTCCATGCCTGTCATTCTTGATGGGTATTTCTTCTCCAACCTCTGGCGCGGTGGCTCCCTCCTCTCCACCCACCTCCGCTTCCTCCCTGCCCTGCAGTAGGGCTTGCAACTGCCTCCCTGCCTGAGACAGGGGTGGCTCTCTCCCTGCCTTTGGAGGTGGAACCTGTGCAGCCAATTGCTGCTGGCCCTCTTGGGGGCACATGTCCAGGTGCCCAAAAGCATTACAGAATACTGACCAGTGCTGGAATTCTCTGTTAGTAATATTCATTTTATTTTCTACCTTTTTTATACTGCCAAGAAACAGTTTCTGTTCCCAGAAGTGGATAAACGCAGTAATGTTAAAATTGCCTCGGTGAGAAGGATGACATATGTAGTTGCCGAGAACACTGAATTGAACTATCAGAAGATTTGACTTGAACCATCGCTACTTACACAATAGATTTTAATTAAGTGCGAAGGCACCTGAGAATCAGCTTTAATAATGAACTCGCCTTTTTCATGTACCACAATAATGCAACTCTCAGTATTTGTAAAGACCATTTAACATGTGTGCAGTATCTGGAAAACAGAAGCTTCGTTCTTTAGATGTTCTTTCTTAATAATGAGACTAATTAAAATAAATAAGACTAAAGGCTCTTCAGCTTGTTCTCTTTTGAGAGACAGTATCTCTATGCTAGATCTGTTACTGGATGGTCAGTGTTTTAATACTATCCCCCTTGCCCTCATCTTAAACAGCTAAGTGTTCATTTCTCCTAGAATATTGTTTGTCCTGTGTGATTTAAATGTTTCATTAGTCAGCTGGGAAGGGATGTCTTCATAACCATGGCTCACAATCATAGGCAGTATATTGCAGAACTGAAGTTTTGTAATATAGCACTCTACTTAATCTATAACTAGGATAAGTGAAGAAACAAAGGGGTTCTTATCATTCTTTGTGCAACTCCTAGTTCCACTGGAAAGTATGTGAGGGGCAGCAGACACCTGGGGTGCTTTGAATGCCCTCCCCCCCATCTTCCTCCCCAAATGCTCCAGGTTGGTCCAGAGGGATGCAAGGAGTTGGGGGGAGGAGAGCTGTTTTCCTGCAGAAGGAACTGGGAGGGTTCCCACCAGGGGAGAATGCCCCCACCCCTGCCAATCATCTGAATGGTGGGATTGAGGGAGAAGTTCCCCCAGGGGTGGAATCCTCCCAGGGCTCCCTGTGACAGATGCTTTTCAGCAGCTGCCAACTGCCAGTTGACAGTCTGTCCCAGGGGTGGGCAATTATTTTGGGTGGAAGGCCACTTAACAAGTTTTAATGAGCTGTAGAGGGCTGCTTGGGTAGTCTTGCCCCTTGACAATTGCCCTGCTCCATGGTTGCCATCTTGGGACTGGAGGTCCCACCCCTAACCCTGACTTTTGCTAGCAGAAGTCCCTTCCCTTGCTGTCTCCCACCCTCCCCCAGAAATACTCCTTTTGGGAGGAGGGGTTGCTATCTTAGAACCAGAAAAAACCAAGTCATACACTAAAACTAAAACACCTACTATAGCATATTTTAATTTTATTACAAATTTATTTTGTCATGATTTGTGTTTGCTTAGTGTATATAAGGTATTACACAATAACTCAAAATAAATTATTAGTCTTGTATATTGTTGGGGGTGTGTATGGGGGTGTAGAGGGCTTGTGAGGGGGTGTGGCTATGTGTGTGGAGGGCATAAGGTATGTTGGGAGTTATGTATATGTGTGGGGTTGTGGGGGCAGGGTGTGGGTATGTGGCATTTGTGGCATGTGAGGGAGGGTGACAGGGTATAGGGAACCCTACAAACTCCCGATATGGTGCAGCTGCAACAGGCAGGGGTGCTTAGGGTGCAGGTATCTGGCAGGGCACAGCTCTGGCCAGCACTGCATATCATGGCAAGGGGTGCAGCCTTCGCCAGGCAGTCTCTTTATTGCTGGTGCTCCCTACCATAGTGCAGCCCCCACAATTACATGGCATGGGAGGGAAGCCCCATGCTTTGGAGCCAGCTGCTTTCCCCGCTGGGGCTGTGCAGCACATGAGGGAAGCCCCAGGCACTGAAGCAGGCTGCCTTCTTCGCCTCCCAAGGGAAGATGCCTGGGGCTTCCCTCCTGTGCTGCATGAGTGTGGGGACTGTGTGTGTCTGGCAGGGAGTACTGGCAATAGACTGCCCGACAGAGGTTGCGCCCCTCGCCATGACATGCAGCGCTGGCTGGAGCTGCACCCCAGTGGGCACCAGTGTCTGCGCCAGCGCTCTGAGTGCCCCTGCTTGCTGCTGCTGCTCCTGCCTGCACCATGATGGGAGTGGGAGTGTCCCCCCCCTTAAACCCACACATTGCCCACCCTAACTCCATGCTGCCGCTGACCCCCCCGCCAGGCAGTCCCAGCCCCATACTCCATGTTCCTGCCCAGCTGCAGCTCAGCCCCTGTCCCCACCACTTCTCCATGTGCTGCCCAGAGCTGGCAGGAGATGGAGGAAGTGGAGCAGGTCCCTGGAGTCTGCCTGCTGGCTGGGCTGGGCTGGGCTGGGGTGGGCTGGGCCCTTTTGCCCACAAGAGTGGGAGTGAGGCGCAATGGGGTATGTTTGGGGGGGGGGGTGTACATGTGGGTGCCTTTCTCCCACCCTTGTGAGCAGAAGGGCTGCGCAGGGTACAATTTGTTGATGAGCACTGAGGGACAGATGAAAGTATTTAGTGGTCTGGATTTGGCCTGTGAGCTGTATTTTGCCCACCCTTGGTCTGTCCCCTTCCCGGATGAGGGTGGAGGCAGGGTGCCAAGTAATGGGCTCTTCTAAGGGTGTGGATGGGCCAAGGAGCAGCCCTCTAATGCCCCATGGCTGGAGAGCTTGCCTGTATGCTCCAGCTCCTGGGTTACTTTTGAAATGAACGTCTATTCTTGGCCTTTGTTGATTAAAATAGTTGCACATTAGATTATGGTAAAAGGCCAAAACTGATCTTGTTTTAGGAGTGTTGGTTGTAGCCATGTTGGTCTAAGGCAAAGGTTGTCAACTGGGGGTATGCATACTCCCAGGAGTACTTGAGAAGGCCCTAGGGGGTATACGTAGATGGGTGGGGATGGGGTGCTGGCACGCACCATCCTGCACAGGTGCTGTCCACCTGATCAGACACGGGGGCAGGCAGGGGAAGGCTGCATGTGGCAGCTGCCACTGCTGCATGTCTGGCTGTACCCTCTGTTCAGCGTCCGGCTGGTGGGGTTACACTGACCCAAAAAGGTTGAAAACCCCTGGTCTAAGGATATAGGCAGACAGATTTCTTTGGGTAAATCTCATATCTTTTATGAGACCAACTAAAATAGAAAAATTCTTCTCTGGAAGCTTTCGGGTACAAACATTCTTCTTCAGGCAAAGGAAGTATCTGCAGTTGTTTTATAAACTGCAGACTGCTTCCTCTGCCTGAAGAAGGGTGTTTGTGCCCGAAAGCTTGTAGAAAATTTTTCCAGCTATTTTAGCTGGTCTAATAAAAGATCTCAGGTTTACACAGAGAACTTTGTCAAAACTGACCTTGAGCAGTGGTCCCTAGAAATTGTTACTAAATAGGCATATGGAGTATATACCTCAAAAGCACAGAAGCTAAGCACTGAACCTTCTGAGAGCAACATGGAAGAACACTGGAATAGATGTATATTTTACATAAAAGAACCATATGCTGGGCCCCCAGAGGTATATTTTAGAAAATCCATTATCCAGCATCCATTAGTAATGGGTGATCTTATATAAAATACTGATAGAGCCCAAAGTGTGCTTAGGAGATACAGTTGGAAGCGGTCTTGGTAAAATCAGATGCACAGGAAAGTGTTAGGAACATATTTGTGAGGTTTCTTTTTTCTTTTTTTTCTGATATGATAGTATAAAGATCTTTCCTCTGCTATCCTGGTTTCATTCTTCCTCGGGTTGAATGTGAATGTGCAGAGGAAGGGAAATAAAGATGTGATAAGTGAGAGGAAAAAATATACTTTGCCTTTTTTGCTGCGAAATAATTCACCAGCATGTTTATTATTTCAGTCATTTCAAGGTCTAGCCCGACCAAGTCAGCCATTAAAATAGAATCCTGTTAAGCTGAATGAGAACACTACAAGCATTGCTGTCAAGGGCTACTTTCATTAGTTGACAACCTAGTTGATTCATCTAAAAACAAATGAGTTCAAAGATTCAGTTATGCTTAAAGGCCACCTTTTATCTGCTCAGTGAAAAAGCTGTTCAGAGACTCCTATGAGATGTGTTAGACAGATAGTAATACGCAGCCACTATGACCTCTTTTCTCCTTCATTCTTTTACCTCTGTTTGAGCTGAAGAGTCCTGTTTGTTCAGCTGGGCATCATCATGCAATGTTGGTAGTGAGAGCCGACATGTTTTGGGAAGGAAAGACTTGATCCAAAGATTAGTTGGTGATAACTGAACAGAATTAGTTGATATATTTGCTCCTTTACTGTTTTCCTTTGTTTTGTATTGACATTGACATGGTAAGTTTGTTCAGCAGCATCTGTGCATCACTACTGAGATTTTAATTTTCAGTTAAACGTTTTAATTAAAAATCTGACATCATTTGGTATGAAAAAATGGCAGCAAAGTGAAATTACATGTGCAGCCTGAACTGATGTAAACGTATGCATCAATTTCAAGAAAACTAGTATCTGATGAATCCTTGAAGAAACAAGGTTGCTGGAAGGGGCTTCTGCATGTGCCTTTGTTATAATACCATCAAAGTCAAGGGAAGTTTGAGCTGATTTCCCTTTCTCTGATGGAATTCACTCCTTCTCTCTATCTTCTTCTTTCTTGCTACTGCTTAATCATCTATGCCAGAGAGGACTTCTCTGCAGGGCTCATGAAAATATTTTTATAGAGCAAAATAATTGTCTTTAGAATGGATAGGTAATACCAAGTGGGTGCATCTACATGAGTTGCTAACTGTGCAGTAGCCTAATAACACTGCACAGTAGCATGCCGGGCAAAACCCATGCTAATATGCTACTGTGCAGTAGTATTAGGCTACTGCTCAGTTAGCATTAGTAAAAAGCCACACACTGGTGCTTCTGCGGAGTACCGCCAGTTACTGGGTGTGTCTACATGTGACACTGTCACTATAGTAACATGCTATGGCAATGTATTGATGGTGGTCACAAACCATGATGCTGCAGCTATGTTGCTGTAGCAATGTGTTCCCTCATTATAGCCCGTTATTACAGTGATGTAGCTGCTAAAAACAACAGTGCAGGATGCACAGCACAAAAAGAAGTACTGAATGATGGTACAGTAACAAAGGTGTTGTAGGGACACATGTAGACACATCCACTGCTCATTGATTTAGTACTTGGTTATGCAAGTACTAAAAACTTAGTGCACTGTAATGTGTAGACACACCCAGCATCAAGTAGTTTTAAAGAATGCCCCCGTAGAGTATAATCCCTTAAAAAATTTTGTGCGTGTGTGTGTGCATGTGTGTATTTAGCCACAATGTATTTCAAATTATGGAATTTGAATACTGTGTTATAGTCAAAACATGTTCTTATATTTTGCAGGAGCAAAGTGTAAAGAATTTCAAGGATATGTATTTTAAATACATTTATATATGCCAAGCTTGTTTTTGATTATGAAAAAGCCTGTTAATTTAAGCAGGAAAATATATGAACAGATACTCCAGGCCTTTGTCTCTTCCCTTGGCAGCATAGGCACTGATATAGTCCAGGGTTGGTTACAGATTAAGGAACAATTTTATTTGCAGGTCTCTGTCTATGCATATGGAAGGCCTGCAATGTTCTTTAACCAAACTCTAAAGAACATACACTTTTCTTGTCATAGTGGAAGATAGAAAAACATGTAAATAGAGAGCCACTGTTTGTCTTGTACTTCTAATGTGGTATCCATTTTAATATAGAAATTGCATGCCTGCAATCTGCAAATATATGCATGTTAATGTACTATAACTGCAGGCCAAGGTAACACATACACATATCAAGTATTTTAACATGCAGACATATTGGATGGATTGTAATTGATCTATGTGATAAGGTATTCATTTTTTATTATTAGGGGATAATGTAACTTCACTTTGCTCAAATAAATAGTGCACTTTGATCAATAAGGGAACATTTAGTCAAGTTTTGCATCTTTATGATTCAGCTGCATTTGTGTAGCAGCGAGAGAACTTGTTGACAGATAACCCAATTGGCTTTGGAAAATGAGCTAGAAATGTACTAATTTGCAAAATTAAGCTAAAATTTTTTTGATAAATTGCTTAAGTAAAGTTGGTGCTATCATCTTCAGCCAATATAATCTCTTTGAGTTTATAGTCAGAGTTGTAGTACATACTTATTGAAAAATATATACTACAACTCAGTATAGGAATACTGAGCATTCCCCCTGTATACTTTCAGTAAAGGAATAAATATGAAATATTTGCCATGATGTGAAAATTGTGAAACAGCAGGGGCAGATCACTGAAATTAATACTCCTAATATATTTTTTAAATGCTATAAATTATCCGGTTTTACCTTATTGTCTTGCACTGTCCTTCTGTCTCCTAATGCCTAAGTTATGACGGATGTTGGCAGAAAACTTGATGCAATCAATCTGGGTACGGAGTCATCAAGGCTTATCCCTTGATCTTTACTGTTGGTCTACTTGCTGAACTGTAGGAAAGCAACATATGCATGTTACACAGTGTAACTCAGTGTCTTCTCAGTTTATCATCACTTGGCATTTTCTCTATTTTTGATTTAATAATCACACTTGACAAACTAGATATTGCATGCAAAGCAGTATGCGAATTGCACTCAATATATCCTTATATTGAGGACTATTTTAAAGTGGTTTTGAATACTGTAGTCACCACATTCTACCTGAGAGAAAGGAGAATTAATTAAGATTAAAACTGATTGGTAAGATAATAGTTTTCCCCCCTGTATAGCCTACTGATATTAGAATTCTCTTAAATGCATTACCAACATCTGCAGCATTATAACTGAAGAGATAAGAAAATCTGTTTACCCTTAACTTTTATATACAGGTTTATTTCCTGATGTAATACAATATTTTCTACATCTCTGTAATGTCTTTGCATATGCAAATCAGAAAATAATAATTTGGTAAAGATGGTGATGTTCAGCTGAGATAGATGCTATTCAGTGGCAGGAGTTCAGGTAGTAGTAGGTTGTCAAGTGTACGTGGGATCCTGCCATAGTACTTTATGTTGCACTAGATGTTCTTTTTTGTTGGGGGGGTAGGGGGAGGTATATTTTCAATTAATGGGAGATAGTCTGGCTCATAGACAATCTTCTTGAAAGGTGAAAAGAATAGATCTGTGGTGAAAAAAATGGCCCAGGAATAGATTCCATGTTTTGTTCTTAAGCATACGTTTCCATCGTGTTCAAGCCCTGTGTCCAAAGTCTAGATCAAGCAATAGTAATTTAAGGTCTGATAGTACTTGTAGAGCTGGAAATGTGAAATATACTTTATTGAAAAGGAAATATTCCCATCTTTCCAGTGTTTTATATAGAGTTTTGAAATATTAGGCTTTAAAATAATAACACTTTTATGTATACAAAACTACTTAAGGGCACTTTAAAAGTTACTTTAAATTTATTACAGAGGAAAAGATGTTTGTGTGTGGTATCTTTTATTGGATAGACTGCATGGTCTGGATAGACATAAACAAGCTTTCAAATGCAATGCCTTCTTTTTCTGATCTGAGGAAAACACTGTTGGCCCAATGAATAGTATCCACAAAAATCCTTGTCTCTGTCTCATTTCCTAAATCATCATGGCTACAATATGACTCCCAGACATAAAACTTAAAATTTTTTTGTTTTGTTCATGATGGACAAGTACATTGTTGCACTGTAGTTACAGTGCAGTTATACTATGGTTATGCTTAATAGCTGTAATACCACTAATTCATAAAACCAAGACAAATTAAAGAACACATGTTAGGTGGTTAGTGTTACTTGGATTAAGAAATACATGTGTTACATATGAAACCTAAGGGATGAAAATAGATTTAGTCATGTTTAATTGCTGGTAACATGAATTTTTAGGATCATAGGAAAGTAGGTCTGTAAGGGACCTTATGGCTGCATCCACACATGCAGGCACATGTGCTCACAGCAGTTCAAATAGGACCAGCTCAAATTTGTGCCAGAGATTGTAGCCTCAGTGCATGTGTCTGGACATGCACTTTGGTGTAGAGCAAGTTGTGCCACCTGGGGCAAGATGACCCTGCCCAGCTTTACCCAGAACTGCAGCCAGGGGGTGCTAGAGTTTGGGGCCAACACCTGTGCTGTCCCCAGCAATATAAAAACCTGTCCTGGCAAGCAGCTCAGGGCTACTTGCTCTCAGGAGCTTCTGGGGCCCAGCCAATTGGTATCTGGGGACATGACCCCTTGTGCCAGCTGGACTGCTGAAGCAGCCCTGAGAGTTCCCTGCACCCTCTACAGCAGATTGGCAATTGGGGCTGCTGCCTGACTATGACCTGCTGCCACCTGTGACAGCATGTGGACCCAAGGCTGCATGCCTACCAGACCCAGACAGGGCTGCACAGCTGCAGCAGAAGCATCTGGATCTGTGGGCCATGGCTGCACATTTGGCCTTGGGTGGCTTTGCTGCCATGTGTGCCCCTGCCCTGCCATCTAGGCAGCTATTACTCAGAAGATGTTCTCAGTGCAGTGGCCTGCTTTGAGCTGTGGCCAGGTGTTCAGCCACCTCATTTTCCCTCCAGCTGGGCCCCAGGTGCTAGCCCTGAGCAGGCATCTCTGCCTGGGTCCTGCCACCTGTCTCACTAATGGGAATCCTGGTGTTCCCTATTTAAAAACTGCAAATTCTCTGGTAAAAATATCCCAAATTCACTCTTTAAAACACCCCCAAATCCATGTTCTTCCACACTTAAAACAAAAGACATCCATCTATCTATCTAGATCAGTTGGGCTCTATTTTGCTGATATTTACAATTTTAAAGCTATTTGGAAGCCTACCAGTCTCTCTACCATCAAAATAAAATAAATTCTAAATATCTGTACGTTTTGATGTTTGCTTTTGTTTTTCTTATCATAGAAAAATTAGAGCTCCCCCTGACGCCTTCACTAACTAGGATGTGGGGAAAGCTGACCATGCAGCCACAGCTCCTGCCAGCAGGTCTCATCCTGTCTGGCAGTTGGGCATGATGGGGGGGATGTGGGGATTGCAGGAGGGGGGGTGGGAAGGGGTGTAGGGGGATGTGAGGGTGTGTAGGTAGGTGTGAGGGAATTGTGGGGGGGGGCTGGTTAGGAGATGTGGGTCCCTTGCCCCCCTACAGGTTGCATCCCCCCCTGCAGGGCCCACAACTCCCCCTTGGAGCAGCAGTGGCCATCAGGCGCTCAGGGCCCACTGCTGTTGGAGCCCCTCCATGGTGTGGCATGGCCTTGCCCACCTTGGAACCGGCACTACCTGTGCTGTTTGTCCAGAGTGTGGTGTGGCATGGGGCCATGTGCCTTTTTGCAGCTCTGGGACGCTGCATTCACCCCCAGTTTTGCCACTGCTCCGCTCCCAGTGCTACTGCCACCAGCTACCCGGTGCTGCACCAGATGAACACCCCGCCTTCACCCATGCTCTGGGAAGAGCTGGGGTAGTGCCAGGCAGCTGGCAGTGGCAGTGCTGGGAGTTGAGCTGTGGCAAAATTTGGGGTGAATGCAGCATCCTCCTAGCACCACTGGTGCCTGCTCCAAACCCAGCCACCACAGAGAAGAGCCCTGCACAGCCCTGGCCTCCACCTTGCCCTGCACAGATCTGGGGGCATATGCCCCACCCCCC
>NW_017728949.1:23330314-23351533 GCF_001723895.1 Crocodylus porosus | reverse complement strand
ACCTGTGACAGCATGTGGACCCAAGGCTGCATGCCTACCAGACCCAGACAGGGCTGCACAGCTGCAGCAGAAGCATCTGGATCTGTGGGCCATGGCTGCACATTTGGCCTTGGGTGGCTTTGCTGCCATGTGTGCCCCTGCCCTGCCATCTAGGCAGCTATTACTCAGAAGATGTTCTCAGTGCAGTGGCCTGCTTTGAGCTGTGGCCAGGTGTTCAGCCACCTCATTTTCCCTCCAGCTGGGCCCCAGGTGCTAGCCCTGAGCAGGCATCTCTGCCTGGGTCCTGCCACCTGTCTCACTAATGGGAATCCTGGTGTTCCCTATTTAAAAACTGCAAATTCTCTGGTAAAAATATCCCAAATTCACTCTTTAAAACACCCCCAAATCCATGTTCTTCCACACTTAAAACAAAAGACATCCATCTATCTATCTAGATCAGTTGGGCTCTATTTTGCTGATATTTACAATTTTAAAGCTATTTGGAAGCCTACCAGTCTCTCTACCATCAAAATAAAATAAATTCTAAATATCTGTACGTTTTGATGTTTGCTTTTGTTTTTCTTATCATAGAAAAATTAGAGCTCCCCCTGACGCCTTCACTAACTAGGATGTGGGGAAAGCTGACCATGCAGCCACAGCTCCTGCCAGCAGGTCTCATCCTGTCTGGCAGTTGGGCATGATGGGGGGGATGTGGGGATTGCAGGAGGGGGGGTGGGAAGGGGTGTAGGGGGATGTGAGGGTGTGTAGGTAGGTGTGAGGGAATTGTGGGGGGGGGCTGGTTAGGAGATGTGGGTCCCTTGCCCCCCTACAGGTTGCATCCCCCCCTGCAGGGCCCACAACTCCCCCTTGGAGCAGCAGTGGCCATCAGGCGCTCAGGGCCCACTGCTGTTGGAGCCCCTCCATGGTGTGGCATGGCCTTGCCCACCTTGGAACCGGCACTACCTGTGCTGTTTGTCCAGAGTGTGGTGTGGCATGGGGCCATGTGCCTTTTTGCAGCTCTGGGACGCTGCATTCACCCCCAGTTTTGCCACTGCTCCGCTCCCAGTGCTACTGCCACCAGCTACCCGGTGCTGCACCAGATGAACACCCCGCCTTCACCCATGCTCTGGGAAGAGCTGGGGTAGTGCCAGGCAGCTGGCAGTGGCAGTGCTGGGAGTTGAGCTGTGGCAAAATTTGGGGTGAATGCAGCATCCTCCTAGCACCACTGGTGCCTGCTCCAAACCCAGCCACCACAGAGAAGAGCCCTGCACAGCCCTGGCCTCCACCTTGCCCTGCACAGATCTGGGGGCATATGCCCCACCCCCCGTCCTCCTGGGGTGCAAGCAGCAGTGGGAGCTGCTTCCCCCTCCTCCCCCCACACCCACCCTATGCAGGCAGCACCTTCCCCTGCCCCTGCCCTCACTGTGGTGGGGCAGTAATCTATGCCCCCACCACTCCTTCCCTCCCCTTCTTCCACAATGGACGGACCAGCTGGAGGCAAATTTTCTTTATATCGGTACTGATCCTATGTATCAGTGCACCTTCACTGCCAGACAATTATGACAAGATCTCAACATTGTACTTGCTCACTTACTAGATTCACCTATAACTTGGGGAGATACTGCAGTTGACTTGAACACTCATCTCACTGTTACAAGGCAGTACAGGGTTTCTGCATTTAGGTCGAAAATTCAACGTGTTATGCTATCACTAAGCAAAACTGTTCTATTTGTACATTAGGCTTAAGGTTACTAGTCACTGATCCTTTTGTCAAGTTATAGCAGCATTTTTCAAAGATTTACATACAACTGCTTCCCATCTCCTTTTTTATTCTTTATATTATGGTTCTAAGCAGCAGACACAAGTTTATATGCAACTGTAACATAGCATGTTGTCCTAAGCAAGGACAGAAACCCAGAAGTGGAAATTGTGAGTGAGTTGGATTGTATTGAAAGCACAAAACATGTAACAGGTGATTAAACAGTTTATTTAGGGGAAATACTGCAAAAGTAAACTTTATAAGGCCTTCCCATTTGGCCAGGCATTTGGGCAGGTTTGTTTAGTGGGTTTCTGTTTTTATCCTTCCTCCTGTTTTATAAAGCTATTCTGTTCTCTTATTATAAGCTATTAGCTTCTTTGGGAAGGATAGCAAATAAATAAATGAATCCATCTTCTCTTATTGGAAAGAATTAGTATAGATTCTATCAACAGTGTGTGATGGAATAGGAAAACTTACAGTCTCAGTCATGACAGTTGCTTCAGGCAAAAAAAAACAAATCACACAAAACAAAAAAAACAACACAACCAAAACAAAAACATCACAACACCACACACCCAATCATGTCATGGCTTCCAGCTTCAACCTGGACTTGGCAATATTTGGTTCTCAGATAACTGATGTAGGAAATCTGTGTCTTTCAATGGAGATGCTACATGTGCTGCTCTGAAGACACTGCATCACCCAGCTGTAAAAGCTCCTACATTTCCAGGACACTTCCCCAACTTGATAAAAACAAGTTATGACTTTTTTATGCCTGTGGCTGTCAGATATGCTAGAAGTTTTATTTTTTTTCTGATGGAAGTCTGGGACCTTTAAGCACCAAGCTTGAGGCCAGATTTCACTTCTCACATGCATTATAGACGGATTGACGCATCTACAACTTGTTGCAAAAATATTTATTTTTTTCTCTTTATTCTCCACTTAAAATTGAATTAGTAATTTATGGCTCTTCAGTTTCCAGTAACATCTTAATTGTAGGAACACTTTTGTTAAATTTTTGATTAGTTTTTGATATTTCATTGATAAATTTAAGGACCAGAAATGATACGACTCATCATAAAAAAGACAAATGAGTAAATTAGTTATTAAAAAGGACTTTAAAAATAATATGATTAAGACATTAGGGTTTGGGTGGTTTATTGAATTTTATACTATACTCATGGGGGATTGTGGTAAGAGTCTGAATGAAATTAAACTGTTTGTATTGTTTGAGGACCAACTGGAAATAATGGTATCATGATGTCAAAGCACAGGACAAACAATCATATTTAATAGTTTAATCTGAAAATTTTAGGATACTTAATATAAATTCAAAAGAGACCATTATGATTTAGTCTTACCTCATATATTTAGCATACTCTGTTGGGTTTCCTTGATTGATTTCCAGTTTGAACTCAAGTATATCTTTTAGAAAAACATACAGTTCTGATTTAAAGATTTCCAGCAATAGAGAATGCACCACAGTTCTTCACTAAATTGTGTGATTAAGTACCATCACTGTTGAAAAAAGAAAAGAAAAAGTGACTTGCATTTCAGCTTTAACATGTCTTGTTTTAAACTTCAACCATTGGATCTTGTTATATCTTTGTCTGAAGAGCCATCTGTTACATTTCTGTTCTTTAGATAGGTTTTAGTAGACTGTGATTGGTCACCCACTTGACTCTCTTTTAGGGCTTGTTTATATAGGCATGCTTTGGAAAATTATGATGAATGAACTGTTAATGTGGATTAATTTTACTTTGGATGCTATTCCACTTAATCTACTTTTAAATTCATACTGTTAGTTAATTTGGATTAACTTTCTCAAATATCTTTATGTAGAGTGGATAGGCAATTTCTTAATTAAAATACTATGCAGTAAGAGTCAAATATTTTACAGAAGTCTCTGTATATTAATCAACCATATTTGTAATCTCATTAAAAAGCAGCTAGTTTGGCAAGTTCTGTCTCCTATAAATGCATGTTGGTTGCCATTACCAATCTTATTTTAGTAATGGCTGTATTGGCCATCCCATTATTTGTCTGATATCTATGTTAGGCTGACAAAGCCATAATTGCCAGGTATAACAGGTTGCCCTCCCCAGCGCCATCTTCCCTGTTAAACTGCGGTTTACGTGGGGTGCCCTTGGACTCTGTTTTGGAACTATTATGTCCTGCCCTCTAACCGCCTGCCACGTCTTGATGGAAATCATTGTTGTTGTTCTTATGAGCGGGAGACTGCCTATTATATTTTGTATGTTGGGGTCTTTTGCCCACCCGGGTCTGACCCCTGTTTTCTCTAGCTAGGCCTCCTCAACCAGAACCCACCAAACAGGGTTAAACTCTGAGACTGTAGTCTTCTCCAGTCTGGGGCATCTCATTGCCCCCTCTCTGGGGCTGGGATCTCCATGTTGCAATGGGTCCCGTATGAGGCCTCTTCCAACCCCTAATAGCCTCACCCAAACCTCTGGTATTAAACAGCAAACAAAACACAAGCCCCTGGGCTATAACATAAATTCTCTTGCTCTGCTAAAACATTATTCCAGCCATACTAAGGGTGTTCCATCTCTCACCAGTATTAGGCTGCTTGTATAGTCAGGCCTCTCCCCTTTGCTTGCTCACGCAGAGCTCCTTTCCCCTTGGCTGCCAGCAGGGAACTGCCCACTTGGCCTCAGCCCTGGGGTTTAAATGGGAGCCAGGCCCTGCCCCTTCCGGTCAGCTGACCACTAGCAGGTGTGGGTCACTGGCTGCCTCCGGTTGCCATGGTAACCCGCAGCTGGGCGCCTTCCTCACTGCTCCAAAAGTAGCAGGCACCTTGGTGCCCTGCTACACCAGGCTAACCCTTTTAAATACAAGGTTTGTTTGCACGCCCTTCTAGACATTCCCCAGCTTCTTAAGACCTGTATGAAAATCAGTATTTATGATCCATGAGTTTCTTAGTCAGCTCTTTTAAAACTCTTATTTGGCCCATCTAATTTAAAACTGTCTAGCTGATCTGGAAGGAGTACCATCAAGAACAGTGTACTGATCTAGTCAGGATGGGAATATTCCAGACCGGGCATGTAGTGATTGTTGCTGATACTTTCTATTGTATGGAGTTTTCAGGAGAACTTGACCTAAGGAGGAAGCGTACACTGATGGTTTCCTGTAGCACTTAATGCCTACACTGCCTGAGCATAGCAGTTGTGTGAAAAATTGTTTTTGATTTTTGTGGCTTTTTAACATCCTCCTGAATTACTGTTGGAATGGAATGATGCCATATGATGATGATGGCACAAATAAGTCAAATGGCTCTGTAGTATCACAAGACCAAGACTAATCACAAGCTGTGAAGCTGGATAAACACTTGGACAGTTAGCCTATGTTCATTTCCATATTATTGTGGCTACCCTGCTAGTGGTTCCTGAGCTAGCTGCTTTAACAGTTGGTTTGGATATGTCGCTGTGGGCTGGAATGACACCAGAGTAGGCATACCCTCCACATTAATGTAGCAAACTACTTTCAAATCTCATTACAAACAATGATGGTAGGACATTTCTCAGTTCCTTCATCTTAGGACACCACCATGATATGCCCTTGTCTTCACTGTGCATACTTTTTGGATCTCTGGTTAGCATTGGAAAAAACAATAAAGTTGTACAGCACAGTTTTATTGAAATGTGCTGTTATTCAACTGCTAATTTTTTTTCTTCCCAAAGTAGCCTTTATTACAGAGGTTCCAGTTATTTTGTTACCCTTTAAGTGAACAAGCAGTTCTAGCAATACCTTACATTTAGAGCCAGACTTTATTCCTTTTTGAGTCCCAAACTCATGGCACGCTGTGCCATCAGGATTACTCTGAAACCTTGATATCTTTGAGTTTTTCATCTCCTATATCTTGGATCATTGTTTTGTCTGTTGAAAATCCTGGCTGTTGAGCTTTAAATACCCTCTGCTTTGCTCTCTGCCTGTATACAAAGCAAATAGATATTCATTAAATAAAAGGGCTACATATTTCAAAACATGTACCGTTTATCATGCCTAGAAAAACCCAGCTGTTCATTCAGATTAGATTTGTGAACTTGGTTACATTAATAAAATAAATTTATGTTCCTTGCCATGCTAGAATGCAAATCTCTCAGAAGAATTAAGGGCACCAAGCTTTAGGGAATATTCCCTTATCCAGATTCATGAATACCATTCAGATTAGGTTCCTCCTTCAACAGATGTTACATTGCATTCTAGTAGCAGTGGTCAAAACAACTTCTTACTAGATTGCCTGTTCAGGAGATCCTGTTTCAGATACAGATCTTGCTTCTGTGATCCAGGCCTTCATTGGCTGTAGTCTGGACCACTGTGTTGTTCTCTACCTGAAGTGTACTTAGATCTTGAATTGAATCAAACTCCAGCTACTACAAAACCCAGTATATTATTCAGTGCTCCAGTGCTTATCATCTCAGCCCTATGAGCTATCCTCGCTTCCTGCTTTTTTCCAAATAGAATTTAAGGTGTTAATTTTGGAGTATAAGGCTTTAAAAGTCTTGGGTTTTGACAGGGTTTAGGTCTTCACTGGAGGAAAAAGGATCTGAAGGGGTGGGGAGGTTGTGTGGCTGTTTTGGGGTTAGTTGCTAATTAATATCTTCTTGATTTATGCTGGGGTGTTTAGTACTTTGAATTATGGTCCCTTTTCTTTTTTGTATCAATCAGAATAAAGACCTAGTTATGACAGAAAGAACATCCTTAGTGTAGAGCTTTTCAGGCCAGTTGCAGGGCCTTCCATTACTGCTTCTCCATGGACACTTGCAGAATACAAATGATCCTGTCTTTCTCTACTTCACAATTTGTTTGAGCACCTAGATTCATTTGGTCCATTTCTTGTACTCTAGTCATTAAGGGGATATCCTGAAAGCTGGCTCTCAAAGACTTTTTAGCATTATATGCTAAAAGCAGACAGAGTACTTAGGTATAATATAGGATTTAAGTGGGGCATTAAGAGGTAATTGGAGGCCTGTTTTTTGCTAGGAGGGAATTGATGCAATAGGAGACTTTCTACTGTGTGAAGTTTTCAGGAGAACCTGACCTAAGGAGGAAGGGTACCCTGATGGTTCCCTGTAGCACTTAATGCCTATACTGCCTGGGCATAACAGCTGTGTGAGCAGCAGGGATTTGAGGAAGATAATTGCTTTGGACTGAATAGGTTGCAGAATGCTGAATCCATCCCTCTGTAACTCCTGTGCTCCAAAATCCCTACAAATTTGCTGTACCACAGCTTGCCATTGGTTGGGTTTGGCAAATTCTGTTTCATCTGAGCTCTCTGTCCCAGCCAATTCACTTGGCCTGTGTGAGTAACAAGTGAATTTTGCCTTCTTCCCTCCAAACTAAAGGCCTATAATTTTAATTAAATGTGATTCCTAGGAACTCTGTTACTAGACACGAAATAGGCTCGATTCTTTAGTGTAAGCAAGCGAGAAACTGTGCAAAGCCCTCTCCATCACATGGGTCTTTTGCTGCAAATGTATAAGGGTAGGTTTTGAGAGTCTGCTCATGTAGGGAAGTTTGTCTCCTCAGTAGATCACTATTGGATGATTCATTATCCAAGTTATGTAGATTGGTTAGACTATACCACCTTTACACATACTGGGTACATCTACACATATGCTTAACTGCTCAGTAGACTAATTTGCTGTGGTGTAAAGTGTCACAGTCTACATGTGTGATGCTATTAGACCACAGCAAACTGATTTTTACCACTGTAAGATATTATTGTCAGGGACAGTACTATCTTATGGCAGTGAATATAACTGCACCTAAATGTACGTTTAAACGCTGACCTGGGTGCATGTTGTGCCTGGTTAGCCCAGGCAGCAGAGGGTCCAGAACCCGCCTGCTGCCTAACCAAAGGGGTCTGCACACTGGGGCACTCTCATGCCCCTTCCAGCTCTGATGCCACCTCCTGGAGCCTGGGGCTGACCCCCTGTGCCCTCTGCCAGCCTGTAGCTGCTCCTCCCCAGCTCAAACTGCTGCAATCCCAGGCACAGTGTCTGCACATGCACCCCAGACGGCAGCAGTTAGAGCATCTGCATGTGCTATTAAGATGCCATGAGCATCTGTGTGTAGCATTTAAGGTGCCATGTGCAAACATGCTGTCTTAACAACATGTGTAGGTGCACCCGCTAAACAGTAACTTGTCCAGCAAAGATCCCTGCGAGGATCTATGAGATTTGGTTGCAGAATGAAGTGTTATTCCACATAAATAAGAGTGGCAGAATTAGGCCCTAGGTGATATGATTTTTACAAGCATCAAATGAATGGGTACTCATTTGTTCATCTGTGAATCTCCTTGACTCCTGTTTTCCAGATATGATTGTAGTATTGAGTCTAAATGAGTAGCTTTACTATTGCAGCACCCAGGAGAATAAAGCAGTTTGCATTATTTAAATCCTATTTCCAGGAAATGTTTTTTTCTTTGCTGTCATTTATCCTGAAGTATTTCTAATCATGCAATGTAAAACTGAGGAAGTTTGAAAAGATTAGCAATAAAAACAATATTCCTTTAGTAGATGAGCTTGCTTCAAAAATTTTTCTCAAGAATTTTTCTCCTGTCTTTTCTGTCCACCCTGAAATCCAGTACTCTGATATTCAAAGAGCTTTTGAGTGCTGCTGAGGAAGAGGCAAGCAGAGAAGTCATTATAATCTTGCCTTCCATTGAACTCCAAAGGAGGACTATTCAGTGTTTCAGAATTGTTAAGCCATTGTCTTCATTTTGCCTGATTTTTTTTTTGTCCCCTCAGGGTGGCCATTCAGAAAAACGACACTTTTCTCTCCTTTTGATGAGTGGTTCAGTGCAAAGCTATTATTACAGCTCCTGGTGACACTCCTTCCTCTCTGTCTCTTTCTTTCTCTTGCATCTGTCTGTTCTCTGGGTCTCCTGAGAAGGGCACTGTAAATGCTGATCTTATTACAATTCTAGATAATACTCCTTGTACTCCTTTTCTCTTCTATATGCTAAGATCTCCTTGTAATTGCTTTCTCATGAATAGAAAATATGGCAGGGAATCTGTGTGTAGAACTGTATGAACAATTATGTTAGCTAATTTATGGGAAGCGGGTACCCAGGTACTTCTAAAACTTCACTGATGCCCATCTGCTTCGTTGGTCACCTAAGTAAGTTAGAGAGAGATTTCCAAAGGCATTTCATAGTTATCTGCCTTCCTGATGCTCTTCTTCATTTGCTTATCAAGGCATCAAGGTTAACAAGACATGAAGTTATCTGGTAAACTATTCTGAACAAGAGTGTTTTTGAATTTTCAAGAACTAATATGTTGGATTTTGGATCAAATCCCACCATTTTTATTCAGTCTGTTCTCAGGAAAGTCTGAAATAAGCAGGAGTCTTGCCTCTATATACTACAGTACAGTACAGTAATGAGGGCTATATTTGGTCTTTCACATTAAGTTCTCTTTTCATAAGCTGATGGATTCTCTAGACAGTCCTTCAGAGCATACCTTACAGACAATCAAAGTAGGTAGGAACATAGGTCTAAAAGAGGTCCCTCAAGCCATTGAATTCTATCCCCTGTATTTGGAAGTAACCCTTTATCGAGGCACTTCTTCACAGCTGGGTCAGATAGGGTGACCTTTGGCATAGGTACAGAGCAAGGGTTAAATTTATAGTGAAGTACCTTAACTTTTGTGCTACAATCTAGGGTTGTACGAAACTTCGGTCCCTGATTCAGTTCGGCGGAGATTCGGCTCAATTCGGCCGAATCTCCTAATTTGAATCGAATTGGAGCACCCATTAATCTTACCAAATTGAATTGGAACTCTCTGAATTGATTCGGAGAGATTTCGGTAATTCGGACATAGACATGGCTTTAAATGTTTTTTCTACATACCTCAAGGTAGCAGGTGGCTAGTGAATGCTGGCGCACATGGAGCATCCCATAGGAGTGTGGGGGGCTCCCCAGTGCGCTTGGCAGCAGACCCAGAAGTGGACCTGATTGCTGAGCTGGGGAAACATGGGGGGGGCCCTGCGCGCTCCCTGGTCCACTTCTGGGTTCACCATTGAACATGTGGAAGCCTCCCCCACTACTCCCGTGGGATGCTTCTTCCCCCACATCATCACAGCATTCACAAGCCATGCTGGTACCTTGAGGTATGTAGTAAAAACATTTAAAGCTGTGTCTATGTCCGAATTGTGATTTTCTGAATCAGCATTGAATCTTCAGATTCGGATTCAGCTGAACCAAATCAGGGACAGTGATCTGAATCAACTGATTGAATCACTGTCCCTGATTCAGGCTGAATCTGAATCCGAATCAAATAGGGCCGGCTTCACACACCCCTACTACAATGCCACTCAGTTAGCATAGTAGTTAACTCATATAAGACCCTGCAACAATATTTGACAACTTTGGTAAAAGATTACAGGAAGTTTGGCCCACTGATTCATTTTAGTAACTGAGACTATAGTGAAAACTGAAAGTGTAAGAAATAATCCACACTGGGAGGTTTTCTGAAAATTATGGTTTGGGTTCAGGGTATAAAACTACAGGTTCCATTTTTAAATTCCAAAAATTATATACTAGCAACTAATTGTGGCCTGTTTTGACATTAGTTATTTATATTTTAAGGGATAGCCTGGCTTTAGTACTGTTGTTTTTTTCAGTCTTCTTGATCCCACAGCCAGCCTCCCCTCTACAACTTCCCCGCTCTCACTCAGACAACCTCCCTTGTGGTCCTCTTGCCAGGCAGGCTTTAGAACAGTGGTTCTCAACTGGGCTGCCACAAGACCCTTCGAGTCATACTGTGGCACAAGTGCCACTGTGGCCAAGTGGGACTGCCCAGAATGCCTTCTGAAAAGCCAGATTGGGAAGTAGCTGCAGATGGAGCACTTGTTCTTCACACAGCCCTTCTCAGTCTGCCTCACATGCTCCTCATGGAAACAGAGGGATAGCAGGCACATGGGACTGTCCTGCACCCCTCTGTTTCCAGGATGAACTTGTGAGCTTGGACGAGGAAGGGCTGTGGCAAGAGGGCTTGCTCCAGCTGCAACCCCTTGCACTGCCTGGCCAAAGGAGCCAGGCTCAACTGAAGCACTACTTTGTGTCTTCTGGCTGGAGGAGCCAGGTGCAGAGACCCACCTTCCTTGCCCCCTGCCTCCTCCAGGGTCACAGGGGAGTTTTGCCCAGGGCATGAAACACATTAGCTATACCTCTACTTCTTCCTGCTTTAGGTTTATCAGATAACCCTAATATAGACAGGAGCATGCAGGGTTGAGAACCACCGAGGTAAGCTGAGGCAGCATAACAGTTATTTTCAACCAGGGAATGTGATTTCAATGTGACACTGCCTAGTGTTATGGGGGTGTTTGTGGGTGGCTGGTCCACTGCCCATATCTGCCTTTGAACCCCTTGTTTGGGGCGTCTGTAGCTCTCTAGTTAAAAGCCACTGGTCTAGTGGACAAGAGTTGCCTCAGGATAGGGGACTTCACGGCAAAACCTGGGAGTTGACTGCCTTGAGGTAACTGTGTACAAATGAGCAGCTGTCCTGAGAAGAAACTACGCGTCTCCCATGGTGCAACTGTCTTGGAGTGAGACCAGGGTCAAGTTTCCTGGTTTAGGACAAGGGGATGCATCAGGTCATTTGAGCTTCTCTTTTCTTGGAACAACTGGAGTTTTCCCATGATATCCCATTATGATGTGCATGACCTGAGAGAAATCAGTGCATTTGCTGACCGCTCTCTTAACTGCGTTTACTAAGTTGAGCTTTCTGCATTTAGCAATAACTTTCTGATCTCTTCACAGGGGTCCTACAGCTTTCACAGGGCTTCAGCTGTGTCCTGTGTAGTGTGGTGAATTTGCTCTTTTGTATTTCTTTAAGGGAATCCTCCCTTTAAAGAAAGGTCTTTAAGGGAACTTCTATTATTGTTGACATTTTAGATAAATTTTGTGCTCTCTAACAGCATGAACTTGAGAGTCTCGTGTAGGTTTACTGTGTGGTTATTGTTAGTGCTCTAAGTTCTTGACTTGAAACTTGATAATTTGTGTTCTGTTAGTTTGGTTGGTGGGGCTGGGGGAAACTTGGCTTTGTTTGTTTTGAACCCCATGCAATTGTTTCAATTAGCTCTTTGATTTAAACAGCAAAAATATAGCTTGGTCAGAGATTAGGTTGGTGGGGTGGAGTTTCCCATAGCTGTTGATGACAGTGTTTACATATTCTGTACTTCTTAGAAGGAAGACCCACCCATTCAGTAAGAGAATCTTGACAATTTTGGGAGCTTGCTGATCTCTGAAATATGAAACATTTTCCTGTAGAGCTAATTAGTAAGGCTTTAATTTTGTGAACACAGGTGAGCTTAACTTCAGTTGAATTCAGTGAGGCTATTCACATGACTTTTTTGGAGTCATGACAGAGCAGGAAAGGCATTTTGCTATGACTCCAGAAGTGAGTTTGAGCCCTGCTCTTGACTCATGCCAAAAGCTGGTTCCAGTTGACCCAGCTGTAAATGGTTGCTTGGTTTCTTGGGCTGAGAAATCAAAGGAGGCTGAATGTGACACCAGCCCCATCACTCCTTGTAGTAGGTGTCTTTTGTGGCCAGAATACTCCCTGGCTCCTGGCTACAGAAACTGGTGAACATTAACAACACTAGTCCAGTGGGATTTTAGGCTCTGGTGGACCTTTGACCTTGATTCATGTGCTTAAAGTTAAACATATGTTGAAGTGCTTGCACTTAAGCCCTTAGGATATTATTGTTTACTTGGTAGTATACAGGCCTGGGAAGCACTCTAAATCCCAGCTCTGATAAACAAATCATCTAATTCACGTCCCTCAGTTTTTCTACAAAAAACATTGATAGTGTTCACAGGGGTGCTACAGAGCTGAAACAATGAACTGTATTTCTTGTGAAAACCTGCCATGACATGGGGATGGATTCAGTTACTTAACAGAACTTCCTCACCTCTTAAAAACTGCTCTTTTTTCAGACCTGCTCTGAACTTCAAGTCAGGGATGTAGCTCAGCCTCTACTCCTTTACTTAAGGGATGGAGTACCTGGGAAGGTTGCCACTTCTGGGCTGGTATTATGAATTTGTAATGATTGAGCCCTTCTTGCTAGTAGCTGCTGTTCTTACTGAGGCCCCCTCTACGTGTTACAGGTATTGTGCAATTAATTGCATAATTGTGAAGTTACCTTAAAACCAGCAGAATAGCTATCACACCATAACAAGCTCCATCCAGCTATGAAGTTAGACCTCAAAAATGTGTACTAATTTGAAAAACTCAGGGTGGGGGAGATCATGACTGGCAAAGTATCCTGGCCTCAGGAGTGTGTAAAACCTCTTGTCTGAGGGAGTCAGAGCTGCCACAATCCTCCAGGCCTTTGGGTTTCATGTACCAGCATACCTATAGGTTGGGGGATGACCTCCTCAGCAGCTCAGCAGCTGAAAAAGATCCTGGAGTCATAGATGACTCCAAGATGAACATGAACTGGCAGTGTAACGAGGCTGTCAACAAGGCCATCACATCGCACTTTGTATATTAGCAGGTGCATGATCAACAAATCAAGGGAGGTGATGCTCCCCCTCTATGCAGCATTGGTCAGGTCACAGTTGGAGTACTGTGTCCAGTTTTGGGTGCTGCACTTCAAGAGGGACATGCAGAATCTGGAGAGTGTTCAGAGGAGTGCCACTCACATCATTAGTGGCCTCCATGAAAGACCCTGCAGGGGAGGTTGAGAGATCTGGATCTCTTCAGCTTTCACAAGAGACGTCTGAGGGGAGACCTTGAAGCTGCCTATAAGTTTATCAATGGAGGACTGCAGGGAATTGGTGATGCACTGTTTACCAGAGTGCCCCAGGGAGTAACTAGGAATAATGGGTGCAAACTAGTGTAGAGTAGATTTAGGTTAGACATTAGGAAGAAATGTTTTACAGTAAGGGTGGCCAGAATCTGGAATGGGCTTCCAAGAGAGGTGGTACTATCACCTAACTTGGATGTCTTCAAGAGGAGGCTAGATAGGCACCTGACTGGGTCATCTGACCTCTGTCCTCTTTCCTGCCAGGGGCAGGGGGTTAGACACGATGCTCCATTGTGGTCCCTTCTGACTCTACAATCTGTGAATCTACCCCTGAGTCTTAGAGACTGTGGCTGGTGTTGTCTCCTAGTACTGGGGGTGCATGAGACATCCCCTATGGGTTGGAGCCCCTAACCTGAGGGGGATCCCAGTTGTGGGAGCTTGCTTCTTGCCAGTGCAGGGAGAGCCTGGGATCAGGCTGCCGTGCACCCTGAGTGCAGGACACCCTGAGCACAGCGCAGCCCGGCCCAGACCCCTCTAGGAAGACCCTGGCGCAGCCCCTGGCCACAGCCCACAGTGGCAGCCTGCCCTAGCCCCATGTGTAGATCTGGGGGCACATGCCCCCCATGTTCTCCTGGGGTGTGTGCAGGGGTGGGAACTTCCTCCCTCCGTGCCCCCCAGTTGAGCCACTTGTGGCTCTGTCCTGACCCCCACCCCACCCCACCCCAACTGATCAGTACCTGCCCCAGCCCCATTCTCTCCCTCACTGTGGGGGCCTTGATCTGCACCCCCTTTCCCCCACAACAGACTTACCAGCCAGATGCTGGTCTCTAAGCTGCTGGGCTGTGCTGCTGGCCCCATGCATGCTGTGGCTGTGCGCATGCAAAAGGTGTTTATTGGTCACATTGTCAGCTGCATCAGCCAAAAAAAGCTGATTTCTGATGTTTTCAATTTTCCCTGTATCGGTGCCGATCCAATATGGGACTGATGTATTGATGCATCTCTGTAATTAATATTACTAATAGGTTGATATTCAGGATTGTTTGTACATGGTACGCTAACCACTGATCTGCTGGATCAGATCTTTGGACACTCAAATCCTTTTTTTTTCTGCCAGTAGCCAATACTGTGAAGGAAGGTATAGTTCCCTATCCCTTCTAAAGTGCATATCAGATTTACTGTGCTTTGCCATACATGAGGGAGATAACAAGCCAATCTGAACCCAGTAGCAGAGATCTGTTTATACTTAGAGGAGAGAGATTTGATTCTTCCCAGTTTCAAGATACGCTTACAACAAGAAAAATGGAGGCTTTAAAACCTTGAGGGATTTGGGGTGGTTTTGGTTTATAATGGGAGAACATTTGAAGGCAATATGTGCCTGGGGCTAAGAAAACATATTCTTTTAAGAAGCTGTGCACTGCTGTGTACAGAAACCTGATGCTGCTGTTATGGTTGAAACGGTAAAACTGGAATGATCATTGACCTATGTGAAAACGGGTCAACTTTGACTCAGTGAGCTCTCTGTAGAACAATAGCTGACAGTGGTGCAAAGAAATGACTCTTCAGGAGTTCTTTGTTACACCAAGAGGCACAGAGCTTCTACAGAAAATTTGTTTAAGATAAGCAGTTTCTGCACTCCATTCATTTCGCTGCATGCAGCCAGAGTGGTCAGGTTTTCTGTGGAGAGAGTGGGGCAGGCCTTTGGGGATGAATTTTGTCTCCGAATTAGGGTTGAGGATTTGCTGTGGCCTCTCTGTGCCTTTGGTCTGTGTTGTGCTGTCAGAGAACCTGTAGTAGCTCCTGGAACCTGCTCCTCATGGCTGTCTCCACACTAGTTTATGGAGAGCTGATAGAGACACCCTTTTGCAGCCACTGATGGATGGACAGATCTTTCTATACAGCTGCTCCACTTCATAGCCCATCACATTGTTTAAGGAGGACAGTGGGCCTTGTGCACATGAGGGTGAAACTTAAATTTACCTGGAGCTGGGAACTGAAGAATGAAATGACTGTCAGGGAGAAATCTAGCGCAATGTTTAAAATGAAGCCGGGGGCAAGCTTAAATCCTCCAGGCCAATGTGAGGATGGTTGTCAGGAGGGTGACACTGTTTATCATGATTTCATGAGGGTTTCTGATTAAGCAGTTTTTTCTTTCTTTTCGTTCTTTCTTTGCGCTAATGAACTAAGCATTATTGGTTCAAATACCTTGGCATGACTCAAAGTCTTATGTCAGTTATTATTTTGTAAATCTGTTTTACCTTGCTTGGCGTCTTGGATGAAGTTCCACTGATTCTTGCTGGTTTAAAGTGTATCGGCACATTGTGCTTTCTAATCCTGTGTGTGTTGTGGTTTAAGAAAAGATTTGTTTCTGTGTGGAACACACTGGAGAGTTTTCAGATAGTCTGCAGTATAAATACCTTTGGCAGAAGAAAGCAGGGTTGCTAGTGTTCATGTAAAATCTTGGCAGCTTTTTAGTTTGTTAGGCAGTTGTGAGCATTCCTATTTTGGAGTGAAAAGTCACCTAGAATATGAAGTATGGGTAGTAGAGAAACTGAAGCATAGAAGTAATTTTAGTTTCATGTCTTCTGTTATAAGGATAAAATATAAAAATTGGATTAATTAAAAATAAAAAGTAAGATTCTAATGATATTGGCTTTAGTTCCTGGGTTCATTTGAGCTAAGCTCAGTATAGGACTTCCAGTGAGAGAAAGATGAAGTTAAGCCCCCTGGTATTGGCCAGTGTCTGTGAGAAATAGGATGGATAGTTTCTAGGTGTAATTTAGGAAGCTACAGTACAGCTCTGTGTTAAACCATTTCCTAATGGCTGAGTGAGTGAGACTCGGCTGCCCTGTACCAACAGAATCCTTAACTCCCTCGTTAGAGACGTGGTCCGGGGCCAGAGGCGAGGCCATATTCTGACGTGTCATTCTGAGGAGATGGGTTGTTTCTGTCTTTGTCTTATGTTTCTTTTAAATGTTTTTATTCATCTGGCTAAAAAAAAATATCTAATTTTTCCAGAGAATCTTTGGGCTGGAAGCAGGCTGATCTGTTAGTAAATGTTGTTTTGTTCTAAATAAGTAAATTATAGAATAAGAAAAAGGATGGGTCACTCAAGTGTCCTTCACTTAATATATTCAAGCACTGGATGAGTAGGGTAAATTCAATTGTTTTGAGAAAGGGAGGTAGATAGACATATGTTTCTAGAAGAAAGTCTGTCCTTTAATTTAGATTTAATAAAGTTATAGTTGAAATAATGTAAGGGCACATTTTTTAAGCATGAAACACTTGCAAAGCTTGCATAAATATGTTTTTGATCATTATGAATGAAATCTTTCTAGTAAATCTGCATTACAAACAAATTTGGCAACTTTAATTTTGAAACTGTTCCAAGAATTTGATATGATGGTGACCCAATGAAGAACACTTGGGGCAGTTTATAAACTCAGTCTTGGATCAGTTTACACTTATAAATTGCATAGTTTTCTCTTCACAGTATTATACTGTAGTTCAGAGTGATTAATTGTTAATCCCAATTAAGATAATCATATCAGTTGCAATAACATCCATGTCATATTCATTTTACACAATTAATCCTGTGGATTAGACTTGAATTGATTGAACAGATCAGCAGATATGAAAAAGTCTTCTGTAGAGATAGCACACTAGTGTTGCACAATAATTATGTTGCTTACATGACACTCACTAAAACCCAGCAGTTGCTTTCAAATATGAAAGCAGAGAAACTTAATGAAAATGACAATTTCCTCTAAAATTTCCTTATAGAATGAAATAATTTATTTGTGGAACATTTTGAATGTGTGAAAATCTATTCTTTTTTTAAAAGTAAAAGATTCTAAATACACTTTCTTCACCAAATAATAGAACATTGTTTTTGCAACTCTCATATATAATTTGAATATTTTGTACACAGGAAGAATTCATTATACATCTTGGATGCTCATTGTTAATTTTCCAGCTTCACTCTGCAGCCATAGGACAGGAGTAAAAAATGAGGGTCATATGGGCAAGCAGAAGGGAAGAAAATCAAGATAGTAATATAATATGAAATGTTTGGCAGTTTTCCCAGCTAGAAAGAGTTTTGTGTGCAATAAATGTTGACATTTCAATCAAAATTATCACACACATTTTGGCAGAGGAGTACAAGAGAGTTAGAAAGTCACGTCACAACCTAAAACCATGGTTGATATTTCTGTAAAATAAACTCATAACATTGGGGATAGATTTTGAAGGGTTTGGCTCCTGCTCTTTGCTTTCTTGAGGCTACAGTAGTGCTTAAAAGGTGGGGTGGGGTTGAGAAGACAGTCAAAAAGAGGGTAAGGCCATCCTTCCCACAAACACTTAGGCTTTCTTATCTACTCAAAGAACACCTTGCTCTATTTCATGCTCACTCACACCTGTACCCTGAGGCTGCTGCAGGCTTTTTCTAGACTTCCTGGACCCTTATAGCAACCCCTATGCTTAATTATATAGTTCTCAAGCTCTTGCCTGCTCAGCACAACCCTCCCAAGTTCAGCTTCTCTCACACTGCATCAGAAGTGTCCATGAAATCACTTGCCATTGTCACCAGTGAGAAATGTTATTTGTTCATAAAACTCTACAGCTTTGTTGCAATCAACTAAGGCCCTATATCATTATAGTGTCTAGCTTAGTAGAGAGGTTAGTTATGGGAAGAAATAACATATTGAGTTTTGACATTCAATTTATATATATTAAATGGCTAAAAAAATACTTTATTTTATTTCATAGGATCCTTCAAACCAAAAATGTGGAAGAAAGAAAACTGTGTCCTTCAGCAGCATGCCATCCGAGAAGAAGATAAGCAGTGCTAGTGACTGTATCAGCTTTATGCAGGCTGGATGTGAACTGAAGAAAGTTCGTCCAAATTCCCGGATTTATAATCGTTTTTTCACTTTAGACCCTGACTTGCAAGCTCTTCGGTGGGAACCTTCCAAGAAAGATCTTGACAAAGCTAAGCTTGATATCTCTGCTATAAAAGAGATCAGACCAGGGAAAAACACTGAAACATTCAGGAACAATGGACTTGCGGACCAGATTTCTGAGGACTGTGCTCTCTCTCTAATTCATGGGGAGAACTATGAATCTCTAGACCTGGTTGCCAATTCAGCTGATGTGGCCAATATTTGGGTGTCGGGTTTGCGTTACTTGGTTTCACGTAGCAAGCAACCTCTAGATTTGATGGAAAGCAGCCATAATACTCCTCGGTTTGTGTGGCTAAAAACGGTATTTGATGCTGCAGATGTAGACGGCAATGGTATAATGTTGGAAGATACATCTGTAGAGTTAATAAAACAGCTTAATCCTACTCTAAAGGAATCAAAGATTAGGTTAAAATTTAAGGAAATCCAGAGGAGTAAAGAAAAACTCACAACTCGAGTAACTAAAGAGGAATTCTGTGAAGCATTCAGTGAACTTTGCACAAGACCTGAGGTGTATTTCTTACTAGTGCAGATATCAAAAAACAAGGAATATTTAGATGCCAATGACCTCATGCTGTTTTTAGAAGCTGAGCAAGGAGTGACACATATCACAGAAGAAATGTGTCTAGATATTATCCGCAGATATGAGCTTTCTCAGGAAGGACGGTTGAAAGGATTTCTTGCTATTGATGGATTTACTCAGTATTTGTTATCCCCAGAATGTGACATTTTTGACCCTGAACACAAAAAAGTTGTCCAAGACATGACCCAGCCTTTATCACATTACTATATCAATGCATCTCACAATACATATCTAATAGAAGACCAGCTCAGAGGACCTGCTGATATTAATGGTTATGTTAGGGCTTTAAAGATGAGCTGTAGGAGTATTGAACTTGATGTTTGTGATGGTCCAGATAATGAGCCCATCATCTGTAATCGTAATAACATGACATCACCACTTGCCTTTCGAAGTGTTATTGAAGTAATAAACAAATTAGCTTTCATTTCTTCCGAATACCCTCTCATTCTCTGCTTGGGTAATCACTGTTCAGTACAACAACAGAAGGTAATGGTTCAACACATGAAGAGGATATTTGGAAACAAATTGTACACAGAAGCACCTTCACCATCAGAAACCTACCTCCCATCACCAGAGAAACTGAAAACGAAGATCATTGTGAAAGGGAAGAAGCTTCCCCCTGACGAGGATATATTAGAAGGAGAAGTAACTGATGAAGATGAAGAGGCTGAAATATCTCGAAGGATGTCTGAAGACTACAGTAGTGCACCAAGGCTGATCTGGCTCTGCAGGGAACTCTCTGATTTGGTATCTTTGTGCAAATCTGTCCGGTACAAAGATTTTGAGACATCTATGAAAAGTCAAAATTATTGGGAAATCTGTTCTTTTAGCGAGGCAGAAGCCAACAGAGTTGCAAATGAGTATCCAGAAGACTTTGTTAATTACAACAAAAAGCTTTTATCAAGGGTATATCCAAGTGCTATGAGGATAGATTCCAGTAACTTAAATCCTCAAGATTTTTGGAATTGTGGTTGCCAGATTGTGGCAATGAACTACCAGACACCAGGACCCATGATGGATCTACATACTGGCTGGTTTCTCCAGAATGGAGGATGTGGATATGTCCTTAGACCTTCTGTTATGCGTGATGAAGTGTCTTATTTCAGCGCGAATACAAAGGGCATTCTTCCAGGGGTTTCTCCTCAAGTTCTACATGTGAAAATTATCAGTGGACAGAACTTTCCAAAACCCAAGGGAGCTTGTGCAAAAGGGGATGTCATAGACCCATATGTTTGCATAGAAATACATGGAATTCCGGCAGACTGTACTGAACAAAGAACTAAAACTGTTCAGCAAAACAGTGATAATCCTATTTTTGATGAAAGTTTTGAGTTCCAAATAAATCTGCCAGAACTTGCTATGATCCGTTTTGTTGTTTTGGATGATGACTATATTGGTGATGAGTTTATAGGTCAGTATACTATACCACTTGAATGTTTACAGCCAGGATATCGGCATATACCCCTGCGCTCTTTTGTTGGAGATATCATGGAGCATGTTACACTTTTTGTTCACATTGCAATAACTAATCGAAGTGGAGGAGGAAAGGCACAAAAGCGTAGCTTGTCCGTGAGAATAGGAAAGAAAGCAAGAGAGTATATCATGCTGAGGAACACAGGCTTTAAGACTATTGATGACATCTTTAAACTAGCAGTACATCCATTACGAGAAGCAACTGACATGAGGGAAAATATGCAGGTAAGAGAAGTTTACTTCAGAATTGCTTTGTTCTGAACACTTGCAGGATTGTGATCTTAGTGTAATGCTTTTAAAGTAAATGGATATGCTTCTGTATCTTACCTGCCTAATTAACACAGCATCTAACTCTTGGGCTAGGGACAGAAGTTAAACATAAACCACTTCTAAGTGATCAGGAACTGGTTTAAACCTGTAACAGTCTTCCTGGACTTTCAGAAGGCCTTTGACACTGTCTCTCCCCCTGTTCTCATTAAGAAACTGCGGGACTGTGGTGTCAACACCCACACAGTCAATTGGGTTGCCAACTGGCTGGAGGGCCGCACCCAGAGAGTGGTGGTGGACGGGTCATTTTCAGCCTGGAGGGATGTGGGCAGTAGGGATCCGCAGGGCTCCGTCCTCAGGCCCGCACTGTACAATATCTTCATCAGCGACTTGGACAAGGGGGTAAAAAAGCACCCTGTTCAAATTTG
>NW_017728949.1:23235323-23329838 GCF_001723895.1 Crocodylus porosus | reverse complement strand
GGAATAATGGTCACAAGCTGGTAGAGGGTAGATTTAGGCTAGATATCAGGAGGCGCTACTTCATGGTCAGGGCGGCTAGAGTCTGGAACCAACTTCCAAGAGAAGTGATGCTGGCCCCTACCCTGGGGAACTTTAAGAGGAGGTTAGATGAACACCTTGCTGGGATCGTTTGACCCTAGTAAGCTTTCCTGCCACGGCAGGGGATCGGACTAGATGATCTGCTCAGGTCCCTTCTGACCCTAGAAACTATGAAATGATGAAACTATGAACTAGAAGTTCAGTGCACATAAACCAGTTTCAGAATGGCCAGATGTTTAAGATAAACCTGGTTGAATGTAGTATCAGACTTAACTGATTTGGGTCAAACTGGTTTATGGAACTTCTGTCCCAAACCCCTTCCTGGTTTAAGCTCAATCACAGTCCCCTAGCATCCCAGCATGCTTTTCAGCCCTGGGTGAGGCTGTTTGTTTCAAAGAGCAGGGCTGGTCCCAACCCTCTCCTCTTTAGCTGGAGCTCCAGCTGGCTGAGAAGGAGGTGGAGACTGCAGACACAGCAGCATCTGCTTGCTGTTCAGGCAGGGATCCCTTCCTTCCTCCTCTCTCACAGCATGGACCCCAGTGCCATGGACCCCATCCGGCATCTGTTCATGGTCACACCACCCCCATTTTAGCTAATGCTGAGTGGTGTCTATGTGTGTGTGTCTCCAACTTTACTGGAACGAAGGCAGACAGAACAGTATCTGCTTAGTGCTTTTTGCAGCTAATCAACAGGTCAGTTGGTAATGTCTCTCCATTCTTTCTTAAAAATGTTTTGTAAAAAGCTGTTTAAGAAGGGCTTGAACTTTGTTTTCTTGATGGGTTGATAAACTTTTTGTTTTGATAAGCTCCTTGCTGGCTTGCTGTCAGTGTTTAATGGGGGACAGAGAGAGGTGTGAGAAATGACCTGGTTTGCAATTAATGTTGTTCCTGTCATTTTGCTGCAGACAAGATGAAGAAGTAAGGAGAGGGAGATTGAAAAGCTCTGTATCATCAACAGTTGCATTCAGTTGATACAAGCAGTCCTCCTTCCACCCCCCCCCCCTTTTGCCTCAGAGTGCTAGTTACAAGGGGGGAGGGGGTGGGATCTGGCCACACTCCTGCCCCTTGATCAGTGAGCAAGGGGGAATGCCTGGTGAGGACTGCTTCCCCCTCCCCCTCCAGGCACACCCAGGCTGGGGACTGTGCAGGCTGGGGTGGGGGTTTAAACTCCTCCATAATTATAATGTCCTGCTGGGGCCTGGGCATGCCCCCCTCTCCATCAGCTCAGCACTGTAAAATGGAGCGAGGGCTCACTCTAACATTCCTCAGTTTCTAGCCTGAGCCCCTGCAGGCATGTACCTATATGTCCTGAATCAAAAGTGAATGTCTATCCACTTTAGGGTTACCATATTTCCAGATCTAAAAAAGAGGACACCTGTCACTGGGAGGTAGGGGGGAGGGAGAAATATGGTGGTGGGGGGCAGTGACATGCCCATTGCCCTTCCTCTGCCCATTCTGTTGTCTCTTACTGACAAGCCACATGCCTCCCTCCTCCAGCAGCTCTGCTGCTGCCCCTCACTCTGGACCCATTGACCCTAGCCCTGCTGGTACCCCTCACTCCAAAACAGTAGTACCCTGCTCTGCACCCCTTGTTGATGCCCCTCACTCCCGACCCGCAGACTCCCTGCAGCCCTGCCAGTGCACTGCACACCCAACCCACAGTCATCCGTCCTATCCCCTGTGCCCCTCAGTCTCGACCCACAGCCCCCTGCCCCCTGGGCCTGCCAATGTCCCTCGCTCCCTACCCACAGCCCCTAGCCCCCAGCCCTGTCAGTGTCCCACATTCCTGATCTGCAGACCACTGCCCAAGCACCTCCTGCATTGTGCATATGCCCTTCCCCTTCTCTCTCTCTCCCATTTGCTGAAGCCTGCATGGGGAGCACATGACCCAACAGCCAATCACCTTGCCTGCTGCTCCCAGCCCCAAGCAGCCTGGCCAGGAGAGCAGAAAACCTGGACATTTCCTCTTATTTTAAAAACCTGCCCAGATGCAGTACAGGAGGCCAAAAAAGAGGACACATCTGGGAAAGCCCAGATATATGATGACCCTAATCCATTTGCAAATTAATACAATCTCTGCAGGTTAGTCTAACCTGCAAAGTTGGAATCAATTCAGGCTTGGTTTTTTGAATGTCTGGCCCTAGCCTTAGTATTTAAAAGATAAAGGATCTAGCAGCTCAAGCTTTATGTTTACAGAAGCTAATTAATCTATAAATGTTAGGCTCAGATCTATTTTTTTCAAGTATATAGAAACAGTCTAGTTTCTTTAGCTAATTGGGAGATTACATTTAAGGACTAGAGGGAGATTACAACCAGCCACCCTCCTTTTATTTGGAGAACATCAAATAATCTTTATTTTGCTAGTTAGTAAAAAGATTTTATTAATATGCCCAGTGTTTGTGAAGAAACACCTTAGTGGGTTATGTCATTAATGTCTTATCTACACCAGATATAGCCTCTAAGGAAAGTATGGTCTTATCTAGAACTCCTTGCCCCCTCACATGCATGTTTCAGACCTTTACAGGTACACCAGATACTATTTGGAATTAAGTTTGCTTTCAGCTAAATATTGGTTTAGTTTGAACTGATTTACTGCTAATGGACAATGCTAGCAAGTGTTACATTAAAACAGTTTAGATACTTTTCCTGGTACTGCATTCATAATGTTTTGGGGTGGGGTGGGGTTTTGCTTTTTTTGTTTGGTTGAAAATTCTCAGAATTTGCTGCTGTTTGACATGTTAGGAACTGGTAGGGTAAGTACCCAGCATACATAACAATGGAACAAACTTTGATTAGTGCTGTATATATTGGGGTGAACTGCACTGGTTCAGTACAGGAGCCACCCTGGTTGATTGCACTCTGTGCTTTGGTTGATATAGTTTCACTTGTACAGTTGGGAACCATTTGGTTAATTCTTGTGTGCTTCCAAAGAAAAACAAAAGTGCATAACATTAAGCAATGACACTTAAAAAGATATATATTTGAATGGACAATAACTATCTCTCTGGTGAAACTAAGACACCTGTACATTTGTTCTTGAGAAATGGGAGGAAAGCACATTTTACATTACCTCAATGACCCTGCTATTCTGGACAGGGTCTAAAGTAAATTAAGTTGGCAGCTGGAAAAGTTTACAAAATGATTTAAGTTTTAAATCATTCTCAGAGGAATTTTTTAGGCATATTTTTAAGAATGGGAAACTTCCCAACTTTTCCTTTTCTGCAGACCTTGGAAGTAACTAGTTTGAACCTTTGACTCAGTCTTCTGTTCCCTTTCCTTCTGTAACAATAAATATTAGATTAAAACAGTGTACATGAAGTAGCATAGGAAGAAAAAATATCTATAAATATGACCCAAAGATAGCTTTAGCGTTTGTTGAAGGACTAAATTTCAGCAGAAGATCTTGTTCTCAAGGATGTTCTGTAGGACAAATAGTCAACAGATTTTGCCCTTTTAATCTTCATACAAATATCTTTGCTTAATAAAAAAGCCTCTGATAATTTGTTGGAATTTTTCTGATGATTGGCAGGCAAAGAAAATGTAGGGTGGGTCACATTTGTGTGTTTTTATTGCTACAGGGTTCTCTTACCATGACTTTGTACATGCTGGTAATTTTATGACAAGGGAGAAGGTAAATAATGAAGACGTATCAGTCACCATCCACTGTTTTTGCTGAAATCCTAGTGTGTTGGTTTAGTTTGACCTGTACATCTTTTATAGATTTTTCTTACATATGACTTATGAAGGGGAAAAAATGTTTGTGCCCCTCCTTTTCTTTTAACTCTTTTCTGATATGAAATGCCATCCCAAAAAACAATTAATTATTTCCTGCTTGCTTTCCCAGGAAAAATGACAGGTTTTTCTTATTTCTTTCTACTGAACAACACCCAGATGACTGGAGCATTTGTACAACAATAGAAGTGATTGACATCTGAGAAATGGGGGGAAGAGTTTTTTTGATGAAACTGTTTAAAGTGTGGGGAGTGGGAAGAGAAGGAGAAATCTAGCCAGTGAAAAGCAGCTGTAAAACTGGCAAATGGGCTGCCAGAGCACTCCTCCAGTATGGGAATCCACAGATGGGAAAGGTCTGGGGAAAAGAAGATGAAGCTGGGTATCTCTACGTGTGTATGTCCATGCCTTAGCAATCCATGGTTGCTGAAACATCCCATTGGTGTGGTAGGCAGCCCTCAAGCTATTTTAGTTGCGTCTCATGGACAAACTGATGGTAGGCCTGGATGAAGGAGCATACAACTGGAGAGGGGCAGAATCTGAGTATTTGGCCTTATGGGGTATGTATGTGAGGAGGGTGGAGGTGGATTTTCTTTTACTAATATTTTACTCAAACTACTTAGAAAAATTAGAACAAAGGGGTTTTCTTGCCCTTGAACAAGTTAGCTAAAATTACAGAAGATAAGGATATATTTTATTTCTTGTATTTCTTAATTCAAAAAAAGATGCAGAAAAACAAAATGTCCTGCCTTTTTAATGATCTGGCATCTTTAATCAGTTGAAGACCCAGCCCCATTTTTTTTTACCTCACTCATGCAGTTTACCCCTTAATTTTTACCCATTTCTTGTCCTCAGAAGCAACACATTGTAAATGTGTTAATTACAGTCCTGTGACCCAGCAAGCTTATACTAAAATCCTCCAGCTGTGTTCAAAGCCCTGCAAACCTATGGGCAGGTTTGAATCTGTATATGTGATAGAGAAGCAAAGAGAAGTAAACAGACATTGGTGTCTTGCTTATTATATTTGGGTTTATAGAAGTAACAGTCACTGCAAAACTATTTTCCCCCCCAACAGAATTCCATAGTGTCTATTAAAGAGCTTTGTGGACTCCCTCCGATTGCCAGTCTGAAGCAGTGCATCCTAACTTTGTCCTTACGGCTTATAAACAGTGACAACACACCGTCCGTCACTCTCTGTATGAAAGATACGTTTCCTTACTTGGAACCCCTGGGCACCACGCCTGATGTACAGAAAAAAGTTCTAGCTGCATATGATCTGGTACGTTCTTTTATATCTATGAGTATTTCTTTTCTTCTTCTGTTATTTTGTTTTGGCTTGACTTTAAAAATGTGGCTTGTGAGTTCACCATGACTGCATTGCTTTGTGAGACGCACCTTTTGAAGTCAGTGTGGCTATTTCTACAAGCATCTAAATAATTATCTATGTGTATGTATATCTCTCTCTCTATATAAAAATAAAACCATGATTTATACATATAATATATCTACATATCTAGAAATTTTCATAATCAAGATATATATGTGATAATATAGAAATCTAGTACATATTATATATGTTGATAGATAGATATTTATAATTAGCGCACACATGCTGATTTTTGAAAATTGATTGATATATATATTTTAAACACAGTTGCAGCTAGTAGGGTTTGGAGCTAAAAAAAAAAGTAACAGCTACACAAGTTGACCAGGGGCACAGTGCTGTTATCATTCAAAAGCAATCTTACTTCTTTGATGCTCTTTGCTGACTTCCAGACAGTAGAGGGTGAGGTCATTAGAAAGGGAAGAAGCCTGAGAAATACAGTGAACTAGACATGAGAGGTTCAGTTCCCATTGCCTGTGGTCAGTTATTACAAGTAATGTCAACTGGTGAACTTAATGTTCTTGCCAAAACAAATAAATGTTGGTCCTCAGAGGAGTGTGAAAAAGTTGGAAGGGAAGTTTTTTAAAATGCCCATGTTCATATATAATGAGGGATTGGAGTGGTCTTACTATAAATTGGTATTTCTGTATACATTAAGGGCCATGTTAAAATCATTCCAGTTAAAACAACAGTTTGGCCATGTCTTATAAATTTTATTTATTATTGGGGACAAAATATGAACTGTAAGTGTATAATTTATAATGGCCATAACCTAGAATTGTGACTCACATATTGTACTACCATGCGTAGCAAAATACTGGGTTATTAGAGTACCTCCCTTTTTGCTTCCCTTCCCTGGCAAATAGTCTACATTGATTGATAACGTATATTTTTGGTGAACTCTGATTTAGATATTGTATTTTGTTCCATGAGAATAAAACCCAATCTTGTTATATTATTTTACAGCTATTCGAGTGAAAATGTTGCTGGTTATGGCCTTATGCCTATAAATCAGGGCTGTCCAACGGGGAGACTGGGGTCTATGTGTAGCCTGTGAGGGATTAAGTTGTGGTCCCTGGGCTCCCACTCAGCCACCACTCCCCCATCCCTCTGGCTACAACAGCAGCTGGAGTCCCTGGCTCCTCTGGCTTCTGTTGCCTGCCCCTGTCTAAAGGAACAGTGTGGCTTAGCCTGGGACATGAAGAATGAGGTTGAGGACATGCGGGTGTGCAGATCAGCAGTATGGTGTGGTTTGGGGGTGGTGGGGAGAAGGGCACCCACATGGGCGTATGGTGCAACAGGTTGTATCCATGTAGCATGCTGCCCAGGGGGCCCAAGGGTTGTCCTGGTGTGGCTTTGAGGATGCCCCCCTACTGGAGCAGCCTGCAGGACATGTGACCCCTACTGGCAAAGCTGTTTGGCATCTGACTCCTGGCTCTTCAGAAGTTGGACGGCCCTGCTGTGACTAATACAATGACAGAGTCATTTCTAATATAGGATTGCCTCCAGAAATGTTAGAGGTTGCAAGATAGACTGAACCACAGATACTATATGCTGCATGTTTGTTTTTTTTTTGTCTCATTTGTTTTTATTCTAATGTTTTCCAAGATAAACAAAATGTATCTTTTGGGGTCTGGGATGATTTACAATTTAATTTTTTTTAAGTTATTTTAAATCTCCAATGATGTTTGAATTTTTTTCAAAAAAAGTTTAGTACTGAATAGAAGTTAATTAAATTTAAGTAATAAAACTCCAGCCATGATAACATAAGCCTGAGGATTTGGAAATCCAGTTGGCCTCTGTAATAACTGAAGTCATTATTTTGGAGCCTTAGCTTTTCTGATCGAGCTGCTGGCCTGAAGATCAGATTGCCATATAAATAAGAGCCCTTTTCCTGGAATTGATATGTAGTATCTCATCTTCATAACTATATTCTGAAGAATACATGTGAGTTTTTAGGAATACCTTATATGTGAAATACCTCTTTTCAATTTAGATAAAATATTTGTATAACTTTTTTCATACAGAGGCTTTAGGTTTTGTTGTGGTGCAGGCGTGTGTAACTCTAAGGATACATGCAGACGTTTGCCGCACCTGATCTATGATCACACAGTTCACTTTAAGCCACATGATCGTAGATTGGGAGCAGCTTGTATACATGTTCAGCAGTGCTGGGAGCCATGCCAGCAACCTGATCTAAGTAAATTGGGATGGGGGAGGGTCAGGTGGGATGAGGGTGTACAGGGTTAGCGGGTTCCTGGGCAGGTCCAGGGGACATATGGTGGGATAAGGAGGGAATAGTGGGCCTGCAGGGGAAGATTGTCTGTCCAGGGGTGGAGGGGTTACGTAGTGCTAAAAATAGTCCAGTCAGGGGAGTAGAAAATGCTCAGTCCCAGGACTGTGCTCCAAATGTGTGCAGGTGCTCAGTAGATCAGGCTAACCCCATTCCTGGTCTTAGTTCACCTCCTCAGGCTATCTGCATAGATCGGCATTTAGATTGACCTAACCCTAGTTAGGTCAATCTACATATAATGTCTGCATGAAGACACCACCAGAGATTGAACTCTGCACAGCAGAGAAGAAAAAGGGCTCTTTCTGTGCTTGTGTCAGGGCTGAATTTGACCCATAATCATAACTAGTGGGTCCCTGGGGCTAGGAAAGTGTTGTTCTTGTGGGCTTTTTTGGACAAATATATATTACATAGTCACCTGACAGTGCAGGAGACTGGACTTAATGGTCTAAGAAGTCATTTCCAGTCCTATATTTGTACTCGGTTTTAACATGCTAAACCATTACTCATTTCTAAAAAGAGAAAGTATGTGTCAGATATTTTCTATTTATGTTATAAATCTATTTTTTTTAGATAGTGACCACCTGCAGAATATTGACAGATGTCTTGATTAAAAAGTAATCCTTATATCTCAACTTGAATATTTGAAAATGTAACATATAGGGCTATCCTTTCAAGTGTCTGAACACAGATTATTGATATAAAATGGAACACTTCCTTTTTATGGTGTTTGTAATAACTGTTTAAACCATTTGTTGTTTTTTTTAATATGGAAATGGTGGTTTTCCTGTAATAGAAGTTTCTTAAGAATATGTCAGCCCACATGACAGTCTGGTTAAACTGGCACACACTGTACGTTTATGCCAGCAATAGGGAGTTTAAGCTAGAAAGCTTCAGTGAACTCTGAATTTAATTAAGATATGCAAAGAACATGTGTGGATAAGTAAAGCGATAAGGAGAGGAACAGAGCAGAAGGGACAGTCTCTTTTGTTGTTGTCCAACACTTTTTAACCAAAAGAAGCTATTTGTATTAATAGACTTAAAAGCAAAGGGAGGCTTTGGCAGAACCCTATGTAAAATGTTTTGTGTGTGTTTAAAGAAAAAGTATGCTGGGTTTTTAAATTGTTAGTGGGGATTATTTCAAACTTCAGATACTGATCCTGAAAACACTTCTTTTACTTTCACAAGTTGTCAGTATCTTCAAAGGACTCCTGTGAGTAAGGGTGTGAAGGTTTGGGTTTGGAGCTAGGTTCTAAAAAACCCACTACTACCTGATGGTACATATGAAGAATGAATTGTATATTTAGCACGTTATCCTTTATTAATGAAGCATATTTTTAACTGCTTTTTCAGTGGCATTGTCAAAAACTTGGCTTTAAATTTCATACCTTTGAAAATTAGCAAATATAATTTCATCTTGTTCAGTCTGAAGTTGAAAGGATCCGTAGCTGGTGAAAACTAGAAAGACTACTTTTCCTTTGAGAGACAATGCATTTCAAAAGTTTAAAAGGCTTTTATGAGAACTAATCTACAATAGAAAAAATCTGCTATAACTTGTGGATTTTTTCCATGGGAATCTGTCATCCGCCTCTTTCTGAAAATATTGCAGACTTACCCGGTGTGTTAAATGGGGCATGGACAGTTCTGATATTCCGTGCAAATAAAGATGCAGATGCTGAGACCTATAGCAATGATCTTGAAAACAATTAACTGTCTGTTATGTTGGATTCATTTTTTGTTAACAGAATGCTAGACAAAGATTATTTTATGTGATTTGTTTTTCCTGGAAAATTAATTTTACCATTGGACCCTGCTAGTGTAGTACCTCCTTAGCTATTTTAGTTGGGGGAGAGGCTCTACCAGGAAAGAAAAAATGACATGTGCTTTGTTTTAGGAGCTGTAACTATATTCCAAAGCTGTGTTGTTTTTTTAAAATGGTCTCATTACAGTCATCTTGTGAAACTTCTCTTTACTTTCTGTCTCCTGAAGATCACCATGAAGACCACTATAAAGATGTTAGGATGTGGGGATCGGGTGTGGTGGGGGGAAGGGGAGAAGCACTGAAGAGTAGAAAATAGGATTGAGTCAGTTGAAATGTAAGAAAATTAAACAGAATGCTGACAGAAAAATCCATACAAATATTTTTGAAAAATTAAGAAAATTTAAGAAACATGGTTTTATGCCACTTTATTTTCTCAACTTGGACAGAATTCTGATTATTCTCATTTATTTTGTATAATAAACTGATCCCACCAAGCATTGTGTTTAATTCTCATATGGTTATATAGTATAGTGTATCATTTTATCATTTGCAAAGCTACATTTCAGAATTTTTCCATGAAGGCATTTCTTCTTTCCCCCTCTTTATTTGTGCACACTCACTTCCTTTGAAACAAAAACTTGCTATCTGAGGTTGAACAATTTGCAGCTCGCCTTATAACCTGTCAAAGTAATTTAGAAGTTTCTTGATCATGCTTAGGAGGGAGAGCGTTGAATTATTTATGGCAAAATTATCCAATTAATTTGGGATCATTTTGTTTGGGAATTGTTTGAAAAATCCTCTTTGCCTTCAGTATTCATGTTTGTAAAATAATTTAGGAAAACAAATTTAGGAAAACAAATTTAAGGTTATGAGTGCTTATTTAACTATTAGCAATTAGTGGTGACCATTCAATTAAAGTATATGTATTGTTTTTCTTTCCTGATTGGGTTACAGATCTCTTTTAAAAACAAATGATATACAGCAGCAAATAACTAAATTAATATTCCTATTTGCAAACAAACATGCTTGGCTGTTGGGCAGATAGAAATTTTGCTATAAATATAAGATCCATTTCTCATGTGTGCAAATATTTATGTACAGTAAATGATAAAGAGGTACAAAGTTTAGTCAACTGAAAAGTCATTTAGAATACTGTTTTTTCATATTTAAGTATCTCTACTGGAATTGATTAAAGGAGTTACTTGGGAACAGGTGCGTAGGTAACAAAAATAAACTTTTTCCAAGATTTTGTGAGAGAGGGAAAATCTGGGATGGAAGAGTATTTAGTTTCCAAAAAGAGATTAAGGATTTTTGAGAGAGAAATTAATGTCAGGGAAGTTATAAGAAAGTAAAGTAAGTAAACATACTGCATACAACCAACAGGCAAAAAAAGTAATACAGTTTTAGTACAGAACTTTTGTGTTTGGCTTTCTTTGCAGGATGATTCTTGGCATGGGTATATTTCCAAATAGATACCACAAACCCAGATCCTCAGTGGATATCTGTTAACCTGTATGAGCTGGGAAAATGCCCCTATGCATACACCACATTTCAAATTTCAGCCCTTTCACAATTATTTGTGTGGGCATCAGAATGAAAAACTTAGTTCTGATGGGGAACATACATTTTAAATCTTAAATAAATAAAAATTGGCTGCATAGATTTTCCTAAACGTGCCCAACAAAATTCCTATTACAGCCAGGATAATTTCAGTCCCAAAAGATCACTGTTCGTAAAGCTCTGAATGAATAACAACAAAGGGTTTTGCAAACTTAACTAGAGTGATTGGTGCCAAGTGAGTTTTATAATGCATTGACGTCAAACATAACTGAAGGCAGAATTAAATCCAGTGTGTGAAAATTAACTGAGCAATGAGGGTATTGATATTTCCTTTTAGAGTTTGGGTCAATATTTGTATCCAAATATGGACATAGATTATTTTATTTTCATTGTTTTATTTCTCAGTATGTCTTTCTCTCCATCTGTGTGTACATCTCCCTTGTTTGTATTTCTTTCTTTTCTCCATTCTTATTTTGCCTTCTCTTCTTCCAGCCACATCCATTAGTTCTTTCCAAAACAGGCTTGCAAATGAGCATATCAAAACTCTTTTCTAAATGAAATACCATTAGGCTGCCTTTATATCATTATTTTTCCTAGCAGAAACTTGTTCAAAATACCAAATAAAAACTCCAGGTATTTCTGCTAACTTGTAGTGAGCTTGTATCCATGTTAGTTACTTTATTTTTCTGATAGTTTTGTTCCTCATAAGTATTTGTAAAGAAAAACACTGAGCAGCATCAACATAAAATTCAGCATAATTTTATTTAGACTTGCATGCAACTTGTTATCATAATGCAAGCTGTTTTATTTTGAACTCTCTTGGATCATGTCCTTGAAACCATTCTTCTTACACCACACAAACTGTGCATATGCTTACATATAGAAAATCAATTACAATATATATTGGGAAAAACATAAGGTATTCTGTATGGCCCTGTCAGCATCTTAACATTACTGACTGTTACAAGTCTTGCTTGCACATGATTAATTGCTTGGCTGTTTCTTGTCCGAAGTGCCTGCAAGAAATGCTTGATACTGAAAGGTGGAATACTGTTTAAATTGTCATGAATCAATTTGCACACTGGATGTTTTGCCGATATGCTGTAGTTTTGAAGAGACTGCTACACTCCTTACTCAAACAAAATTGCCCATTGTCTGAGGCAGGCTGAGGAAATCAAGGCACCAACAAGAAGGAAAGTGGGGAGGGGAAGAGAGAGTTCCTCCCTTTTCCCTTGTATTTTTCAGTCAATATCTATTCTTAAATCTGTGGAATATTTTATGTTTTGATTCTCTGAACTATGCCACTGTATCATTTATCATCTTAGGATAGGTTATACTTTAATTTGCCTACATTCTTTTGTTAGAGGCTGCTGTGATATTTTTCACTCCCTTTTTCAAAGTACAGTATAGCTTATATCAGAAGAGAAAATATGGTGCTGGAATTTAGCTAAAAAATAAATGATATTTTTTATTAGTTTTTTTATTGATCTTATATGAATTTGCTTTTAGTATATACAGCAAATTATCCTGTAGTCTTTTATGGCTAAAGAGTTCAGGCATTCCTGTATAGGTTAGTATCATGTATATTAATTAAATTTACTTATTCTTGTTAGTAGTACCTTAGTTTATTAAAAGTGAAAGTAAGTGAAGCAAAAATGGGCTGATCTAAATTTAATGCTTTTCACTTGCACTGAAATGAGACAAATAGGTTTCATTTTTGATATATGATCAGTTTCACTTTGTTTCTTATTATTTTTTTTTCTATTGTATTTGTATGTTATCCATACTCATGCAATAAGTAGACTAAATCAGTTTATTGAACTTCTGTCCCAGATCCTCTCCAGATTCAAGTTAACTCACAGTCTTCCAGCATCCCAGAATGCTTTGCACTTCCCTTGTAAACCCCTCTTGCAGGGTGGGCAGGTTAGCCTCGGCCCAAGCTGTCTGCTCCAGCGGAGCAGTGAGGCATGCACTAGTACCCTCTGGCTTCTGGCCTAGGCCACTGCAGCCATGTAGCTGCATTTCTAGAACCAAAGATGAATGCTCATTTGCTTAATAATTCAATCTACATAGCTTAGACTAACCTGCAAAGATTGAATTGATTCAGGCTCAGGCTTTGTGACTGTCTGTACTTAGCCTAGGAGGGTGAGGTACTTTGACATGGGACCAAGTGGAGTTGATGAAAGCAAAAGTGTCATAAGCTGCAACTGCAGTGCCATTTTCTATTAGGACATGGGACCATTATTGAGATTGGGCATATAGTTAAGGAGCATCCTAAATTCCCAGCTAGTTGCCTAAACAGATAGCTGGAGGCCTAAATTATAATTTTGGTCAGCTTTAGGGATTCAGGTTTTATAAGTGGGCTTATTTTAAGATGGTTTAAGATTTTAGTGTGGCAGCTTTTATGCCTGTGTATTTTCATTTGCTGCTCTGCTTCGTGTATGGATTGACTTTTAGTTTAACTGATTTTTTTTTTTCTTTCCCTCCTTTCTTGCTGACAGTTTTTTCCAAACTGGGCTAAAAGTGGTTTCTTCCATTCCCCTGCCATTTTAATGAATGCATATTTTTGAGAGGTGAAGTTGCTTTTTATCCCTTTTGTAGATTCTTTTTCTGTGCTTTTTCTAATTCCTCTTTTCTACTTTTTAACCTGTGGCTGTATTTGTTCATATCATTCATTCAAGAACACTATTAATTTCTGCAATGGAAGCAATTTTTTTACTAAAATTTTAGCCACACTACTGAAATCTGAGTTTTCCCTTTGTCTTCCATGGGGCTAGGTCTTCGCCATCCACCTTATAAAATTTAATCTTTAATGTTTATTTTTTGGGGGATTTTGGTGTAATGCGATAACTGAGTACTGTTTCTTTATGTGATATCTTTCACTTTTTCAGTAGGTTCTGATCAAAACAGATTATCATTCTAGGGCCTGTGTAATATGATTTGATAGTTCCAGAAAAATTGTCACAAAACTTCAGTGTTTTTCATCTTTGTTACAAGAACACAACAATAGAGGATTAAATCCTCTTCTTCCAACCAAAAATATTGGGGAAACTCTCGTATCTAAGTTACTTTGTTGTGTTTGTTTCACTGGGAAAAAAGCTTGTTTAATTTTACATGACAATTACAGAAAAGATTGAAAACATTTACAGGTCAATTCTGTTATGTTTTCACTATTTGTCCTCAAGGTGATAACAGCAAGGAGATTCTATTAGAATCAAGAGGCGTAGGGACTGGTCTTTCTGTTTTTCAGTAGAGAAAAGCTGACTTATCATTTTAGCTTTCCCCAGTAAAACATTCTGTAATTTTTGTTAAAGATATTTATGTTTCATAGTCCTAATATAACTCTGCTCAAAAACTGGTAAGAAGAGATGTTGTCACTGGTAGAAGTGATACATTTTTGTAGTTTCTGCAATTTTACCGGTATGTAGAGGCTCAATATTTTCAAGACATTCATGTCAATATAATTTCTTTAATTTCGTATTAATATCATTTCTGACAAAAGGGTTCATATGCACAGGGAATTCTGAACTACTGTAGTTCGTCATATAAGTCGAATTTTGAAGCCCAATTTTTAACTCTTCAAATTCAACTTCAACTTATACACCATATCACCATCCCTTGCAAGCAGCGCCAGGCTTGGTGCCCAACTTATACCAGCCCCTGTGCAGCCTCACTGAGAGCCAGGCACCCAGGGGGATGGACACATGCTGCAGTACCGCTTGCAGGGATGAGGCCAGGCTTGGTGCTTGGCTGGTGAGTTTCTGTTACCTGCAAGCAATACTGCCTGGGCTGCGTCAGCTGAGTGTCAAGCCTGGCCTTGTCTGCTGTGAGTGGTACCGCCAAGTACCAAGTCTAGCCCCATCCCCTGCAAACGGCACTGTGGTCAGCTGGTGTGGCTGGGCTTGGTGCTTGGCAGTGCTGTTTGCAGTGGATGGGACTGGGCTTGGTGTTGGGCTGGCACAGCCCAGGCAGCAACACTCATAGGGGATGGGACCATGCCAGCAGAGCACTGAGCCTAGCCCTGTCTGCTGCAAGCAGTGCTGAGCCCAGGTGTACCAGCTGAGCGGCAACGCTGCTTGCAGGGGATGGGGCTGAGGCAGCCGAGTGCTGATCCCAGCCCTGTCCCCTGTGAGTGGCACTGTAGCATGTGTCCACCCCCACCTGGGTACCTGGTCCACAGTGAGGGTATGCAGGGACCAGTATAAGTTGACCCCATCTTTTTGATCCAAAAAGTTAGGTTGACTTCTACACTGGTTCTATGAAATTCCTAACTTTTGGGATCAGAAAAATGGGGTTGACTTATACACTATGTCAACCTATACACTGTGAAATATGGTAGGTAAAAATCCTTCTAAGGAATAGTTTTAGAACACTAAGAAGTTAGGATTCTGTCCCTCTCAGTCCTAACTCTGAAATTAACTTTATTGCTTCTTTGAGTCTCTCTGGATATGTGTACACACACAGTGCAATGCCATATAAAGATACAGATGGAGCTTCTCAGCAGCATAAAGTAGCCCTGATGGAGTGGTGTGTCACCACAGCTCTGTTCCTTGGTTATTTTGACCTAACACTGCATCATGTTGTGCAGATGTGTCTTCTGTCTCTGTTCCCCATCTAAAAATAGGAGTATCAATACTTAAATTTATACCTGATTCCTAGGTATATTGTGAGGATAACTGAATGAATTTAAAAAGTGGATTGGTTAGAATTGTAGGAACAGACCCATAATTTGTAAAGCATTGTGAGGCAATCCTGAGAGAGGTGCCAAACACCCCGTGCTCTGATTGGTGCCTGCAGATGAAACTGGGAGTGCCTAGACCATCATGGAATTAAGTCCATGTTAAAGTGTGATTCATTATATTCTTTTGCCAACATGACAGTTTTATTTTGTCTCTGGATGTGCTTGTGGTGATTTGCTCTTTTTTTTTTTTTTAAATAAAAAAAAAGAATCTTGCTCCATGTGCTGTTGAGGCTCCACTGAGGGTTTTGTGGATAGCAGCAGAAAGGTTCCTTTAACACAAGATTACTGTATGCAGTGGTGAAGAAATGCCGGAGGGTTGCTCTGCCCAGATGAAAAGAGAAAATATCAAAGAGAAGAAATCAATATGATGCATGAACAAGCAAATAATAACAAAAGAAAGGCATTGGATACTATCTAGACAATTTCAGTCTGGAAGCTAGCCATGGATAATGTTTTGTCACACATAATTTTGCCCATGGTGGATCCAAATTTCCAAAGAGTTTTGGAAATCTCAGGAATTTGATTCCATCTCCAATTAGCATGTGATAATTTGCCAGCATCTTTGTAATGATTTCACAATGTTCTTCTGTTACTGAAATGATATACTGTTAGATTTTAATGCCAGCAGGACTAGATTCCTTCTAGATATTAAGGTAGTTCAACTGTAGCTACATTTGGTTCTACCTTATTTTCTAGCAAAATCTAGCTGTGCATATGTGGGCTGTGTTACTATATATTTATATTGCTTTTTCCAGTCCTTCATATTGTTTGTTACAGCTACTTGTAAGTTGTCATAAACATTATTATAAGCTCTTCAGGGCACAAAATGTCCTGGTCTGTATTTGCACAGTGATTTGTGTTGACACTGTTTGGTTTTTTGCCAGTTTGGGTTGTCTCAAGGAAAGTTAACCTGGATTTCTCCCCAGGTTTCTTGTCACTTGCATTAGGGAGATGAAAAGGCATGTTTGTCTTCCGTCTTATTTAACACTATTAATATCCATTAATATCAAGGAGCCAGCAGACAATTGTTTTCCATATTTAAAAATACTAAACAGCATTATTAGAAAGCAGACATTTTCTTGAGCCTACCTCCTATGTAGACTGCACTCGTTATTTGAAAAAAAACAGTTTTTTAAAATTATAATTGTGAACTACTCACGTATGCTCCGTCCAAACATTCATTGTTTAGTGTTTCTACTGGAGGGAATGCTCAGACACTTCATTAATTATGCAAATTAAGAGTGATACGTTGAGTTATATGGAATAGATTGTTTAGAATGAGAGACTTTAGAATGTTTGACAAAGTAACTTCTACCTCATACAGTGCAGTCAGAAGTAAGGTTGACATCAATGGTATAGGATCAGGGCCTAACATTTAGAGCTTTCACATTTAACCTATTTGATGAAAACATGAACTGTTACAGTGTTTGAGGCAAGCTTACACAGTTTATGCATTTTGCTTTTTGCACTTTTAGATAAGTTATGATAAAGATCATGGCAGTACTCGGACTGATTCTAATCTCATTTGCGCTGCTTTTATGCTATTTTAACTTAAACGGTTTTAGTATTATTGCTTTTGATTTACATTAGTCAGACAGAAATTCTGCTTAAGCATATATATTTTATCTTTCAGGATGTTCTTCCTTCCTGTGAAAAACATATATGCAGTCTCACATAGTTTTGTAAAGCTGGCATTGAAACAGTTTCTTTGCTTGACTGGGCTTTTGAAGGGTTTTGAAAGGTCTGTAAACATGAAAGAGGAAATGCAGTTTTACTGAAGATGATAGGAGAGTCAGATTCTTTATTATATGACTTATTTTTGTTGATGTATGATTAGTTTGCCTCTGCCTTAGATCCAGGGTGATAGATAAATAAGCGTATATCCTTTCGTTTGTGGACAGTCCCATTGAAGTCGCCGGTTATTCTCTTCGTTAAAATATTAAGCAAACAAAAAACCCCAAGCATAGCTTCATCTGAGAAATTGGCTGTGATTTTTTCCAAAGGGAAATTTAAGAAATTCTGAAATCATTTGGACTACTATAATACTTGGAGTATGCAAGGGCTTAAATTCTTACTTGAATTGGGACCCTTAATTGCTTGACTTTTTTTTGCTAGACACTTACTTGAATGGCTTAATTTATCTTTTTAATGTTTCGTATAAGGGAGAGAATTCTAATGAACTCACCAAACCTTCATTTTCAGATAGTGTACAATGCTGGATTTGAGTTGTATTAGTTTACTTTCTGTTGATATCACTTCTTCTTTTCTTTGTGTTACTTAAAATTGTTTCTAGCTGATGTAAAACAGCTGTTCTTTGACATCTGTGACTAAATATTTCCTGAGACACTGTCATTTATTTTGATATGGAATTAGGAGACATGGTAGGAAGGTTTGAGCTAATCTTTTTAGTCTTACTTTCAGAACAGTGGGTTTTTTTAGTTGTATTACTTTTCTCATGAGTATACACTGAATGAAATCCTGGTAATTGTATCTGTTTTTCATTTATTTTCTGACAGATGATTCAAGAGAGCAGGTTTCTTATCGAAACAGCAGACACCATTCATGACAAGATTGTTCAGTGTCAGAAAGCAGGTAAACTTGTATTCTGTAAGTCTATGTTCAACTGGAAAGAGGTGGAAACAACATGCTGTACGTTTCTTAGAGTTCACAACAGGAGAAGCATCTTTTGCCTTTGTCTAAAACAAACATTATTTTGTTTTACACTGGTACATCCATTCTCCTGAAAACTAGAAGACTCTGTGTCAAGGAAAGAACTGAAGAATTCTCTGTAAGAGATGCTTTCTCCACTTACCTTGCCTACTCCAAAGGTGCTTTGAAACTTATGCAAATATTTAAATGAGTAAAATGAACTCTTTTTAATGAAAAAGGAGTGGATAAGGTAGGGCGTGTGTAGATGAAACGGGGGCTCTAAACTGAAGTGGTGCTTTTAAAAAGCACTGCTTCAATTTAGGGCTGATTAAACGCTTTTGTCATACACATGCCCCACTGCTTTACCTGCCTCTTCAGCAGAGAGGGGAAGGTGAGCTGCTGGCAGGCACAGCGGTCCCTGGGCTGTGGGAAGAGGGGGGTGCTGGTGCTTCCCTCTGTGACCTTTAAACACAATTAAACTAATTTAGGCAAAAATTTAAATTGCCCTAATGATTGCGGCTGTGGGTTATGTAGTGCCGCAGACCCGTCTGCAGCACCACATACCACATGTTCAAGTGTTATCTGTGCTGCAAAGTAGCAGCACTGGGTTTTTGGGGGTTTTTTTTGACCCTGGGAGGTCCTGGGGTCAAAAAAACACATGGGGAAAAAAAAAAAGTGGGGAGGTGCATGTAGGGATAGCACATGCCTCCCAAAACTGGAGTTTGGCTCGCAGGTAAGGCTGCTGGACCCCAGGTGGGGTAGCTGGAGCCAACAGAGTTGCTGGCCCCAGCCTCCCCTACCGCACCTGGGGTAACCTGCTGCATGCTGGAGGGTTGTATGGCACAGGCATTCCCCAGGGGCAAGTAGCAGTGGCACAAGGTGTCCTGCTGCTTCTTGTCCCTAGGGAAAGAAACATCTATGCTTATGAAGACATGGCCAGTGTTTCTACATTAGGTGTTACACTGGTGTAATTAGATCAATTTTTATTTGATTTGGTTACAGAATTGTAAACTTTTCTACTATGGATCCTAACTGAGTGTGTTAGCATTGCCACCCAGAAAGAGGTCTGTTAAGCAATAAAACTGTAAACACTTGTAAATGCTCCTGCCTTTAATAAGCATTTGGAGAATTGTAAACTGCATAAACCAGTCACACACACCTATTTCACTGTGTAAATAATGAAATTAATGCTATGCAGTAAATCCTTTAGATTTATCTTCTTTAGAGTGGAAGTATTTTACAAAACATTTTAACAACAACTGCTGACTTTGTTAATATAATATTAGTGCAGGAAGGTTTTCACTCTTTAACCCCTCGTGCTTGAAATTCTGAGTACTCTGCCCAGGCCTCTCCAGTAGAGTTTTATTATAGTGAAGATTGTGGCGCTTTTCATCATTATTGTGGCTGACCAGCAGAAAGGAGGCTTAGAATTGGTTTCTGCATTATAGTTTAGTATTGTTTTTCATTTGTGTTCTCAACACATATCAGTTTTCATTGATATCTTTAATTCATATACATTTCATTATTTCTGTACAACAAAATAAGTCTATGAATACTTTTGAAGTCTGTGAAAGCTTCTGTCAAAAGGCACGAGACTTGTTTACATATCGTATTTATACAGAGTCTTTATCTGTGAAGATCCTGCTGAGCTGGAACAACTTGAATGAAGGAGGCTGCAGAAAATAACTATATTGAATATTTTATATTTTCTCCTAAAAATGTTCACTGAAAAATCCTTTACAGCAAAAGCCTGGGGGGTAGGGGGGGAATTATGCTATCGAACTTAGTGCTATCTCACTTACTAACTCTGCAGCACTCCAGATTTAGACCAGTAGAAATGAGAACCAAATTGAACACAGCCATTTTAAAAGGATTTCATAGACATTAGGGCTGGAAGTGACCTCAGAAGATCGAGTCCAACCCCCCACCCAAAGGGCAGGAAGTCAGCTGGGGTCATAGGATCCCAGCAAGATAAGCATCCAGTTTACTCTTGAAGGTGTTCAGTGTAGGTGCTTGAACAACCTCCGATGGCAGGCTGTTCCAAACCTTGGGGGCTCAGACAATAAAGAAATTCTTTCTTATGTCCAGCCTGAAACGGTCTTGCAGGAGTTTATAACCTTTTGATCTTGTTGTCCTTTGGGGTGCTCTGGTGAACAAACATTCCCCCAGATCCAGGTGGACACTCCTGATAAACTTACAGGTGGCCATCAGATCACCCCTGAGCCTACGCTTTTCCAGGCTGAAGAGTCCTATAGCTCTCAGCCTGTCATTGTAAGGTCTGTTTTCCTGACCCCTGATCATGCGCGTGGCTCTTCTCTGGACTCTCTCAAGTTTCTCCACGTCCTTTTTGAATTGTGGAGCCCAAAACTGGACGCAGTACTCCAGCTGCAGCCTCACCAAGGCTGAGTACCACGGGAGAATGATGTCCTGGGATTTGCTCTAGAAGCATCTATGGATGCAAGCCAGCTTTTTGCTTGCTTTACTAGCCGCAGCATCACATTGAAGGCTCGTGTCCATCTTGTGGTCAATCATGACCCCCAAATCCCTTTCATCCGTAGTGCTAGCCAGTGTAGCACTGCTGAGCCTATAAGGATGCTGCAGGTTTTTCCTCCCAAGGTGGAGATCTTGCATTTTTCGGTGTTAAACACCATCAGGTTCTCGTCTGCCCATTTGCTGAGCCTGTCAAAGTCAGCCTGGATCACCCTCCTGTCCTCAGGTGTGGATGCTTTACCCCAAAGTTTGGTATCATTGGCGAACTTGGCCAGTCTGCTTCTGACTCCAATGTCCACATCATTAACGAAGAGGTTGAACAATACAGGTCCAAGGACAGAGCCTTGAGAGACCCCACTGGTCACAGGGCACCATGACAATTGACTCATCAACCACCACCCTCTGGGTCTGACCACAGAGCCAATTCCCCAGCCAGAGGATCGTGGTGGACCCGAGGCCGCAGTTAGCCAGTTTTGCCAAGAGGTGATCATGGGATACGAGATTGAAGGCTTTTTTTTAAGTCAAGATATACAACATCACTCTCCTTTCCCTTGTCCAGGTGATAGGTCACCTGGTGATAAAAGAAAATAAGACTAGAAAAGTAAGCCCTACCTGCAACAAACCCATGCTTGCTATCCCTCAGGATGTTGCCATCAGGTAGTCTGTTAAGAATGGCCTCTTTGATAATCTTTTCTAAGACCTTCCCTGGGATAGGGGTCAGGCTGATGGGCTTGTAGTTTGCCAGATCCACTTTCCTCCCTTTCTTGAAGATAGGCACCACATTGGCCTTCTTCAGTCTTTGGGCACTTCACCCGAGTGCCAGGAGTTCTCGAAGATCTGCGACAGGGACTGGGCTATGATGCTTGCCAGCTCCTTGAGTACCCTGGGGTGCAGATTGTCAGGGCTGGCTGACTTGAAGGTGTCCAGCCTCTCAAGGTGTTCCTTCACGAGGTCAGCATTGATGGAGGGCAAGGAATCTCCCTCACTCAGGTGAGGAGTCTAAGAATTAATCAGAAATAAATTGAGACGTATCAGGTCTGCTCTGGAGTAACATACTGCAACTTTTCTCAGTAGGTTCTATTTCTGGAATTAGCAAATATGATTTTATGATTGAATTTTGCACTGTCCACTGCCATTTGGGATTTGTTTCCCACTCAGAACTTGTCTACAGAAATAATTAAGAGCTGTTATAATGCATATATTGAACATAGGACTGATATAAGGTGCCAGCAGCAATGTCCTAGCTTTGTCCTCCTTCATTTTGCAACCTCAGCAGTGTTGTTTTTAATGTAGATTATTTGTGTGTGATTTCCTAGTAATTTAAAAGCGAATTAAAGCAAAGAAAAAAAATCCATCATGTGGCATCGGTATTGACAGCTGTATGGATTATCAGTAGGGTCTGACTCTTTATAGTCCCAGTACTTGTCTTTGACTCCCAATTTCCTGTCCCAGCTTGCTTGTAAAAACCAGCATCAAAGCCATATGTTACAGGCAGAAAAAACAGCATTCCTATTTTTTAATTGATAAAGCTTAATGAAAAATGCAATTTATTTAAAAAAACAGAATAGTAGTCCTGGTTAAGTATGACTGAAATTCATGACTCTTTAAAGGAAGAAATGAAGGAATTTAATGCCATTTTGAAGTTTTATTGCAATTACTGGAGCTAAATGATTTTCAGGTTGCTTGGTGTGAGGCATACTATTGGGATAATCGTTCAAATATTCACAGATTTAGATTATTGGACTTACTTAGTTTAAAGGAGGTGTGGTAAAAATTGTGTGACCTGAGATGCTTAAAACTAAGGAACAGGAAAAGTAATGTTATATAAACTGTTGGGAAAATCTGGTGTTTATTGGTATTGGACTATATTTATATTTTACAAAATGTGGTATGAAACTTCTGGGTTTTCTGCGTAGCCTCTTTGGCCATAGAGGGAAACATTCATCAGTCTTTTATCAATTGCCCTTCCTGCTAGCTGACACCCATTCCAGGCCTTCCTTAGTATTTCCATTTAACTTTTAATCCACTTGATGGCATTCTGTGTGGCTACTTTGTCATTTCTGGTGAAGTGTTTCTTTGTATGCACCAGAGCTCAATCATGAATGCCATGCCACCAAAATCAGGAATGTAGAAAAACACACAGAAAGGCTGACCAGGTAAATTCAAACTGAGCTTCATTTATTCCAGGAGCTTCAGGAATTCTGGGTATTCAGTACTAAGAGAAGTAAAATGTGATGTCTATAGAGAGGAAATTAACACCAGGTACAAACTAGGGGAATGTAAGCAACCAGGTGCAGCCTCCATATGAAAGTGGATTTATTTTTATATTGTCATTCATCTACACTTTGAGTGTCTTATGATATCAAAATCCATAAGAACCATTGGCTGAGAGGGACTCATTAAGTAGATTTCTCCATCTCCAACTCCCACACTTCTGTATAGTTTTAAACAGTATAATGTTTTTTTAGACCTGCTGAATTTCCATAGCATCAATGGTTTGTGGATATCTGCCACAGAAAATGTCAGTGAAATACAATGGAATTTCCTGGCTGAAGGACAGAAATCCTGTGGTTAGCAAAATAGAGTTTATTAAATAATTTACCAGTGTAAAGTCCAAGGGTTTTGTTGCATGCCTTCTGACTTCCTGTTAAGATCAATGAGAAAGAAGCTATGCATCTGAAGCCTTGTGAAGATATGAAATTGCCCATCAAAGACATGAAATTGTCTATTGAAGAGGGAGGTAGAAGAGGGCGGAAGAGAAAAACTGAGACTGGACTGGGTTCTGCAGCGATTCTACTAGGTATGCTGAATATACGGTACCCAATTTGAAGAACATTTAGAATGGTAACAGTCTTGTACCCATACTGAGTACTTTGGACTCTGCAGTTATGACTGTACACAACAGAATAAAGAAACCAGAATGTTACCCTGAATGTAAAATTTAAAAGGTAAAAGTAGAAGATTGAAACTTAAGTAGTACTATATTGTTTTAGATAGGTGAACAACTTCTTTTCTTCACTAGAAATGTTAAAGAAATAATTTTTGTGCTCAGTCCTTTGCAGGCATAAGATGATCATTAGGGAAGAGACCTGAAAGAGCACAAGTATATATAAATAAAAAGAAAATATAGGGACTACCAGATGGAAGAGTGTTGAGAATTTTCAGAAAACTGTCCTGGGGAAAATAAACCACAGTGTAACTGAATCACATTTCAGAAACTAAATTGTATACCAATCCATTTTTAAGGAATGGAATTACATGAAGAGCTTCATAACCTTGGGGCAAAGGAAGGTCTGAAAGGAAGAAAACTAAGCAAAGCCATTGAAAGTTTTGCATGGAATATTACAGTGCTAAAGGTAAGCAGAAAAGGTACTCCCTTCTCAGAAATAATGATTGGATTTCTACATTTGTTTGTACTTCTATCTAGTTGGAAACGGTTGCAAATATAATGATAGAAGTGTGCTAAGAGACACTATGTCAGGACGACAAAAAAGAAACGGAAAATCCAGTGTTGTACTGATGATTGCAGGTTTTTTTCTCAGACAGTATTTCTGCTATATCAGCAGAATTTATATATGATCAAGAAGTGCAGAATTGCTCAAAATCTGCTGCTACACTAGTAACAATGTTCTCATCATCCCAGTATTAACTGAATAAAAGGCATATTAAAACTTGTTTTTCAGAAACTTTTTACTCTTTTAGAAACCCTAGGTAAGAATTGTTGTATCGTGCATTAAGCAAAAGTTAAATCCAGGGACTTAAAATGGTGACTAAGTGAGTTACAATTACCAATTACACAGTAGCATGTAAAATCATAATACAGGAGTAAAAAGGCAGGTAAAGCAATGAGGAAAAATAAGTCTAAGCAGGTTGATGGGCAAAGATAGAATGTAAAATCCAGAGATGGTTCCAACACTAAAGTTTGGTTCAAGATATGATCTTACCCAAAACTTGAGAGTGTTTGAAATCAAGTTGTTTGGGGAGAGGGGTATTATGTGACTCAACAAAATAATGCCAAAGATGGTTTTGAAGGATACCGTGTTAAAACTATAGAAGACTTGTCTGTCTCTGAGTGTCAGGAAAAGGGTGATTAAAATCCGTGGAAAAGCAAAGAATCGTATGATAACTAGACCTGCTAAAGTCCCCATGTCCTTTGAATAGTGGAAATATTGGTCAAATGTTGCTACGTGTGTTCAGCAACTTACTTCTTGTAAGACGGTATTATTTATTTCTGGTAGGATCTAGTAGATCACTGTCAGCATTTCCCAAAAAGAGAAGAAGGCTCATCTCTTAGCATGAGGAACAGATATTTTAAAGATGAGCAGATGTGCGTTATATACAATATATGAATGGGATAGGTGTTGGCTCTATTTTGGTAATATAAAATGATGTTAATGTAATGTTTTGTTTTAATGAGTTTTATAAGTTATTCCCAATTGTTTCTCATACTTGGGAGCTAGGAACAAGGACCCATTTGAAGCTGAACAAGAGATGAAGGAAGATCTGGTGGTTGGTGCCGTAGCTTGAGACTCAGGAATTCTGGGTTCAGTTTTCTGCCTTGCTACAGGCCCCTTGTATGACTTTGGATAAGTCAATCTCTCCGTACTATAGTTCTCCTTAGGTAAAATGAGCAAATAGTGTTTCCCCACCTCATGGGTGGAAGAAGGATTGCTGTGAGAATTGCGGGGCACTGCAGCACTGTGAGATATCTAAGTACCAAAGATGGACAGTTATGTAGAGAACTACCACAGAATTGTCAAGGGATGAATGACAATAAATCTTTTCTTTCTTTCTTCTCCAGACAGAGCAGTCCTGTCTAGGTGATTTCATCTGCTTACTTGCTTTAATTACATCTTCTATATTGGCAACTTACAATTTGAGGCATAGTGATGGTAGATGAAGCTTCTTATAGTGGACATGATAAAAAAGGAGAGGGTCAAAAAAGGAAACCTATGGAATCACAGGACATGGGAAGGAAGGACCTGCTATTTTCCATTTTCTGAATCAAGCATTCAGATAAATCCTTACTCCACATGCCCATTCCTTGTCTTGTTCCCCATGGACCACACTGTCATTTTTGAATTCCGCCAGTCCTTCACAGATGTTTTCTTTATCAGTTTCTGTTTAAATGGGGCATCATATTTAGAGGCTTCTCTGAGATTTTCAAATGCCACTTTGTTGCCCAGATTCCTAGAACTTTGACCTGAAATCCCAAAGCCACAAATAGCATTTTAAGAAAGATTTATCATTAGAGATACAAGTGAGTGGGTACCTGAAGAGTGTTGGTCAAAATTACAGAAAGTGGTATGCTTTGATCCATTATAGTGTGTGTGTATGTGTATGTATATGTGTGTGTGCACACACACACACACTTTCTTAAGACAGAAGGAAGTCATAGGAAAGTAGAGTTTGGGAAATTAGAAAGTGGAGAGAGGTCATTTGTGTTAGCAAGGGCAAGAGTAGAGCTGGATGATGGGTAAAGTTTATTATGCACACTGATCAGCCATAAAAGAGATGGAAAGTGGGTAATGGTATCATCATAAGTTCAGTTAATAGGATCTCCATGAAATTAAAAGGCAACAGATTTGTAACGTCTGGAAAAGAAATTACTTTTTACACGTTGACTAACTGCAGTTAAGAACTTAAGTGTGTTTAAAAAAAGATATAATTAATAAGAATAGCTTCAGTTATATTGGAATAAAAAGCCAATAGAGGATATAAATCTTATGGTTCAGAGCCTGAGGCAGCTCTAGGCTGTGCACATTTAAAAAGGAATATCCTGTCTTTATCCATTATGTTGGTCTTACACGTTCCTCTGAAGCAGCTTGTGTAGGTCACCAACTGAGACAGAACATTTGACTAAATGTAGCACTATTTGGATCTGCTTTTTAAAGCGAGTTACTGAAGTGAAAAAGCAAGCTTTTTAAAGTGAGTTACTAAAGTGAAACACTAAAAAGTGATTCACTTTAAAATTACCTTTAAAGTTAATTATTTAAGACATGAGGTTTATTTGTAAAGATCAACAAAATAATTTAATCCAGGTTATGAATTTATTGACATTTCACATTTAAAAATCAGTACTAGTTTTTCATTTTCAAAGGGACAAACTATGCAGACACATTTTGAAATGGACTTAAACCATGAACCATGTTTTACCTGTGGATTAGTATCTGGTGGTGTAAATTATTCTGAAACACCTTTTTATTCTGAATTAAGTCAAATTCAGCACTGAAGGCTGTAGCACTGATGTGGTTATTTTCATCACTGTATCAGTCAGATGTAAAACTCCAGACAGTCAATTATCATTTTGCTTTTTTTTTCCTAGAGAGAATTATAAATCGGTGACCCTGTAAATAACAAACCTGTTCACTCATTACAGCTTGTATCTTCTGTTCAGTACTGACTCATTCCTTTGTGCCTCCATGAAAGCATCATTAAAAGGTCTATTTTGAAAAAGAGACCAGAAACCCTCCCACACCCCAATTGGCACTCTCATCCCATCTGTCTATTCTTACTGGTGTTCTCTAAAAATATGTTCTGTTAGATGCATATATAATCACTTAAGAATAAAAACTACTGTCCAGTATCTAGCAAAGAATGTTAGCTATTTTGAACTAGATTATGCAAAGAATGCATGGTACCATATATATGACAGGATGCTTCCTTGTATCAACGATATCAAGCAGTAATAGTTTGCAAAGGGCAGTAGAGGGTACTATTTTGGTCTTGGGTATGTCAGATGATTAATAGTCTTTTCCTAGACTACTGAAGTGAAGGAATATTTAATTAAAACATTTGCAAATAAATATTCATTGCAGTAGGTAAGGTTTGAATACAAATACGGGATCGAATAAGAAAATCACTCTTGGCAAAATCACTGAAAACGTTACAGAGTTTAAGATTAAAGCATACCTTTTAAAAATTACTGCTCTGTGAATTCCTCTTGTTTAAAAAAATGCCCAGGGGTACTTCTTAGAGGTATTTAATAGGAATGAACCAAAATAATATGTCATTTTCTTTCTTACTTTATATAAACTTCTTGCATATTAATAATACCCTGTAGAAGAAGGAACTGTTTTGACATAACATAAAGCTGTTTGTGGAAATAGGCTATAGAGCCCAGTGGTAGTCTAATGAGCAGAGATAATGAGGTGTACATATTGTTGTTTGGTTCCACATTATACAAAGTAATGAAAGAAGAATTATAGCATGGTGGGCATACATGCACCTGACAAAACGGGGGAAGATGATCTGCTTGCTGCAGAATAGGGCAGATTATCATGAGTCCTGAATTCTAATCTAACCTTTCACTCTGGCCTTGTACAGACATTCATATTCTTTTGGGAGACTCACTGCTCTCCCAAGAGCAACCACGAGTGTACAGGTGTTCATGATTTTTCTTCCAGAGCAAAAATGTCTCTTCTAGGAGAAAAATAACATGCGAACACCCAGGGTTAAATCACTGGAAGCAGAACATGCCCCTCCTTCACAATCCTCACTTTCTGCTGCAGGGAGATGCAGCTGACCCTGAGCAGTTTGGATCCGCCAGCTATGGCTGTCCTGTGCAGTGCTGCCATCTATATCTAGGCAGTGTGAGGGAGCCTGCAGAGCACACTTAGATGTGTACACCAGGGCCCCCTGGTTGTGCAGCATCAGCACTGAAAACACTCTGGTTTTTAGGGGTTCAGCATTCAGATATCTATTCAGGCATCTCTGGGTAAGTTTTTTCTACCAGGCAAACAAACCTGAGAGAATTCTCCCATATCATTTGAATGTGTGTATGCAACCTATGTTTCCTTTATACCCTGGGTTAGAGCCCTTAGTTTCTACCCTTTTCTTTTTCTTTCTGAACTTGTTTGAGTTTCAGCCAAATTAAACAGGTAACAGTGTACAGTGTGCTCAAAAAATTAACTGAGGGTTCCAGTGGCTACAAGTGGTCACCAGGGCCACTCAGTGGAATTCTTAATTTTATCCTATCCTAGTGGGTATGGACTCAGTTCACTGCCTAATGGCTTCCATTCTAGTTCTCCTTTATTTAGGCATGAGGTATTTGCTAACTTCTGAGCACTTAACAGTGCAACCTTAGACTTGTTCAAGAGAGATTTTCTTGTAGATTTTCAGTCTTGTGTTACCATCCCCAAAGTGTCAGTTCTCCTTTCAGCCTTCTTTCAGTGCTCCTCTTCTTCTGCACTGGTAGATTTCCCCTGCTTTTAGCCTTTCATCCTGATACTCCCCTTTCTCTTCCTTTCCATTATTGGCTCTGCACCAAATGCTTTGCTCTCTTTTCGTTACTATCTTTTGCCTTTCTTAAGAATACCAGCTGCACTCTCTCCAGTGTCCTATTGTTTGCTGCTGAAGTTGCCCCCTCTGTTAGCTCCTGAGGTTCTGCTTCTGTGCCTTGCCAATGAAAACTGCAGCGTGAATGCTTCTGTGACATGCTTTGAGTTAATAGCTGCATTATCATACTCATTAACTTTGAGGATGTTTTAAAAATACATAGACCATAGCATGCTTTTAGATATAGTGTGATGTACAGTAAACAGCACAATCTCATCTCCTGACTCAGGCAAAAATGCCACAGATTCCCATCCCCACCCCCCATGATAATCTTAAGAGGTTAAGTGATCCCAGCAAGGCATGGAATAGTTGTAACTGGTCCCAATGTATTTTTGGTGTAACTCTGTAGTCAGCAATTACACTTGGGATTCCTTTGTCTCTTCCTACATTACGGTATCAGTTTCTTTGTTGATGAGCACATATGAAGCCTGAGCAGAGTAATACTCACTTGCTTATTGGTAGTGAAAGAGGCAGATATTTTGTATGCTCACCTATTGATTTATTTTTTAAAGGAAACACTGGGAAACCATTTTTATCAAGAATTAAAAGCAAAATATTTGAAACCAAGCAGTGCACTAAAATGTTTTCAGTTCATAGAATGTTTTTAGTTTTCTTAAATCCATGCTGCCAGCCATGTTAAGATGTTTTCACTATTGCCAAAAGATTATGCTAGCTTATTAAGACATCCAAATACTAATTTGTTCTCACCTCTAGTTTGTGTATTGGGCTTAGACAATCAGGGCCACTTCCTCAGCTATCCATCAGCAAATCGGCTAATTATACTGTATTTAAAAGATTATATATATAGAGAGAGATTGTTGAATACAGAAAACATAGACTTATTAAACTGCAAGTGCAACTCATTCTCAGTGAGAGAGAAATCCATGAGTCATTGCATCAGATATGCACATGCAAGCATCTTACCTGAAGCCTCCTGGTTGTCTCTCAGATCCTCTCAGTATTTACTCAGCTGTTCTTTTTGTGATGTGAATACTGGGGAGAAGGGGAAGCTTTTATGTTATGGAAATGCTTAGCATCAGCTTCTGGGGAAAGTATTTTTATGCAATTAAACAATGCCTAGATAGCCTATCTAGAGGATGCTACCCACGAATTACCTTTTTCTTAATTATACTCTGTCATTTGTGACAGTGAAACCTTAGATAATCAGCTTTTTATTGCTTGAAAGGACAGAAGTGTCCAGATTTCTGCCTTTGGTGGCAGAAACCCAGCTGCGCTGTCCGAGTCTACTTGCAGAGATAAAAGACAGGTTTCTGAAATGAATATGGAACCACAGACAGCCAAATACTTACTTTCCTTTCACTCAGACTAAACTAAATTTAGCATCTCTCTGAGGTATAACTTTATGAGAAAAAGAACCATATCTGACAATGATTATTGAATAATTCAAAAGTGGCTGAATCATAATGAATAGCAGTGTCTCACAGATGAGGAAGCTCTGCTGATCCTTGTGAACTGTTATGGTCCATTCATATCCTTATTCCAGGTCCTTTCAATGAATATCTTCAAAAATTGTAATGGATATTTTGTATTATAGTAAAACTATCTTAAGCTGAAGCAAGCTTCATTCTCTGGCAGTATTTTATATTATTTATTTGCAGTACCAAAAATAAAAATGTTACACTTTATTTCACCATGCTTTTTCTTTGTATGTATTTCCACCTACAGCGTTCTCCCCATTAGTAAGTGGGATACATGTCTATACTAATTGGCACACTTGTGCATGGACAGTGCAGAGAATCAGAGCATAGTGCCCTGGGGAGATCTGATATAATTACATATGAGATTGTATATGTTTTATCCTGACCTAACCCTTGTTGCACCATATTTAGAAAGGAATTTACATTGTATAGTGTCTTGATTTTCAAAAAGAACATACAAGTTGATGGGCAATGCCAAACCTTTTCTTTTCATAATACCATTGTATATTCCCCTCTGTTCAAGTAGTTTCTCTTTTTTGTTCATCCCTAGGGTACTTGCACACCCTTTCTCTCCAACTTTCCCATCATGAGAAAGCTGTCTCTTATGAACAGCTATGAAGACATTAAATCTGTGATGACACCAACTAAATAAATTCCTATGGTTTAAGTGCAAACCCCTTTCATTTGGTTTTATTTTGTTTTAATAGTTGGAAATTTCAGACACCACTGGCCAATAATGCTTTCTTTGGCATGTAACTTGGTGTTCCAAGTTTTTCTTTAAATACAAAACCCACTGCAGTTATTAGCATCTTTGTCACCCCACTGCAGCATGCTCTGGTTGACTGCATCCACGCAAGTGTGGATATTTGTTTCCACCTTGTGCTGCTGCTGCTTGTCCCCAGGGAATGCCTGTGCCATGCAACCTCTGGCATGTGGCAGGTTACCCTGGGTAGGGTAGCAGGGAGGATGGGGCCAGCAACTGTGCTGACCTCAGCAGCCTTACTTGGGGTCCTGGGAGCCGTGGAGAGCTGTGGCCATGGCAGTCCTGCTGCTCAGAGCCTGACTGGCAGCTGAAGCATGGCTGTGGTGGGCCAGGCTCTGCTTTTGGGTGGCATGCACTGCCCCTGCATGAACCATCTGCTTTTTTTGTGTGTGCGGGATCTCCCAGGGTCGACCCCACCCCCTGCACTGCTACCTTGCAGTGCAGAGAACACCTGAATGTGCAGTCTGCGGCACCACATACCTCATGGCCGTGCTCATCTGGACATGGCCATTGTGTCTATGTGAAGACTTTTGCAAAGAGGCTGAAAGGACCCTTACTTTAATCACTGTTGTCTTTTATTTCAAAGTGTTTGAAGTGCTGGTTTTAATCTATAAAACTGACTCTGCTTTTGTCCTACCTACCTTATAGACTTCTTATGAAGTGTTCTAATGGTTGAGATCAGCTGACATCCTTGAGCTTGCCAAGCTTCATAATCTTATGAAGAGGTGCAGAGGTAGTCTTCTGGCTCATCCTGCTAAGTTCAGATAGGTCTCTTTAGCCTTAACTACATATATAAAAACTGGTTTTCTGAGAGAGAGAGAACTAAAGAAAAGGTTAAAAAGTCCCACACAGCCAATATTCATTTTTAAATAAATATCTACCTATCTAGATTTGTTGATTTTAATTAAGAAGAGGGGAAAAAGTCAAGAAGAACAGAGTTTTTGAATGGTTTTTTATTGTATCGACATGGTGACTTAGAAGAATAGCACAGGGATTAAGTTTATGTATATGCCCTTCAAATGTACTGGGGATAGCGTACTGTTCTAGGGATAGTAGCAAATAATTTTCACAGGAGGCCCTTTGACTGCAGTTTGTGCAATTGATTCAATCTGGCAGAACCTATGTTTGGTGACCTTCAGGGCATGCTGCTGGTCATACTATTTATGCAGTCATTTTGGTTAAGGGCATGGATTTCAAGAAAGCCTTTCCTTTTTACAGGATAAGAATTCTTTGGAATCCTTTAAGTGTTTTTGATTTAGTTACTATGTTATACATTGTGTACAGGGATTTTGATTAGTGCATTTTATACATCTAGAATAATGGTACATTGTTAAGAGATGGATACACCTATTGCATTCAGCAGAGGATGCTGCTTTCTGCTGATTAGGTTTGTAAATGCCTCTGCAGGCTGTCCATTTCTATTGTTCACAACATTAAGCTCTGCACTTGTATAAGACTAAAAATAGGAATACTCCTGTAGGATTCTGTTTTTTTAAAAGACACTATTCTCAACAGATTTCAAGTCAATTGTATCTTGTGATGGAAAGTTCTTGAGTTACTTTAACAAAGTATTTCAGGCTAAAGTGATTGTAATCACAGTCTCTCAAAGGTACTAGTTAATCAACTGGAATATCCTGTAACTCCTGGCTTCTAGCCATTCTACAAGAAAGTTGCTCTGGGGAGGATGTAGTTAGTATTCTCATGCAAGTATAATGTTATCAATCTAGCTATCTTTTTTTCATGTGAGATCTTAAAGCCTAACAGTGTGTTATACGATGGCTCAATTTTTTTTAGCCAAGAAATGTTTCAGGATACAAATCAGATTTAAAGCAAATTAAATTATCACAGGCATTTAAAATATGCATGAAGGGCTTCCATCTGATTTTATATCTTCACGTGCAGAGTGCTGAAAAGAGGAACAGTTCATGTCAGAAGGAGAATTGGTAGTTGCCAGCACTCAACACTGTTGCACTCTTATGATGCTGTAATTTTCCCAAAAGGTGTATTGGGTCACGTGCTCAATCCTTTATGTATCTGTGTTCTGAGGTCAGTAAAACCAAGAAACATTTGAAAAATAGGAAGTAATTTTATCCTTTACTAGCCTGTCAGTCGCATGTTTTTTTGTCTGAAACATCAGGAACATTTCACTGACTAGCTGAAAGCAGTTTTGTGGAGCCTAGCATTTAGACAAAAATCCAGTACTAAAGCATTTGGGTCATGTTCAAACTGTGTGTGATTGTGTGCAACTGTACTGATTTCAATGGAATGGTAATGATTGTTGTAAACATTTTTCACTTTTTTTGTATCTGTCACACCTTCTGAAGAACTTTGAGCCATAAATTAATGAATTCTATAGCATATTTTTCTAGTCATTGACAGACACTTGTAAGTATTGCAAACAGATCAAACCTTTTGCAAGCAAAAACAAAATCTGTGTTAGGGCACAGAGTCCTCCATAAGGTTCATTTCATACCTTTCTTTGGGTAACTCCCTTGGGTGCAGCAGAGTGCATAAGAGGTTTATCCTCCAAAGCCCACAGAAATCTACTCCTAAGTTTTCCCTTGACACTCAGGGGTCGGGGTGAGGGTAGCAATGGGGAGGCCAGGCATTGCTGTATGACATCTGCATTCTGTCTTGATTCCTTCTTGGTCTCTCAATTCTGGAGCTTTGTTACCAAGGGCATTCCCTGCCTTTTTGGGGGTAGAACCTGATACTAAAACCAGGAATTTCAACATGGACAGAAAATCTCTTTGTGTTTACATCATGATGTGGAGAATGTACATCATTCCAAGTCCCATCTCCATCTTTCCAAGTCCCAACAGATGACAAAGACTCAAAATGGAAGATATGTTAACATTAATATGGGAAAATCCAAATGTTTGGAAACTCCCTCCTTCAAACATAAGAAATTTGTATGCCCTTAATTCCAGTGATTCTGCCTTTGTGACATAAATACACCAGCATCCATGCAATTGAGGATAGAAAAGTGCTTTAAAGTCGGAGTCTACAAATGTGGGTGGAACCTTAGTAACTTTGGGACTAGAATATGAGATGGTTGAAAAGTAAGGATGAGGCACAGATTGTGTATATTGTGAAATGCTTTTCAGTGAAGTGAAATACCTTGTCTTCATCTCGATTTTTTTGAAGTAAGCTGGAGTTGACAAGCAATATTATTATGTGCCTTTCACTTTGAGTGGTATGACATGTTGCAAACGGCTGTGGCACTAATATCACAATATATTATTGTTCTGATGCATAATAATATAGTATGTACATTATAGTACCATGATAGTTGTGAATAGACTGAGAAATGGAGATAGAAGTATTTCACTTATGATTTTCTGTACATAAGTAGCCAGTAAACCTAACTTGACAGCTATATACAATATAAAATTACTTTCTAAGAAGGAGCTCTTTATGTCAAGACCATGACTAGAATATAGGCTTTGAGCACATTAAACTGTTGGAATACCAAGCTGCAGGATATAGAAACCAAATTTAGCATCAGATCCCAAATGGGTTGTCAAGATGTTTGAATAGGATTAGTCTATCTGAAGTGATGTCTCATTTCACGGTCTTATCTACCATGAAAATACAAACACATAAACCTTGACAAAAGTATTCTTTGCACCTTAAACATTAAAATAAAAACCCTATATTTCATATTAAGAACTATTATGGGGCAGTACTTAGGACCCATCAGGTTGCACTGACAATTCTGTTCCATGTTTGGATGGGAGAAATAGAAAGAAAAACTGTGTGGAATGGGAAGCTGGTCAAATGACCCAGTGTGGCAGAGCATGATGCTACAGGGTATTCTTGGGCATTCTCATCATGGAGAAGATGTACACTTGAATCCAGGATCACAGAAAATCCGGTTAAATACTACAAGAGTAGGTATGGTGGCCTAACTAACATTTTTCCTTAGTAATTATATTTTGCCTGCATAATGCAACATCCTAACATAATTTTATTTTGATCCTCTTCATTTTCAGTCCTGATCTGTTACTGGGCTCTGTTTGAAGGATGTTCCTCTGTAGGTGGTTGTATTTCAGTGGCTTGTAGGTATTGGTGAATACTTCTGCTCCATTCAGACAAGGTTCTTTGGGTGAATCTGATATCTTTATTAGACAACTTAAATATTGGAAATGTTTTTTTCTTAGCAAGCTTTCAGGTTAAAAACACTTTGTCAGGCTGAGGAAACATCTGCAGTTGATGTGTGCTCTTCCTGGATGGAATGAATAGGAAAGAAGCCAGAGGCTGGTATGCATGCAAGAAAGGCAAGGTGTAAATTGAGGAGTCAGTGGGTGAGAGGGTGAGAGATTGGCTGAGGGTGGAGGGAAGAAAAGGGGGATGAATGTAGCAGATAAATAGTGGAGAGGTACCTGGGGAGTCAGATGTCAGGCAGGTTATATGTCATAAATCCAATGTCTATATTTAATCCATGATTTTTTTGTATCCAGGAAGTTGATGAAGTGAAGTTCATAGTTCTGTGGAAAGTGTTTTGTAAGTTCTCTTTGAGGATTAGAACTGAGAGATTGGAGAGAAAGTGGTTTTCTTGTGAGAAACGTGCCCCCGCAGGTAATTGGGTATTCTTGTCTTCTTGATTTCCAGTGTGCATTCATTCTGGTGAGCAGATGTTATTTGGTCTCTCCTATGTATTTTCCATCAGTACATTTGGATGAGATATATTACATTTCTGGAGGTGCAGATGTAAGATCCAGCAATGCTGATGGCTCTGTTGTGGGGTATAGTAATTGTGGGGGTGGTGGAGATGTGTTGGCAGGTTTTGTATTTCATGTTATGACACAGTGTGGATCCATTCAGTGTGTTCTGGGCCACAGAAAATTTTGTTTTCCAACTATTTAAGTTGTTCTAATAAAAGATATCAGATTCACCCTAACAACTTTGTCTGCCTATGTCCTTAGGCCAACAACCTATACCTCTGTTCTATTGATTCTTATACAAGATCCATCACAGGACTGTGGGGACACGTAGGAATCTTTGTTGAACTCTGTGATAACTATCCCTCTGAATCAAGGTAACAGATTGAGCATCCTTCTCTGGAAATGTGGAGTTTCTCCAAGTCACTCTAAATTCTGGGTGCAGCTCAAAGTAACAATTCCTGGGACAGAGACTTATGAGACTCTTTAACATGACTGTACTATTTTGACTGCCAATAAGTCATAACTTTCCCCCTTTCCAAATGGGGATCAGAAATTAACAAAGAAGTTTAGCTGGTCACTGTCAAACAGGTAGCTACTGCAGCTCCAAGTAAGAAAAAGTCATTGACTCTCCAGATCATTTTTAATGGAGAGGCACAGAAGGAAAATGTGGATAAGAACAAGGCAGCAGTTTATAAAACCAGGAAGGCTATTTTCCCTGACTAATCCGAGGTTTCAGAGGTGTAAAATTGGCAGTGTTTTCAAGTTGAACCTTTACCCTAATGAATGATGGATTGAACAACTGACTGAACTCCCTGCTCAGATGGTAAGGGACTGGATGAGATGTACTTCATTTTTTTGCCTAGTTCAATTGGCACACAGCTAAGGTTGTGCAGCAAATGGAGGACAATTTGGCACTGAACTGGTAAGACTATTCCAGCTACAGTACAACCTAGAACTAAGGAATAATAAATTAAACATATGTAGGAAGAGCTATATCCATGAAGGGAAGAAAATACCATAGAAAGGCATGCTTTGAATCCATCTCCTGTCTAGGATTTAGGTGTCTTATCCAGGCTGTGGGGAGGTGCCTTTCTCCAACAGGAATTTGTAGCCCTCAGCTTTCTCTTGAAGCTAGATGCTGAAGCCCTTTCTTAAAAAAATGATAAGTGTTCAGTCCTTGGTTACCGTCCTACTTACCCACAGATGCTCACTATATAAAAATCTAATACACGTGGATAAAAATGACATAAAATAATTCTGAGTGGTAATTCTTGCTTATATTTTAAAGTAACCAAGCAAGAAATAATTCATGAACCTAGTAGGTTGTGTACAAATCATCATTCTGTTCACTCTGTGTATGTGTTTATATCCCTTTCTCAAGCCTTTTGTCTGCCTTGTCTACTTGATTTTCACCTGTTCAGAGTAAGAGCTGTCTCTTACTCTAGGATTCTGATTCTTTGCTGTTACACTAATTTTGTTTTTCTATGTCTCCCTTGATTGTGAACTGGGGTAGGAAGTTGTAGGATTGAGAACTGTTTGCACAGTGCCTTGCAGAATGGAGCCCTAATTCCTGGTGGGGTGTGTGTATACATGCAATAAATAACAGTGTTTTGTAGCAACTGATAAATCTCTTGAATATGCAGTGGAGGCTTGTTTCTTTTTGGGGTATGGAACATTATGATCAATAAAGTCCATGAAATCCAAACTTAACTGATAACAAGAACCCAGCTCATTCTCCCAGTGCTATGTTGGCTCTGCAGTGGAAGCAGGATTATGAAGTGCCAAGAATTTGTTTGAAAAGTTAGCAGCTACGATTCTGTGCAAACAGAGGTAGCAGAATTACTGAGAGAAAAGGATGCTATTTTTACGTGCACCGTTGGATAATACTGCAGTTGGAATTGGTTAGAGGTAGGACAAGAAAATGGAGGGTGAACAGAATAATGTGTAGATGCCACCCTGATAAAAGAGAATGACTTGGGTATAAAAACTAGGTCAATGTCATTTTCCATCCCTTGTACGGAAGAGATTATGAACATACTAACTGTTGATGTCATAAGAATTTCAGCAATTTCTGCCACAATCATCTCACTATTAAAACAGTTACATTTGCATCTGGGACATGGACATCAAAGACTTCTGTGCTCTGCAGTGCAGGTAATTAAAGGCAATGTGGAAGTCAGGAATTTTATCTGTGCTGACAACAAGTGTCTCATTCATGTGGGTTTAAAAAGTTGTGATGAAGGTGTAAGATGGAAGGAATTCACTTATTTTCTTTGATCTGTCAATAGATGTATGGAGATGTAGAAAAAGGAAAAAGAACAAGTGTCTGCATGGAGTCTTCAGTATTTCACTACAAACCATATTGAAGCAAATTCCTGGCCCCAGGGCACAAGCAGGTTATGTGCTGGAGGGGAAGGTATCACCTTCTCTCTCTCTTTCCTTCCCCCCAGTCTGTGGAGTGGCTATAATATTGTGCTACAGGCAATTCTGTAGCCTAAAGTTTAGCATATCCTTGGTGCTGCTTACATGTTCCTCATCATATGGGCCTGACTGGCTGAGGAATATGCATTGTGATGAATCTGACAGCCTGGATCCTTCGCAGCTGTCTGCTCTGTCTGTGTCTGTGGCCTTCTGACAAAGGCAGTCAGCATCCCTCTGAAAGCTGAACACTGGCATCCTGAGCAGCAGCCTCGGTCCCCAGTGTGGCAGCCTCCATGGCACTGTAGCATGTGCAATCAGATCCAGGGCTCTGGGAGGTGGTGTGGCTTCTTGTGACTGCAACCTGGGCTCTGGTGAGAGCTGGGGGTGCAGGCAGCTCTAGCTGCACCAGAGTCAGGAGCTCTGCTACTGCAGCCAGAATCTGCTGAGCCAGGTCTTTTGTCCCAGTTCTGGCCATGGTGATAGCTTCTACATGCAGTGCTGCTCAGTGCTGCTGTGTCTGGGGCACTGGGTTTCACCACAAGAAGCCCCACCACCACAGCCAGAGCCCAGCAGAAGTCTGTGGGCTGGATGACCTGGGTTAACAGGCCAATTCTGGCCTGTGGGTCATATGCTTGACACCCTCGCTTTAAACCAAAAACCATATATCCCAAGCCTTCTCATATAAGCTGCTGAACTTTAATGGAGTTCGACAGCCAGTCTGGTGAAGAGTAGATTCTAGTTAAGAGATAGTGGGCGGGTCTACATGAGATGCTATGTCGCCGTAGCAATGAGCTACAGCAGCATAGCTTGTCACTACGGCGACATAGTGTCGGCAGGCATGAACTCTGACACCGGCACTACTACGCAGTACCAGTGGTTACTGAGCAGTCATTTAGTACTTGCTTTAGTACAACTGTGCAGTCAGGCACATGTGTAGATACGCCAAGTAGGTGGTTTAAATGTTAGATGATAAATTTCCAGCTGCTCCTTGGAGCGACTAGCCAAGGAAAGACCGGATGTTTATTATCCATTGAACCTCAAGAGTGCTCCCATTGGGCCTTATGTAACCCTAAGTGGTGAAAAGGGGTTAAGGAGCCTCACCTGCTTTGTGTAGCCCATGTCAAGGGTAGCCAGAACAGCTGTCCTTGCATGTAGGGTAGTTGAGGGCTGTTACCATGACTTTTCTTCCTCAAAAAATTGGGGGCAACTTGCCAGAAAGGGTGTGGGGAATAAGTGGGTTCACGGCTCATCCTTTACTACTCATTAGCCTTTAAATTTATTCAAGCATTGGGAGGCTGGGGGGGGATACTATTCTGCTCCTCTGAAGAACGTTTCAATAGAGCATGTCCTCCCAAGTCCGCTAAGAAACGATGAGAGGTATGATGCTGAGTCAGAGTGCCTTTTGATGATTCTCCTGCACAATTGTGGCTATGCATCCCGCCTCCCCAGTTCAAGAGAATAATCCCTTCATGATTATTTTTTTGTAATTTCTTTTCTACCAATGATTAACTTTTGCACCGTTACTGTTAGGAAAAAACAGTGTGGTGATTTTTATTGTTCTATTACTGAGCTACAACATCCTGAATGGTTTTGCTAAAACAGAGCTTTTGGGAGGCATTATTGTTAAAGTCAGAAACTGATTATTGCTTATAAAATGCTATTGTCATTTTATATACCTGGGAAGATTCCTATTGATCACTAAGTATGAAAAGAGATTTAATAATGCACATGCTTATTACTGAAAAGGCATTACGTTTCTAAACAATTAAAACAATATTAATCTCTGTTATTTAGAATATTTGCTTTAAAGTATAGAAATAGTCTTTACTCTGTTATTTTGTCTTTCTTTATATGGTTTGAAAGAGATACTGCATTCCTCCACAAAGATTCTTATGGGAGATTTTTTACTTTTCATTTTTTTAAATAGCTGAAATAAAATTCATGCTCTAGGTCCCCAAGTCTGGAACTGACTGTGCTGTGCTTGATGCTGGACCTGGGAAATATGAATGGGATCTTCCCCCAGTATGTCCCTGCCTGCAAAATCAGCACCTTTCACAGGGACATGTAGGCAGTGGATCATGGCTCTGCTCTGGGCCCTGGCCTTGTGCTGTTACCGCTCCAAGCTCCTAGCCTCTGCCCTGGCCCCACCAGTCCTGCTCCCAGATGCTGCTCCCTGCCCAGACACGGCCCCATCCCATCTGTCCAGCTGAGTATTGCCTGCCCATGTGGCTCCATGGAGATCCTACCCCTGTCTGGTGCTCCTGGTCAGTGGGTGCAGGGCAGACAGGCTGGGGTCTAAAAATATATATATATATATATTTTATTGGATCAGCAGTGTAGTTGGGATAGAGTTAGGCAAACTTTTGAATGCAAGATGCTCTTCCTCAGATCTGGAAGATCTGGCAGACCTGAGGAAGAATGCCTGCATTCAAATGTTTGCCTAACTCTATCCCAACCACATAGCTGCCCAATAAAAGATATTATGCTAAGAAGTCCTAGCCTCTCACATTCTTTAACTAGGTTAGGCCTTGCATGAGGAAACTTCCTTTTTCCCTTTGATCAGCTCTAACAAGTTTCTCTTTCTGTTAGGAGTGTGTCTATGTGTCTGCAAGTCAGAGAGTATTAATGTGTATCTATTAGGAAAACATCAGGGGATACAACAGATAGGACCTATAATTGCAATTGAAAATATTTTTTCTGAACTTGTCATGTTACTGAATATTCAGCAGGGCTTGACTTATCACACTATTTAAATAGAGGGACTTCACTGGTGAGTTCTTCCACAGAGTTTAAATATAAACTGTGCTGCCGGCCAAAAGGCTTACAAAAGGTAAAAGTTACCTTTCTGCTACATTTTGTTTAAGTAAAGCCTGATCCAAAGTTCATGATTTTAATAGAAATTAAGTGATTTTCTTAAGGTCACATAAGTTGTCTGTGGCTGAACTAGAAATTAAAACCAGATCTTTTGCATCCTTGCATGGCTCCTTAACTGCAAAACCATCCTCTTTCTCCTGCCCATTGCTGGAAATTAATTCATACCAAACCACAATCAGTAAAGAAGCACTAGCAGAAGAATTTGAAGATATTGTTTTGGCCTGTATGTCTGTCTGTCTTTCTGCCTTTTTCTTTGCAAAATGACTAATTCTAAGAACAAGTTTTCACAATTAGAATTTAAAATTTTGAATTTTTTCATTTTTTTTATTGTGGGGCAAATTTTTTTTTACTGCATTTCATCAGAGAGAAAATGAGAGGCAAAAATAATGAAAATTGCAAAATTATAAAAAAAACTCTCCAGCGTTATAGAGAGATTCCAGATTTAACTGCTCTCTGAAAGAGGATACAAGCGTATGGGAGAGAAGGAAAATGTCAAAACACAAGAGAAAAGGTCCAGTGCCTCATACCCTGTCTTTGTTTATTTCTAGTTTTCTGAACATAGGAGTCAGGAGACTGGACTCTGCATCAAAGAACTGGTGATTTTATGTTTGACCTTGCCCATTTCCTTTTACCGCTGTAGGCTTTAATTTTAAAATGGAATAACAATGCTTGCCTCCATTAATTAAAGTGTTTTGAGGTTTGTTGATGAAAAAATGCTATTTGACTGAAAGGTAACATGCATTTATTTTCATAGATTTCATAGACATTAGGGCTGGAAGGGACCTCGTAAGATCATCAGGTCCAGTTACCTGCCCAAGGGCTGGAAGTCAGCTAGGGCCAAACGATCACAGCAAGATAAGCATCCAAATGTTTCTTAAAAATGTACAGAATAGGTGCTTGTACCACTTCTGGGGGGTCTGTTCCAGGCTTGGACAGTATAGCAGTTTTTCCTTATGCCCAGCCTAAAATGGTCTTGCAGGAATTTGTGACCATTGGACCTTGTCATCCCTTGTGGTGCTCTGGTGAACAGGCATTCCCCCAGATCCTGATGCACACCCCTTATGTACTTATAAGTAGCCACCAGGTCCCCCCTGAGCCTGTGCTTTTCCAGACTGAAGAGTCCCATGGCTCTCAGCCACTCTTTTTATAAGGCCTATTCTCTTGCCCTCTGATTACATGCCACGAAGTCATCCCGAGCCTGCACTTCTTCATACTATTCTATTTTATATAGTATAGAGTCATTCATAGCAACTGTATAATGAATACTTGCTTGTGCCATATCTGACTTAAGTGGATTTCCTAGCTAAGGCCCGGAAGAGAACTAGCTTGCCATATGAAAGCATGATTTCATCCCCCCTCTTCCCCCTCCCCGTGAAGAGGAGCTCTGAATATTCAGCAAAAACATGGTTTTGTTTTACAGTTGCTGTTCCCCAGCTACCCATTATGCTGGCAGATCCTATAAGCCCTAACAGTGGCAGGTGTTCAGGACAATTTGCACAGGAGCTGTCAGAGAGTAGCTAACGGGATCAAAGGATTACAGTTCTCTCAGTTGGAAGTATGCTTTCCAATATAAACAATTGAGCAGTGGCAGGAAACTCCGATCTCATATGTTGTATCCTTGACAACTACAGTTTTCCTTAAACTGGGTCAAATGAAATCAGGTACAAGATGATGACCCTAGAGGAGCCTCAGGTTCTCCTTTTTTTGTAATAGGTCATTTTTCAATATAAGTGGATCCTGTTTTGGCAGAAAATAAATCTACACAAAGATGCAATATCATTCACCCTGGCAGCTTCAGGTTATTTTTAGAACACAAAAGAAAAAGGTGTCTTTGCTTGCGTCAGATATATGTGCAGAAGAGCCAAGGAAGTGCAGAACCAAAAGACCAGAGCATTAAGGATCATAGGATTGAGGGCTGTGTAAGAGTTAAATTTCTTCCTGAGCTTGCAGTGATCTACCTAAAGTGTGTAGAAGGCCTCCTCTGAATGGAAGAACTTTATTAAAGTGATATGATTGTCTCCAGGTTGACAGAACACAGCATAATTATTGTACTTAACTGCACTGAATGTTTGTCATCTGGCATACTGTATTAGTACTGTATTAATTCACTTCAGTTGTAGTTGAATCAGTTACAAGGTCTAAATAATGCATTCACCTAAGGGGTCTGATCTTGTGCCTGTTAAACTTGATAGGAATTTTTTCCTTGAGTTCCCTGGGAAATAACTGCATTTCCCAAATATCAGTTATTTGTGAATAAAAGCACTGACTTAATCAAATTAACAATGTGATGTGCAGTCTGTGTTGGTATAAACAGTCCAGGCTAGGGTCCTTCAAAAGTCAGACAGGCTGAAGTCATTTGTTTCTTTTAGGGGCTATTATGAACCGGGAGGTTTTAAGCTACAAAATTTGTCTTTTGCTGCACTGGTAATTTTGCTCGGAGAAGTGAGCACAAGAATACTGAAAAACTGCTTTGTTTGATTTTCCATTCAGTTACTTTTGTTTTACATGCCTTAACTCTCTTGACTTTAATGCAGTTAGTACCAGTTTATGCTGAGAGCATTTGGCCTTATGACTTCAGATTGGCGAACGAGCCTCTGGCACTATAACTTTGATTCATTCTGCAAAGCAGTGTGTTAGTGGTAGACAATGCTAAGTAACTGAGGGCATTTATACACATACATTTGTCTGCTCTGATGTGCTGGAAATTCAGTGCGTCGGAGCAGACTTGATTAATCTGAGAAAATGGCAGCGGTGTGCTTTTGTGTTTTAGTTTACCTTCAATGTGTTTTAGTTTAAATGTGTGCTGCCACCATTTTCTCAGTGCTGACACATATTTCACCGTTTATACAAATGCATGCACCACAGTGCCGGGCACTTTGGCACAACCATGTGTACAAGAGCCCTGAGTAACTAAACAATGCTAAGTAATGTAAGGTTTCTTTAATATTAATTTGGGCACTGATAATCTTCAAACTTTTCTCCATAGAGCAACCAGACTCCTCAGCTCAAAGGAGTTAACAGCAAGAGCCCTAACAGTATGTACAGAAGTGCTCCATGCAGATTTTACAGTGCTGTAATTTAAAGCATTTTTATAGCACTGTAAAGGGTACATATGGACATTCAGGGAGGTTAGATTGTGTTAAAAATGGCTACCTGATCTAACTTAGTTTGCCAAGGTGTGGACCCTATATTTAGATCCCTAGTTGAGTGGATCTAAGTGTGAACTGTACAGAAGTTCAGGAAGTTTAGATGGTCTAAAAAGGACTAACCCGATCTAAGTTAACCCTGCCTCCAACATAGTCTAACTTAGGTTGGGTCTGGTGAGACCAATCTAACTGAACTTTTGTACAGTTTCCAGTGTCGTGCTGAGGCTCAGAAAGCCCAGCCACTTGCTACCGGACCCAGGCTTGAGGCTATGCTCTTCCTATACCATTTCCACTCCCAGACCATTCAGCCAGCTTTCACCAACTCAGCCAAATCCCCCATCTTGCCAGCTGCTCCCAGCCCCAGTTTTACCAGTGTTCACCAGTGCCAGGAACTGATCAAAGTAAGTTGGGGTGGAGGGAGGGGCAGGCAGGATCAGGAAAATAAGTTCACCAGGGGCTGTTTGTCTGTGGGTGGTGGGAGGGGCGCTAAAAATAGCCCCTGGTCCATGTGGGCGGAGAGAGTCTTCCCATCCCCCCAAACCCCTCTGCAGACTCCACTAGCCTTCCCAATCCTGCCAAACCCTCTGGTCTCCATGAACTTCTTCCATGGACACTGTTATCCCCCAGAATCCCTCTGATCCCCCCCATACACCCCATTTGTCCCCCCAGTTCTCCCTGTAATCCCCCTGTGGACCCTGCTTGCCCCTTGATTTCCCTACGTGGCTAACTTCCTCCCCATCCTGACTTACTTTAGATTGAGTGGCCATTTTTAACTCAATCTGACCTCCCCCTCACCTTCCTGAATGTCTATACATACCCAACATTACAATGCTCTTAAACGTGACAGAAGTCCAGTGTTTTGTGTGTGTGTGTGTGTGTGTGTGTGTATGTATGTATGTATGTATGTATGGGGGGCTGTGCAGGGAGGTGTGACTTTTGAGCCTCCCTGCACCTTCTGGGCCTTCTCCATTGGTCAGAAATTTGACCATTGTATAGAACTTATTTAAAGTGCTGTAGGTTGCTAAAGTGCTATAAAATACAGTGCTTCACATTTAATACCTCATTTAACAAGGGTTAATTTAAAGCACTGTACCCCTTTTTAAAGTGCTGTAAAGCCATGCACTTCTGGTAAGTCACAGCAATGAAGTGCTTTAAATCACAAAACATCAACTTCTATGCACACCTAAAGACTTGTGCTTTGTACTTGCAAACTGGCTACTAGCATTGGTGTAAGGCCTATGACACACACTAAGAGCTACGCTGCACAGCACATTACAAAGATCAACTTAATGACATTATTTCAGGAAGAAAATTTCTGCTGCAGCACAGCTACAGTCGGTAGATGTTCATTTTCATTCCTCTCGACAGCCTATGAAGTAATTTAATTTAAACACCCAGATGAGAGAGAAACAAGAAGTATTTAAAAAAAATGAAAGCCAGCCCTTTTCTTATTTTTGTAACCTATAGAACCTGCTTGAGAGAGATTAGCAGGCATGTTGAGCCTTTGTTTTATAACAGCTCTCCACTGATTTCAGTGGTGAGACCTGTTTACAAATCAATATCAATACTAGAGCATGAGCTTTTTCATTTGTTTTTACCACTTAGTTTTTCATTAATTGTTTCTCAGGCTATTGTCTAAGTCCTATGGTGGCCAGTAGAGCAATTTGTACTCTGAAAAGAGGTAGCTTGATGCTGCTTGATCTTTTCTTTGATGTCAGCTGATCAGTGAGATTCAAAGAAGGTAAAAATGCTGACTGGCTTTCTTAATACTAGTTTTCTAGGCAGATAATTCTTACAGGGAAGTAATATGATGAGGTATGGGAGAATCTATATTCAAATTCTCAAAGGTTTGATAAATCTTAAAGTTGAGAGACTTTTTGTCTTTTACAGCCCTAAAGAGTTTACTGGGAAAAAAAGGCAGTATTTTCAAGGTCTTCAGAGAAAATTTCTGTTCTGAAGTTCACAAACTGAACAAGAATGTGTTATTGGTTTATGTTAGGTGTATATAAAACAGTGGTTAGTATAAGGAAGGTGACTAGAGATACCTCCTTTCTCATAACATTCAGTTAAATTTTGACGTGGCAAATTAAAAACCAATCAAAAGGAAATTGTTCTTAATGCAATATATGAATAGACTGTGGAACCTCTTTTCTTGAGGTGCCCTTGAGGTTCTTATCTTTTCCATGGATAAGATGAATATCTAGCTATCACAGAAGGAATAAACATTTGAATAAAATAAAGGGGACATAAATATTTGTGTTTTGGCTGAAGGAAACCTTTAAGTACTAGAGACTTGGAGTAATATCTGCTTGGAGGCAATTCACCCTATAACTACCTAGGGAAGGATTTCTTCTTTAGAAAAAGTTAATACTTGCCCCACTTAGAGGAATAATATTATACCAAGTACATCCTGGATCTAATCCAGGATGGCTATTCCTGTGTTCTAAATCTAGATGATTACATTTGTAGATAGTTAACAGCATCAAAAAAAATGAAAGTGGTATTATTTGTCCCTTTCCCCTGACATTTCCTTAAGGGGCTCAGTGATTTAAATGTGAGATTTTAGGGTGCTCTTAGTTCCACCACTTCCCTATTTTGTGACTACGTAGGTCAGGGGTGGGCAATTATTTCAGGTGGAGGGCTGCTTACCCAGTTTTGGCAAGCTGTCAAGGGCTGCATAGGTAGCTCTACCCCTTGACAGGTTCCCCGCTCCCTGGTCTCTATCTTGGGACCAGTGTCTCAATGTCTTGGGACCAATATCCCAGGCGCAGCACCAGCGGGGCCCAGAGTGGGGCTCAGGCTGGCAGGGGTCTGTGGAGCTGGGTTGGGCTGCACCAGCAGGGAGAGGGGGGAGCTGGCCTGGCTCCGTAGAGCCCCTGCTGGCTGGGACCCTGTACTCCTGCCACCCTTCTCTGGGACCTGCCGGCACTGGCCCGGGGACACTGGTGTGGGCCTGGTGTACCCGCTCACTCCCAGTGCCCCCTAGCCTTGTGGTAGAGCCAGGGGGCAGTGTGCAGCCCTGACCCACTGCTCCCCAGCAGGGAACAAGCTGGTGCTGAGTGCAGGGAAAAGCAGCTCCTCCCCCACCCATGGTCAGTGCTCCCTGCTGCAGCTGCTCGTAGCCCACATGGGGCTGTCCTGAACAGGCACAGGCAGCCCCACATGGGCTATGAGTGGCTGCAGCACAGGGTGCCAGCCATGGGGCGGGGAAGGGGCCATTTTTCCTGTGCTCAGCACCAGCTTGTAACCCACCCCTGCAGCTAGCGCCCTGCAGTGGGAGCAACTGTGGCCCCCTCCCCCCTACTTGCTGTGCTGGGCAGTGTTTGCCACCACCGTCTCTGGGTTGCCCAGTGCATGAGCTCTGGGTGAGCAGCAGCAGGAAACACTGCTTGGTGTGGCAAGCAGGGGGGCCACAGCCGCTGCCACCATGTGCAGCCCCGATGGGCAAGCCTGGAGCCATGGTGAGGCCCATGCTGGCAGTGGGGGTGGGTTACAAGCTGGTGCTAAGCACGGGGAAAAGCAGCCCGTCGCCCTCCCTGTGACTGGTGCCCCATGCTGCAGCTGCTCGTAGCCCACGTGGGGCTGCCTGTGTCTGCTCAGGACAGCCCCGTGCTGGCTTCGAGCAGCTGCAGCAGGGAGTTCCAGCCATGGGATGGGGGAGGGGCCATTTTCCCCCAGGCTCAGCTTTTCCCTGGGTTCCTTCCCTGCCTGGGGTCCTCCCCTGCCCTTCCTCCCACCCCCCAACCTGAGTTTCTGGTGCTGGTGCAGCTGCATGGTCCCAGGCCAGAAGCCCCTGCCGGGGCTTCCAGCTGGGGTGGGGGCAGGGCCGGGTGTGGGAGCCCACAGGGCTTCTCCGGGATCCTACTGCCCCTGGTTCCTGTCATTTTTAACAGGAAGCAAAGACAGAGATAAATATTAATTTTCTAAATTTTTAGGGGCTCTGTGGGCCAGATAGAATGGCCTCGCTGGCTGAATCTGGCCCATAGACTGTATTTTTCTCACTCCTGACTTAGGGGCTGTCTTTGTTATCTAGGCATGTTGCCAACTCCCACTTCCCCAAACTTCATCCAAAATCTACCTTCAGCTATATCTATTGTTCCAGACCATAAAAACTGGCATTAGCACTTTTGAAGTGAACCAGATAGCCCTTTCTAGGCCAGTCTGGAGGGGGCTGTCTGTCCTTGTACAGTGCAGTCATTTATTTTTATTGAACTTTTCCAACAGTTGGAAGAGGAGATGAGAGATGGATCAGCTAATAGGAGGTGCAGCACCAGAAAAGATGGGTGGTTTTCTTTGTACAATTGAACATATCACTGCCTGTGGTTGCTACTGCCAGTTAGTAGTGCAATGAGTTATTAGCAAACCACTGCAGAATTAGTGAAACTAATCCTGCTATTTAATCATAATCTCCAGTCCAGACCTTCCATGTGCAACAAATTGCAAAAGAACAGGCCCTTGTGCTAAAAATATCTAGGCTTCATTTCAGCACAGGTGTCCAGTTTTGGAGATTTAAATTTAAGTAGCTGTCAAAACTAAAATTGTGCAAAAGCTGTTTTGCAGGTATTGGGAATCCTCCTATTAATAGTGACATTTTACCTATAGTTTAGGATTTAGCATCTGTGTGCAGTACATCTACCACCAAGCCAGAAGACTAGTTCAAGGTAGTGTTCCAATTTGTAGTGTAGATTTACTTCTAGCTGTGTTCTGGCTCCAGTCTAAAACTGCGAAGATGTTTCTACACCAGTTAACATCTGGTCTGTATCTAACCTACCTTACAAAACCATTTTCTAAGAAATATGCTAGGCTTAGTGCTCTTGATTCTGAGCATATAATGTAATTTAATAAATTCCTGTACTAGTGAGGCCTGAATTAAGGTTACTATTCTAGGTCGGAAGACATAGGAGGACTTAATAGACAGTTCTGGCACTGAGTCATAAGGCTGACCAATCTTGATCTTAGCCAAAACACTTCTGACCCCATTTAAATTAGAAATGGACGCTGAGGGTTATTTCTACTTTTGAATGTGAATGTGCAGGCCATGTTACTAGCTAGTTCTCATGTGAAATCTGTGTTAGGAGGGCATCCACCACCCAAAAACTGTAGCAGGTACTAGAAACAAAATGCCTCACTTAAAACTTTTCTCGTTAGGACTGTCAATTAATTGCCATTAATGTGGATGATGAATGCAAGAACCAATTAATTGCGCACATGGTTTTGGAGCCTGTGCCTGGGCTCCTCTTCGCCACCATCAGTGCCACACCCAGGCTGCTCAGAGGGGCAGTTGTGGCAGTGCAGAGGAGCTGCAGGGTGGCACAGGCTCTGGGCTGCTGGGGGGGGGGGAGTGTGTGCATACACACACACGCGCGCACACACTAGAGATGCACCAATATATTGGTGCCATGTTGGGACACTGCGTGCAGGCATGCAGCCACAGCATGCACATGGCCAGAAATGCAGCCTGGTGGCATGTAGAGCAGCACCCAGAAGGTAACTCTGTGGAGGGGGAAGGGAAGAGGTGGGGGCGCAGATCGAGGTCCCCATGGAGGGGGAGAGAGTGGTGTGGGGGCTGGGGTGAATGGGACCCCAGGGCTGGGGCAGGTTGTGGGATGGAGCCTTGGGAGGCTTGTCCAGGGCCATGTGGGGGCAGGGAGGGATGCTCCTTTTCTCTGTGTGCACCCATATGGGGGGCATGTGCCCCCTGGATTTGTGCATGGGGCAAAGGTGGGCTGCCCACTGCGGGCTGGGGCTTTGTTTTAAATTAATGACTGCCACTTTACTAATAAGCTGCTTGTACACATGATAAAATTGGCCTTTAGAGCAGTTTCATTGCCCTTTTGCACTGCTTTAATGGTGTCACTGTTTACACGTGCAGCAGTGTAAATTTGCTTTAATTTCACCACACTGTCCATGTGTGGAAGCATATTTTGCTTTAAATTACCTTGTTACATAGCAAGGTAAAACCCATCCAATGTATTTTACTTTGCTGCCTAACAAATTGCAACGGTGCATAAGGTGCTGGAAGCCTAGACACGTTCAGGGAGGCTTGGGCTTCGCTGGTTTCCAGTGCCCCATGCCCCATCCCTGCTGCCTTCTCCCACTGCAGCACACCCAGCCACCCTCCTGCTGCCTTGCCGCACTACCCCAGGGGCAAACCAGCCCATTCCCAGGTGGTCCTAGGCAGCAGGGATGGTACACGGGGTGCTGGAGTCTACCTGCCTCTTGTGTGGCTGGAGGGTGAGCTGCTGGCAGGCCAAGTAGCCCCTGAACTGCAGGGGACCCCTGACCTTCCCTTCATGGTGGCAGTGCCCCCCAGGCAGCACACACCTGTTAGCACCCCTCCCGGAGCCTGCATGTCTGTTTTGTGGGAGGCCCTGTTTTTTCCTCCATGGTGGTGGCACCCCCCAGGCAGCACCCTCCTGCTAGAAGACCACCTGGGTGCTCCCAGGGGACACTGACGCCATAGAGGAAAGGACTGGGTCTCCCACAGCTCAGGGACCACTCGGGATTTTTTACAGTTTTTAAGAAAATTGCATAATGGTGAATTTGATAGGTCCTTATTTCTGAAACTAATCTTTTTGTGTGTGATGAATCCTTGGTATGGAAAATTGCTACTGTTAAAAGTCAGCATGCTTGCAAATAAAAACGAGGGTTGGGACGGGTTGGGACAGGGACATTTTTATCTTGACCTCCTGCTACTAGGAAGGTGAGAAACTTCTCTCTGCATGCTACTATTCTAGTACATGCACTTGATGTATCAGTTTGTCTCTCATCCATATGAGAAATCTCTTGAGAATCCTCCTGAAGATCCTTCCTGAAGATCCATCCCTGTGGTGGTACCAACAAGAAATTATCTAATAAATAAGAAATAAAGCAAGGAGATGTAGGGATCACTGATTTGATTTATTTTATAAACTGGAGTGAGAATCTTTTAAACAATTCTGGATCACCAACTTGCATTGATACTGGCTCCTGTAATTGTATTATCTTACAGTTAACTCATCTCTCTCTTTCACTTCTCTTTGTAGTTTGCTTTCACTTATAAACTATTTATGATTTGTAAAAATAAAAGCCCTAACCCACCATTTTCAAACACAAAATATGATATATTAAAACTCTACCCTGCCATATCCATAATAACAGCTTATTTACTACACTATACCATTCATTTAAAAACAAACTATGATTTTCTATTTTGTTAATGGTAGGTATTATCTCTAGGGAGGAGATATGAGTTCTACTGTATTGTTGTCATGTTTTTCATTTACCACTTCTTGTTCTTGCACGTTCTCAGGGGAGGGGAGGTAGAAATCACAACAGTGTTCAAAATGCACATGAACAGTGCCCTGCTTGCTTGCTAAATTGGGTTCAACTAAATATCCGTAGAGCTCAATTCAGACCCTTTGTTTGTTGTAATCTTACACTTGTTCTGAGAGCTCGTAAAAACCCCTTTGTGCCGGTGATACTTTTACAGTTTAACCTTACTTCAATCGGAAACTACACATTTAATTAATAGTTTATCTGTCCTGTTCTTGATTTCAGACATGTAGGCTGCTTACAGATGTAAACCTCCTTCCCCAATGGCATTTTACTTTCAACTCCACATACTGCCATGCCAAGACCAGCACACGCCCTGAAGAGATATCGCATTAGTTGGATATGGCTTTCTTAACGTCTGTATAGATTGGGTGCTTTAGTGGGGCTTTTTTGGGTGCCTTTATCTAATAGCTGATTAGATAAAAGTGCCGAAAAGCCCCACTGAAGCATCTGATCTATACAGAGCATGGGGTGTTTTTTTCCCCATGTCTGTCAGTGCCTGTAATGCATTGTATGTGGTAATTGCTATTCATTGGCTAGATATTCTCTATCATAAACTTTTCAGTTTTAGTCTGTTTCATGATTATACTACACATTATTGTAACTCATGTTTCTTCCTCATCTGGTACCATGCATAGGAAATACCATTAACTCACATGACTGTAAAATATGCAAATAATGAGTTTTCTTTTAATAAATCTGATCAGTCCTATTCCCCTTGCTCTCCTAACTATATTAAAAAACTCTCAAAGGTTAGGAAACAAATAGACAATATGTCTATCAATTACCACTGTCTAGGAAAAAATTGCGAACCTTTAAGCCATCAATATCGCTAAGACTTTAGATATTTGAAAGAGCCTGCTTTTACAAGGCTGAGCTGGAGGTCCTTGACCAACAATACCCAGCTGATCTCTGTGTAATAAGCAGGGATCATAGAAATCTTTTTGCCAGAAAAAAATGTGGAAAAATGTGGAATTTGCATTTTTACAGAAAATCTTTAGAATCTCCAGAAAAAAAAAATTGCTGAAAATAAAATGCTGGCTCCCCAGTGGGAATGGCCACTGTGGCAGCCCACTGGGAAGGAAGAAGCTGGTGGGATAGAGGGAAGCTGCTAATGTGGAGGCTGCCCCTTCACTCTCTGCTACTGATTGGCTAAGAGGGCTGCCTGTCATGTGGCCCTGACTGACTCTCTCTGACAATCTCTGAGCTAATCAGGAGCAAGAGGTGGAGCTGTGTGAATGGCAGCCCCCTTGGCCAGTCAGAGGCAAGGGGCAGGGTTGCTTGAAGAACAGCCTTTTTGGCCAATCAGCAGTGAGGCTGCCACCAGGTCCCCTTGGCCAGTCAGCATGTTGGGGGGCTTGTCATGGAAAAACATGGATTTTTGTTATTTTATTGGATTTTTTGTTTATCACAGAAAACTAGGACCCCAGTAATAAGTTAGGGCTTGTCAGCCCAGTGTACAAGTTTGTAAATAAATTTGAGGCAGCATTAATGACCCAGGTTAACATAGGGCTGTATTCCTGCCCCTTTTTAAGTAAATGGCAAAATTCTCATTGCTTTCTATTGCGTTGGAGTAAGCTGTGAGGGAGGAGTTACGGTTGTGTTCTGATCTTAATGGAGCGTTACAGATTATTCCTTCAACACACCATGCATTAGATAATATGGTGATGAGTGTCATCACAATGCTTTTAAACAACTTTGGTCTCCCTTGTGCTTTTACAAGGACCTGATAACCTGATACTTGGATGCATCAAAATCTAATGTAATTCCACGATGATCCCATATTTGACTTTGAAGAAGCTGTGGAATAATTGTTTTCAGTAGCAATTAAAAAATCAGCCTAATCACTTTACTCTTTAGTAGTACACGTGGTGTGATACCTGTTACTGTGAACATCTCTAAATCTTCAAGCACAATTGAATTCCCACTGTGATACTTTGAAAAGGTACCCCTTGCTGTAAATTTTGTCTCCTAACATATTCTATGAATATCACAAGGCTTCTTTTGCTTTCAGCTGTCACTAGCCATTGATTATTGGTATCATTCTTTTAACTGTATTACCCATTTAAAGTAACTGTCTGGCACTACCAGGTGACACAGTGATTGTTTTCCATCATCCTTGGCTTTGTAAGAGTGAAGCTTTTTCAGCCAACGTTTCTTGGGTTTCATGATGGGGAATATTTCTGCCCAATTAAATAAAACCATGAAAATGATTACTTCTTATTCTGCAAAATTCAGAGATTTAATCAATATGATATAAGATGGAGAGTGAGAGAGAAATTGAAACTCTCTTTTACTTGTTTATTTACTCAGATGCCTCGAACTTGCTCTCACAATACATTGTCAAAGAATGTGTTTGCCAATAGATAAGCAACTGTCTGCTTGAACAATAAGCAGACCACAAAATGGGCCTAGCAGCCAATATTTCAGCTTGCTTGAAAACATTCTCAGTTTTAGAAGGTGTAGAGACCCTAATTCTCAATACGCAGCTGGCCAAGATTTTTATTTTATTTTCATGGTGATAAACAAATGCATCATTAATATTTCTTCACCTTTTAACACCCAGTCACTTTAAAACATATTCTTGGCAGTTGGGGCCATTTTTTGTCTGCTTACTGTTAAATGTAGACAGTTGCTTATACGTTAGCAAACCTTTTCTTTTAAAATACTTTGTGGGAGCTTCATGTAATCAATTAATGAGTTCCTGAGTCAGCAGCCAGAGGCTGCTCATAAGGTACCGTTCAATAAATGTCAAAGGCTATTTCCTGAATGGTATCTGAATTAATTATTATTTATCTTAACCTTTTACTTCCCCTGTCATGACCCTCAAATGTTGTGGGGATTGGAAGAAATGAACCCTACATCAGACTGGCACATTATTTAGTTCAGTTTTACAGAAGATTTAGGAATAACCAGAACACAGTTTTGCCCATCTGTAGTGATTATCAATTTCTATCTAGTATTACCAATATACTTCTTAAAGCCTTTTGTATACCCACATTGAAATTGAATGGCATTAAAAACTATGGAAAATGATCTCTGCATTTTAAATAGCGTTAGTCCAACAAAGTAGAGGCTCAAACTATAACTTTATACTTCTTATACTGAATTATTAGTGCATTATATTAACTCATATTTGAATTCCATGGCTGGTTGTAGTTAAGTTATGGAAATATCATGTTTCATATGCCTATTTCTACAAGAAAAATCCAAGTCCTTAGCTTTATTTCGTATCCTGCCAAATGTCAAGTGTCCCACTTATATTTATTTTCAGAGGGGCTGATGATATCAATAGCAAAAGGAAGATAGATGGATAGATGTCAACATGGACATAATGCGATTTCTTTTTGGGAGAGAGAATGATTCCTTTGTTTTGAAGAGTAAAAACAATTGTTGTGTACAGTGAGATTATCACAATGACTTTGATTTGTAAAGGTCATTCCAGAGTAATCATATTTTTAAAGTTTTCTCCAATCTCTTCCTGCTATTTAGCTTGTTGAGGTGTTGACACAATTTTGGTGACATTTGTCAGAAGTGGATTCGGCTCACAATAAGTTTTTTAAAGCAGACAGATGGCTTCAAAAACAGAGCATGCCCACAGAAAAATTTTATGGTATCTTTAGAATTATGACAGTACTGTCACAAGGGGTAGGTTTGTTATTAATGTTTTGGTGACAGATAATTCAAAATAACTTTTGCTTCTTCAGCTTGCTCAGATGAACTAGCTTCATGAAAAAATATACAAGGAAACAGATCAATTGAGCTGTGCATGAATGCAATATGTACTCAGTTTTGAAAGGTGCATTTTCATTTTTAGAAAGAGTATAAAATAAAGTGGTGCAGGCTCCTACCCTGGGGTTTTTTAAGAGGAGGCTAGATGAACACCTTGCTGGGGTCGTTTGACCCCAGTACTCTTTCCTGCCATGGCAAGGGGTCAGACTAAATGATCTACTCAGGTCCTTTCTGACCCTAGAAACTATGAAACATTTTTGAATCTCAAAAGCATTTTAAGGAAGTGCATTTTATTTCTTAGAATCAAAAGAAATGCAATGGATAAAATTAGAATAAGCTTGCAAAACTTGCATGTTAATGACCCAATTTTTTAAGTGCAAAACTAAAGTACTTTTACTATGATACTAATGGACTATCACCTCCATTATGAAGATATCAGGTATGCAGTACCTCAGGGGTGGGCAAAATACAGCCTGAGGGCTGAATCCAGCCTGCCAGGCCATTCTATCTGGCCTGTGGGGCCCCTAAAGTGTTTAGAAAATGTATATTTATCTGTTCCTGGCTGCCTGTCAAAGATGACAGGAACCAGGGGCAGTAGGACCCAGGGGGAGCCAGCAGGTGCCAGCAACAAGGCCAGCCTGGCCCTGCCTCACCTCTAACCCCCCCGCCCCTCCCAACCGGAAGACACTGCCTGCTACTGCTTTCGGGCTGTTCCAGCACCATGTGGCTGCATCTCCAGACTGTGGGAGCATGGGGCCCACGCTGGTACCCCAGGGCTAGAAGCAAGAGGGGGTTGTGTGTGTCTGTCCATGCAATGAGGGAGAGAAAGAGACAGAAAGCAATGGGAGGGAGGGAGAGAGTGAGAGTGTGTGTGTATGTGTGTATATGTTCATAAGGCTCAGGTCCCTTCCGACCCTACCAACTACGAAACTACGAGGCAGAGAGCACTAAGGGAGGGAGAGAGTGTGTGTATGTGAGAAAGAGAGAGACTCTGTGTGTGTGTGTGTGTGTGTGTGTGTGTGTGTGTGTGCACGCACGTGCGCAGTGGGGGAGAGAGAGTGTGAGTGTATTCATAGGGCGAGACTCACACACACCCCACCATACACATGCACCCATACCCCCTCTTGCACTGCCATACACACAGACCCCCAAACCCCTCACACACCCCAGCCACCCTCCCCCCACACCCCATATATCCACACACACACCCACATGCTCCTTCACCCCACACCCAACATACCCACACCTAACAGCACCCTACAAACATATCCCCATGCTCCCCCCTCACAATATATAAGAGTAAGACTTCATTTTAAGCTATTGTGCAATCACCTCTATGTACCCTACACAAATGCATGTAAATCAGGACAAAAATATTTTTTTGAAATCAAATTAATGAATGTTGTAGGTGTTCAATTTTTAGACTATAATTTGGTATTTTTCTGGTTCTGAGATGGCAAAACCCCTTGCTGAAAGGAATATTTCCAGGGGTAAGGGAGAGGGACTTCTGGTGGCAAAGGTCAGGGATTAGGGGGTGGGACTTCCAGTCACGAGGGGGTGGGGCACCTGTCAAGGGGTGGGGCTACCAATGCAGCCCTCGATAGCCTGCCAAAATTCAGTAAGTGGCCCTCTGCTTGAAATAATTGCCCACCCCTGCAATAGCATAACACTTTTTTTGAGGCCTTAGAGGCAGATCTTGGCGGAATGAACTCAGCCTTTCCTCTTCCCAGCAAAGACAAATTGAATACCAGGTAGCTCCTTTAAGTGACTTTTTTAGATGAGACCTTAACCAAAGTTTTAGCTTTATAAGGCGTGACCAGGTTTTCTGTGCTGTCTTTTCACCATCAAAATGGAAAAAAGCCCCCAAACCTATGAAAGCATAGACTTTTTGTTGATGATTTCCTTTTTAAATAGAGACTTTCATCTGTCTTGTGCTGCTTGTGCATAATGGGAAACTGTTATAACTACCCACATAACAATGCATGCAATCAGGATTTCATAAGGATAAATTGCTAAATTTGTCCTCACAAACCAGGGGATTCCAGGGGCTTTCTGGGCATGTTACTGTTGTTATTTCCCATTCATATTCTCATGGCAACCACATGTGAATTGGGATTGGAATACCATTGTGTTAGGTAATGTACAAACACAGATTTTGGGGATAGCTGTTTGCTTGAGGGGACATTTACATTCTTGTATGTATTTACTTAATGCCAATTTTAAACTTGCCAAAGTTAAAGTGAGACAGGATTGTTATGATGATCTGATTTGAGTGCTTGTTTAAAACAGTCCATTGAATTTCAAAGCTTTTAGTCTTTTGAAACCATAAAAAATGTCATGAATTCCTGGGATGCAGTTTGCATCACTGCTGATTTGATTGCCATGGCAGTCAGACTCATGGGAATGATGCCATCTGAGTGCTTCCATGTTAGGATCATAACATAGAAATTGGGTAGTAGACTAATGCAGTCAGAGGTATTTTTAAAGGGAAGATGGACTTTATGTCAAAGGCATCTCTCTGAGCTGATAACTCCAAGGACCCCTTTTGCTTTGAACAGATAAAGGAGCTCCACACAATAGCAGGAAAGGGACGGGTGGTATTCTCCATTTCTGAGCAAGTATTTCCTCACTATCTTGCTGCATGTACATGTTCGATCCCACAACTAAAGGTATTTTTAATTTAAATCTTAAACAAGATTTTAAAAATTCGATATTAATATTGTGATTTAATTTTGAATTTAACACGTCATTTAGACTACACTGTAGAACTGCTTAATTTCATGTCAGCTACATATATGCTTGCATGGACTGAGGATCCTGTTGACCAACCTGATCTGCTATGACAAGATGACTTTGTGGATGGGGAGAGAGCAGTGGATGTGATATGCCTTGACTCTGACATAGTTTTGACCTTATCTTTTATTATATTTTCATTGGTAAGCTAAGGAAATACAGTATTGTTGGATACATAACAGGTTGGATTAAACTGCCCAAAGAATAGTCATCAAGCGTGATGTCTAGGGAGTACAAGCTATCAAGCAGGGTTCCCCAAGGGTCTGTCTGGCATTGTTTAGTACCTTCATTGATAATTTGGAGGATGAGATGAATACACATTTAGCAAATGTACACATCCACCAAACTGGCTGGAGTTGCTGACACTTGGGAGAGTAGGATTCAGAATGACCTTGAGAAACTGGAGAATTAGTAGTAAATTCTAATATTATTGTAACCTGGGTACACCCAAGAGAGTGCCCTATTTTCAGTTGAAAAGGATGCGTAGGCAGGAGGGGGTTCTATGAGAGGGATGCCAGAATTTCAAGCAGATCCCTCTTTCCTCTGTAGAGTTATCCCAAGCCCAAAGTTCTTAACTATATAGAATTTATTAAGTTATAATATACATAAACATAAAACTAAGTATCATATACATATATTTACACAGAGAACACTAACCAATAACCAAGGTCAAACCCTAAATAATACTATTTACAACATCACAATACAACATTTCAATTACAAAATATAAGGTGCAAACATGAACAAACTTAACATCTATTCCTTAATATAGTCCCATGGCAAGATATAGGGGTGGGTGTCCAGGAAGCACCAGGGTCCCCTCCCTGTAGGGCCTTGACTAGGCAGGGAGGCTGCTCACCCAGCCCCTTCTCTGGGTTTGCCACCCCAAACGTCTTTCCCCTGTGGGACCCAAGAGCCCAATGACTCATGCTTCCTCCGGTGGCGGTGGTCAGGGCACAGCTCGATGGAGTCTCCTCTGCTGGAGCAGCTCTCTAGGCCTCTCCTGCACTGCTGGGCTCTTCTCCACCCTGTGCCCCACTCTGGGCACCGTGGGCTCAGCTCCTCTCAGCTGCTGCACCACTGCTGCTGGCTCCTGGGTGCTGGGCCTCATGCTGCAGCACTACCATTTCCCTGTGCCCTGGCTTGGCACTGAGGGTTCTCTTAGCATAGGCTGGGCCCTTCAGGCTCTGGCCAGATGTCCTCACAGTGGGGGGCTAATCCGAGCAGCCTCCGCTGCTCCCTAGCTCCCAAAGCTTGGGCTTCGCGCACCACCCTGCGCACTGTGGGACCTGGCCGCTTGCCGGGACATGGGGCTTGAACTGCCTCACTGCAGCCCCAAGGCCTTTACCCTGTGCGCTGCCCTGTGTGCTGTGTTGCCTGCTGGCCCTGCCGGGGTTGCAAGCTCGAGCCGCTGCTTGCGGCTTCCAAAGCCTGGGCTCCATGCACCCAACTGCTCACCATGATGGGCCCGAGCAGTCTCACACCGCTCCTAGGGCCAGGTCTCCACGTGCTGACCCTGTGTGCCATCAACAGCCTACGTGGTCTTACACCGCTCCCAAGGCTGCTCCTCCAGTGGCAGCTTCTGGAACCTTGGACATATTGCCCGCTGGGGGAGAGCTCCCCAGCTTTTCTTGAGTCCCTTGCTGCATCTCCCCTCATGCTGGGCATGCAGCTCCTTTTATATGCTCCAGGGCTCTGCCCCTGAAGTCTTCTGGACCTGACAGTTTACAGTCTTCAGTCAGGTCCAGGGGAGCTCTTCTCCTCCTCCCCTCAGGAAAGGGGCGTGACTTTATTTCTTCTGCTGCCTCCTGATTGGTGGGTGGGTTCCATCAATCAAAACAGCAGGATCTCAAGCCTGGGACTCAACCCAAGCTCTGAAAGGTGAGCCTGCTACATTATAAAAGCCTATGTCTGTCTGTCTGTCATGCTTTATTGATGCTCTGATTTGCTGACGGCAACAGCCAGAGTGCTTCAAGCATGGAGGAGCACCACCATGATTCTGAAGCCGTGCTGAGGAATGGACAGGGGGTGGGGGAGCTGGGGCTAGCCAGCCTCTCCCTGGCGCACAGGGGAACAGTGTGCCCTGAGACAGGGGAGCTGGCAGCCTTGGGTTGGGTGCTCTTCTGTCTCTGTGTGCTTCAGGGTGGGGGCTGTGCTGTGGAGCCCCCACGCCTAGGCACATGGAGGCCCCATCTTGAGGCACACTGCCCCAGCCAGCTGCTCCCCAGCTGGATGGGGCCCGGTGTGTCTTGAGGCAGGGGAGCAGGCAGCCCTGGGCTAGCTGCTTCTCTGTCTGCATGTCTCAGTGTAGGGGCTCTGCTATGGAACCCCTGCACTGAGGCACCCTGCACCCCAGCCAGGTGGCTGGGTTTGAACACATCCAGCTCCTCCAACTGCCTCTTCACTAAGTCTGCACTAACAGTTGGTGGGCTGGTATCCCTCCTGATCCATTGGGAGATTTGTCTTCATCTGTGTGTAGGAATACAGACGCAAAGAACATACTGAAGAGCTCAGCTTTGTCCCCTCTCTCTATCACCAATTGCCCTAGTTTGTCCTGTAGGGGTCCTGTGCTACCCTGCACCTTCCTTTTGCTCCCTATATACCTGAAGAAGGACTTTTTGTTCTCCTTAATTTTTGTCACCAGCCTAAATTCTAATCCTGCTTTGACCTTTCTAGCAGATTCCCTACAAGTACGAGCCAGGGAGATATACTTCTGCTTGGTAGCTATCCCTGGTTTCCACAGTCTGTATACCTCTTTCTTTGCCCTTTGGTTTTTCTGGGCTTACCTGTTCAGCCAAGAGGGCTTCTTGACCCCATTGTCCCCTGTTATGTGGAATGGGATTGTCTCCTTTTGCGCCCATAGGTTTGTTCCCTTGAGGAACGACCATTCTTTCTGGACCCCCATTTCACCAATGCTCTTGACCTTTAATGCCTCACTAATTAATCTCCTGAGCACACTGAAGTTAGCCTTTCTGAAGTCTAGCACTTCAGCCCTGCTGGTTAGTTTACCCACCCTTTGCCGGATAGTGAATTCAATCAATCGATGGTTACTGTCCCTTAGATTACTTTGTACCTGCAGATTCCCACCAGATCATCCCCTGTAGTTAACATGAAGTCCAGCAAGGCATTTCCCCTAGTGGGATCATATACCTCCTGCATTAGGTAGAGGTCCTGTGTGCAGGTTAAGATCCTACATGAGTGGTTAGATTTGGCTGACTGCCCCTCCCAGCAGATGTCAGGGTAGTTTAGGTCACCCATGACAACCATAGCTGTTGACTGTACAGCATCTGAGAGCTGTCTGGAGAATTCCAGGTCTAGCTCATCCTACTGGTGTGGCGGTTTATAGTAGACCCCCACTACCAAGTCCCTTTCCCCCAGGCCCCCTTGTATCCTAACCCACAGTACCTTGGTTTGGCCCTCCTCTGATCCCATCTTGATTATAGAGGATATATACTGTTCTTTAACTTAGCGAGCGACACCCCCACCTTTTTTCTCCACTCTATCCTGTCTGTACAACCTGTAACCCTCAATGCCTACTGCCCAATTGTGAGTTGGTTATACAAGTTCTAAACTTAATGCACAATAACTACCACACATTAATGAATGTGTAGATACACCCCTTGATTCTCAAAGCAATGTTTCCCAGGAGCTGCAAAATCTGCAAGTCCAAGCTTCCCAAAAGCCTGTCAATTTAGTTGATAGGGAAGCAGGTAGGATTCCAGTGGACCCTGCCTGTGGTTTGTAGGATGTTGGTCAAAACTAGAACATTTTGGTTTTGACAAGCAAGCATTTTCCAGCAGAAAGTCTGGTTTGTCACAGAATCCACAGCCAACTCTACCAATAATTCCAGATCTTGGAATTATATAGGGTTGCATTTTAGGTGCAGAATAAATTGTAGAATTTAGATATTTCATAGTAAAATTAACCTATTTGAAGTGACACGTTACTGAATGCTAACATCAATGTGGTGTAACTATTCATTATATCATAAATGTTACTACTTTGTCATCCATTTGGCTACTTATGAAAAAATTGCATCTATATGGGCTGCATACATTTTCTTTCTTATTTTTCAAACCTTGACTGTTAACCATCTTCTAATCTTTCAAAATATTTGTATATTTTTTCTATAGCTGCCATGTTGCTGAAATACAAGACTTTGTAAAGAATATCACATCTGGTCCCTGCTTTTTTCATTTTTGTCATATTAGGTTGGATTTTTAACATCTGTTTGGTTTACATTGTTCACTAGGGACAGGCTCATGTCATCAGGAGATGATGTAACTGTGTTCTCAGGCACAAGATAACATCTTCAATTGCCATTGTTTTCCAGTACTGAAGAGCTTGCAAGCCGCCATTGTTTCTTCATTTTGTTTACCAGCACTGAAGCAATATAGTATGCAAAGATGTGTCACACTCTTTTGGAGAGGAAGATCCTTCTGGTCACTAGGATGAATGAAATATTACATCTTTGCAATAGGATGATATCAGGGGCTGGGAAGATCAGAGTAATGTCAGCTGTGCCCATTATTTTTATGTATCACTCTCATATTTCTCAAGCGCAATGATTTAGTGTGTTTGGGATACCTGGTCTCTACCCTTTGGGCAAATGCAGGGCTCTGTCCCATGATTTTTGCTATATAATTTGCCTGTAAGAATGTACAAATACATACAATATATAGGATGTACAGCTAGCTTATAACACTATGGATGTGTTATTTATTCACCAAAATTATCAATTATTATTAACACCAATATTCAAAATGAAAAGCTATTGTAAAAAAACTGCTATAATGATTGACACGCTTAAATCTGCACGTGGTGTGATATGATGTTAAGAAAAACCATTCTGCCTCTTGACAGCACTGCAGAATCTCCTGTTTGTCTTAATTTTATAGCACTAATCCATGAATCTCGCATTCTTGTCGCTCTACAGAATTTAAAATGGTAGTATTTGACCAATACATATTTCAATATTTCTAAGTACTCCCTTATGAATAGAACATCCCTATACATCCAGCTCAAAGCATTCCCGCTCCCTTTGGGATAAAACTCTATGAAAGAATTGCTTATTAACTTTCAGAGGTGATTTTTTTTGAGTATTTACCGGTATCAACAGCATGAATTCATAGCATATGTGATTGTTAAAAATATATATATACAAAATCATAAACATTATAGCTGGTAGATGACTTATCTTTTTTATAGGTGGGCAAATTTAAATTTCACTAAGCAACTGAAAGGCATCATTCTGGTTGCAAGATTGTTTTCTAGGTATTTTAATAATACTTCACATTTTTATCACAATTATACTTTATAAAATCAGATGATCCTTTATAGACCAAAAAGGAAAGTTACTTTATAAATTAGTAATCTCTAATTTTAATTTCGCAGGCCCTTCTCTCTCTCCTACCTCCTTTTATAGTGTAAATCTTAGTAACATAAGTGCTTTTATTTTTATTTGATGTTTCAAAAATGCTAACTGTTAATAATTGTATTTTTGTGACAAAGAATGTCATAGAAAATTTGTATTTGTATATCAGCATGTTCTCTATTAACTGAAAGGTAGAATGGCATAATATAATGGGCATTTTGTCTTTACAATGTTTTGATGTGTTATGAAAGAATCCTATTACCATATTTACCTGAGTATAAGATGACTGTGAAATTAAGATGACCACTGAATAATTAGATTCTACACATGGAAAATTTATAAATTTATTATTATTTTTCAGGTATGGAATCTAATTATTGGAGGATCATCTTAAATTCATTTACCCTCCCCCCCACTGCAAGTGGTGGGGGAAGAGGTGATGTGGGGGGCAGTAATGGGGCAGGCGGTGGGGGACAAGCAGTGGGGAAGGCAGTAGGAGGGAAATGTGATAGGGCAGGTGGGGGGCATAATGGGACAGGCATTGGGGGCAGGTGGTAGAGAGCAGCCAGTGTGGAGGCAGTGAGGCAGGCAGTGAGGGGGGCAGGAAGCTTGCCTTTTGCTATCTGTACGTTCTCCCCACCACTTACCTCCCATTGTGCCTGTCCCTCCCTCCACAGCCTCAGGCTGCCCCAGTTTCCCTCTTCCCCTCTTTCCTCCTCCTCTCCACTCCTCACTGCTTCTGCAACTCACAGCCTCAGGTCCCCACCCCTCTGGTGAAATTGACATTTATCAACATTTACCAATAAAAAGCAAATCCTACCAAGCATATCTATAACTTATTGACTTGTCTTCTATTTCAGAGGATGCCTAGATCCTTTTTTTATTAAAGTGACTTGATTATTTACTTTGATGAGAAAAAGGTCTTTCCTCTGATGATGACAGTGGGATTAGCTTAATAAACTGCTATTGTGTTTTGATTGGTCCCTGGGGTTCTGCACCCAAAGACTTCACTTTAACACAGCATCAGCAGCCAGATGGAGGCATAATCTATAGAACAATGAACTATTTAGAAAAGGCATAAATGGATTGACCAATTATTATATAAGGCACGGAAATCCAAATCTGAAAGCCCAATCCACTGTACCCCATCTGTTATGACTATTTGGGCTGCCTTTTATGTTAGCAAAGGGTGTAGTGCTTTTTAAAACCTGTCAGATTATTTTACTCTTTTCTGTCTGTGCTGAAATTAATAGGAAGACCCTGAGGGGATTTGAAACAGGACTGACTGAATGAGGAACTTGTTTCATCATAAAAGATAATTTTAACAAAACTGTGAGAATGTCAGGCTCACTTTTAAATTCTTAATGATCTATATTATTCATGACTTTCTTTTTCATGTATTTATATATGCTCTTAGGGACAAGGAGATCTGCTGAAAAATGCCAAGAATGAAGCCATAGAGAACATGAAACAAATCCAGCTGGCATGCTTGTCATGTGGACTGAGCAAAACTGGAAGTGGGAACATGGATCCAAAATCAAAACGATCCCTTGAGGCAATACAGGAGAAGGATACTGGAGATGGGAATGGGAGGCTGTGAGAGAAAGCAGCATTGTCATATTTGTCATATGTTTCAATAACTCTAAACTATTTTTTTAAAGTATTTAAAAATTCACACAGTAATGCCCTCTTGCAGGGTGTTAGAAGTATTAAAATCCTCACAATGTCAGTATTTTAATGCAGTTAATTTATCTAAGTTAACTCTTTTAGTAGTTGAATTTCTAATAAATTTGAGCTGCCTGTGTGTGTGCGTGCTTGTCAGCACGTGTGGAATCTTAGAAAACATCCTTCATGAGTGACATTATCTCTTTACTAATTTATTCTTGTGTCATCTTTGAACAGATGTTAATTCTGAAAATCAAAACAAATAGGGAGAATGTGTACCAGTTTTATGCTTCATTTTCCTGTCCTGTTTTTGTCTTTTAATTTACAACTTTTAATATGTTGTGCTGTTTAAACTAAAAAAAACAGAATTCACCAACAACCATTTTTGTGAGGGTAGAAATAGTGGGTTGCTATAAACTCGCAGCATAGTTTTAATGAACAATTAAAATAAGTAAATGAAATATTAAACAATTTCTGGATAGATCATAATTAGATTTCAGATGGACAGTTCACTGAATTTTAGTTAGTCGCTCTTTGGCATACATTCGGCAAATATAAGAAATAGCTAAGTCCTTTCATTCAAGAAGGTCGTTGCTGCATTTTAGTTCTGCGGAAAAGCTACAACCTTAGCTGAAGTGCATTTATCTTACATGGTAATAAACACAGCTATTCAAGCCTCTTATATGAAGTGATGGTTGTGATTATGATAATACAATATGAAGGTGATCTTCAGTAATTTTGAAGTGCTCATCAGTGGCAGTATTTGAAGGAAAGTAATATAGACTTCATAAACTGTGAGCTTCACATGAAGTTTGGAAAATGGGTCAATTTTTGCTTGTCTTAGTAATCCCATTTAAGTCAGGTGAGCAAATCAAGCAGGCTTTGACCTTTTTTCCCCATTTTTAAGAAACATGCTGTCCTGGAAATTCAGAGTAAAACTGCAGAATTGCTAAAGATATAGCTAGAGAAATAGCATGGGGAAAAAAAAGAATACCAGTATTCTTGTGCAGCAGTTTTAAATGTTCACAACATGCATCAAATCCTTATAATAATTTTGGAAATTAGATGATGCCATTATGCTATTGTGCACAGGCAATGCAGGACAACAAGGCAATGAATCCTCACTCCATCATCCTTATCAGGTCCAGCTCTTTTATTTTCATGATGCTCATTTCAATCTTTTAAGTGCTGTGCTTGACTGTAGTAGTTGTGTTACTTCTTACAGAACCAAGTGTTCTACAGTTATGAAAGACTCTATTTATTTAAGCATTGCTTTTATTTTGAAAAGCTACTTTTTAAATTGATTTGATTAACAAATATGCTAATTTTCTGAACTTAACAAAAGGTAATTGTTGAAAGTTTGACCATCTGAAATCTTATATAGCTACTGTTATAAGTTATTTTTGACTTCTTAATAACACTATTATGTTCATGTTGCACATTACTGAGAGTAAAGCTATGAAACAACTTTGATCCATGTTTTTAAAATGCTTGTACAGGAAAGGCAGACACTGACAACTTTGGGTATAGGAAAAAGGTTCTCTTCTGTCACACAGTTCCATATTCAAAAGGATATAACTCAGTTGCCTTAAAAGTCATTACTTTTACACTTGCTATCCATGCTAGGGGAGCAGGTAACTGTTCTTTCCTAGACCTCTGGTGTTCTGTGTTAAGCAGTGATATAGGTCACTGATTTTTTTTGTTTAAACGTGAACATGATCCAAATTTTTTCCCTTGAGAAGAACATTCCTTTATCCGGAAAGTAACTAGTATGAAGAACATCTTTCAGTTTTTCCTCCCTCTCTGATTCTATAAATTGAATGGGGAGATAACAGTGGTATATAGATAAGGGCTTATATGTTACAGCTGCAAAAAAACCAACAGTATAAAACTCTACATACACATTATGTGGGAACAGAAAATTGCCTGGCAAGAGATTTCAAAGTACAGATATACTGATTTCTCAGAGTTGTTTCAGTACACACAAACTGTATTGCAAATCAGAGGGACAATCCTAATTCAGCTGAAGTTGTCTTTTCTGTTCCCTCAGGATACATCAACTAGGGATTTTCTTAGCTGAAGCTACTGCAGGTTAGTAGTTGTGGGGAGCCTTTGTGCTCCCTTCCTTATGGGGGAAGGACTTTCATAGCAAACAGTTATCCCCAGGCCTACTCACACTCTTCTCCCATCTGCTTCATGTGGCTGAACATGAGTAGAAGGATCACATTCAACCTTATAAACAACGATACATGGGAGACAGCATGGCCTTAGGGCAGGGGCTTTATGCGGTAGACAGCATTTTAACAGAAAGATGAATTGCAGTTGCACACACTGATGTGGACTGGCTAGTCTCCAATTTATATTTCCAGGTGGCATCTACAGTAATTGCTTCTGTGGAAAAGTAGGAGAGGATTACTTCTATTTTCAGCTGCCTTTTAATGTGCACTGGCAGCTGGAAATAAGAAGGGGAGATAGTACCACTGTCCTGGCCAGTGATCAGTGGATCAGAGCTTGGGAAATAGTACTGTACTGGATTAGGCATGTGACTAGGAATTGGTGTATGAAGATTCTTGTTCCAGCTTCACTGTTAACTCATGTGCTTCAGGGTACTTAACATTTTTTTGGTGTTAGCTTTCCTACTTGCTATATAAAGACAATTTGTCTTTTCTTTTCCTCACAGGGATGCTGAAAAGATTAGGAAACAACTGTGGGATACTTTGGATATTTAATGTTCTCTGTTATTCTAACTTATTAATAAGTACAGTTGGTTCTGGTTACTGTGTTAAGTCCAGAATGTGTGGAGCCTGTGCATATTCTGGCACCTCAACTAGTGCATTTTGGTGCCCACGCTGCAGCTGTTGTCTTTTCTAAATCATAATAATTTTTACCTAGCTTCATGCACTACTATGCACTACTTGTTTAGGCAATGCAAGTTGACATTTACCCACATTGCAGGGTTAGCATAACATTGATTAAACCCTTACACTGTCTTGCCACCTTTTTCTATATTATTTTCCACAGATGATATGCATTTTTTATATATCTTACAGCTTCCAAATATGAATGCCTGTCAGTTCAATCTCAGATCCTTACATGTCTCTCCTGTTTAGTCCCATTTCCCAAAATAGATAGCTATCAGATAATTGCATGCACAGAAAGAGCTTTCCTGTATAATAACCAGTCTCTTCCTTCTGTCTCTTCAGACTAAAATGTTAGGTCACAGCCTTTTTGGAATCATTCCCATTCCCATAGCAATAAAAAACAGCATCACACAAGTGACTGATAAAAAAAAGTTTCATGAAACAAAGGAAGATAAGGTTATGGATGAGATCTCTCCCATCCCTACTACTTGTTTTAGGATCGATTGATTGTATTGTGGTGTCAGCTATAACTGCTACAGAAATGTGCAACGTATGCATTGCAAGATCCTACAGTAGGAATTAACTTGCCTTACTATATCTCACATTTATTTCTTGTATAATTAGGTGCCTAGGAGGAAAAGAGCAATAGCAGAGAATAAAAACTCATCTAAACACAATGAATATGTACTTGGGAGCTAAAGGTGACATCATAGTTTCACGCAACAATCTTAGAGTTTTTGCTTTTAGTATCCTGGGATACATCCAAAATAAGGATGATGGGGAGGACCACCTCTAAGGGAATGAATATGTGTATATCCTCCAACCTAGTCTACAATTGGTTATATCTCTTTTCTCATGAGATCCCTGGTCCTGGGAAAACAGGTGAGGGTGAGTATGTTGGAACAGAGATCAAATGATAGGGCTGTGGGCAGGGAGGTGAGCTGGAGGAATTGTTCAATTTGCTATTCAGATTTATGACAGTTGTTGCCAGCAGGTGAATGCCCCCAGAAAGTTTAGGACTTGGGAGGGCATGGCCAGCTATCCTGAAAAATTTGGAGCTCTGAGGTGTGTGGCCAGCTGAGCTGGTGCTGGCAGGTGGATGCCCATGGAAAAATCAGGGTTAAGGGTGATATGGCCAGCTGACCTGGGCTCACTTCAGAGTGGAGGACACACCTGACCAAACTCAAACCCAGTCTGAATGAGAATAAGCTGTGCTACACGATCCACAGCCAGGTGTACCCCCATCTCCACTCTCATGGGCAGATCCTTACCCACCTGCTGACATTGAAAGCCACCTGAAGACACTCAGCTCCAGAGGTGTCCCTGACCACCAGGGCTAAGCCCAGCCCTTCTTTTTCCACTACCTGCAGCTGGGGACAGAACTGGGCTCTTGAGGAGATGAAGTATCTCATTGCCTTCTGGGGTGAGGAGGAGACTGAGGAGCAGTTCCACAGTGTGTACTGCAACAAAGAGATGTTCTTTAGGTTGCTGAAGATGTAAGAGGAGGGCCGCAGCTGGGACTGGAGGCAGTGCGGGGGCAAAATCAAATTGATGAAGACCCAGTTCAAACAGCCTTGTGATTCCAAACAGACCTCCAGAGGCACACGGTACACTACACTCTTCTGAGGAGCTGCCCCACTTTCTCTCAAGCAGTAAGGCGGCCCCAGCAGCAGGTGGAGCAGGAGGGCCCTGGGGAGATTGGGGGACTGGGTGTGCAGAAGCAGCTCCTTGGGGACACAGGAGAAGCAGGGGTGTGGGTGCTGGTGCTGGTCTCTAAGGACAAAGGGGAAGCAGGAGCACAGGTGCAGCTCGAGCTGGAATACTGCTCCCTTAACTTCTTCCCAGGTAGTGGGGCTCTGGGTACAGAGGGGCAGGACCTGTGGGACACCTCTGGCAGAACAATGATTGAAGTGCAGGATGTGGGCATGCAAGCAGCCCTGGAATGGGCACCTGCTCCCTGATGGACCTTGACCCCTCTGAATGTGCGGGGAAGCCATATGCCTTATGCCTGGAGATGCCATTTCCCATGTTGGGGCCAAGGGTGTTCCTCCCACAGCTCTTCAGAGGCCCTGCCACTGATACAGAGATCACCTGCCAGTCCTCTTGGTCCCAGCACAAGGAATTGAAGAGCACCCAGTCCCCTCCCATCCCCAGCCTGGAGGGCCAAAGAGCACCCAGGGGGATCCTAATAGTGCCCACCCTTCATTCTGATCCTGGTACTGATCCTGATAATCCCAAGGCAGAGCCTACTGCACAGTCAGCACTGCACCACCTGGGCAGGATGGGGACCCAGGTGCAGAGGGAATCCCATTCCTCTCCCCCTCACTCCCCTCCCCAAGGCAGTGATCAAGTATGGTGTACATGCATGGATAGGAGTGTGGGGTGGTAGCACGACATTGGGGTCCTACAACTGTCCAAGACTATCATCTGAAGGCACTTCTGGTGCCCCTCCACACCTCATGGTAGCAAGTGGTTCCTAATGTGTATTGCTTTGACTTTCAAAGGGAATGTCTTCTACATGGAGAGAGTGGGGTGGGGGTTGGTATGATGCTTCCAGCCTGGTTGGATAAGGCTCATGGCCAAGGAAGCTAATTGCTCTGTTATTCACTCAACACCGACCAGACTTCCTGACACCCCCAACCCATTTCTGACATGAGCCAGAGGTGCAGCCCATGACCTTGGGTTTTTCACACTTCATCAGTATTAATAAGTATTAATATAGGTCTGGCTTAGTCACGCCCCCTGCCTATCCCTGCAGGCCATCCTCTGTTGCTGAAAAGTGCTGACCCCTCCCCAAATGATGGAACAACACCTGCCTTACCCTGCTTCCTCATCTACCACAGCAGGAACCATGGCCTTCCCCCCTCAAACTACAACAAGGGTCTTAACCCTTCCTCCCCACAACTTCCTGTGCAACCTGCCCATTGGTCCTTAATTACAGAGCTGGTCCAAGCACCCACCAAACCTAGCATCCCCTACTGCAGCCTGTGAAATATCATCCAAAGGAGTTATTTAATCAGCAGGAAAAGACTAAGAAGTAGTGACAGGTGCTGTGATTTTGTGAGCTGTACTGTGCCTCACCATATGGATGGGTGGCAAATAGGAAGTTCAAGTCAGGGATCTGTGAAAATGCAGAACGATAGGAACTGGTGCTTTACATTGCATTAGGGACCAGGAACTGCAGACATAATATTACATCAGTGACTAGAAAGGTTTTCCCCCTTGCTCCCTTGCTCACCAGTACAGGCACTGTTGGGAAGGCAGGAGTCCCAAGCAAAAAAGCAAGCGCAGCTGCCAGTGGGTGATGGAGTGAGGGCTATTCTCAGGTCAATGTCCTGGAGATGTTTGCAGAAGTCACTTGACTGGCGTATTCCCAAGTCCATGGCTGCAAGGCAGCTCCAAGTGTCACAGCAGAAGCAGTCACTGCACCAAACACTCAAGACCCCATGCAGCCCTGGTCTTTTCCCAGAAAGTGTCCCCCTCTTCTATTCCCCAGGACAGCACATACCAACCTGCCCCATCGTGGTCTGGCATCCCCCACTGTTGTGTCTGGGTACACTAGTGACAGCAAGGACCACAAAGAGCCCATCACAGCCCATGGTGGGGAGAGGCCGGAGCCAGACAGCTTCTTTTCCATTCCTTCTCATCTATAAGCATAGCATTGCTACTGAGAGCAGTGGGCAGGTCTATACTCAGGTGCTATTAGGTGGGTGGAAAATGTGTTTGGCCTGGTTCTCAGAAGACAAGTGCTGCATCAATAGTTGTTGCAATGGATGAGGCCTCCTGATTCTCAGGTCAGCATGTTGGAGCCAGAGATAACACTTGAGCTTGATTCTCATGTTGAATGGTATCACCTGGCTTTCAGCCATGCCATCAAAGCATGCAATACCATTCCAGGACTGGAACACCTTTTTGGGGGCATCTCCTGCAGAAGGAGCAGGGTGTAGAGAGAGCCGCCCCCCGCCCTCCCGGGCTTCCCCTGAGCACAGTAATAATTCTCCTGCCTATGGTCCCAAGAGAATTTCACCATGGAGAGGTTAGGAAGAAAGTACTGCTTTTGCATTGACAGGGAGGGTTGGGGAGCTCTGCCTGTGTCCCATGAGTTAGCAATCTCTATGTGTTCCCAGGAAACCTGGAATCCTGGCATGACCCTGTATTGCTGGGGCCACAGGGTGAAAGGAGCAAGTGCCTGCTTGAGTCTCTCAGGAGGGTCCCATCCTAAGAGCTAGGCAGACTGGTTCCTCTACCCAAGGCTGGGGTACAACCATTCAGAGCTTCAAACCCCCCAGTGTCATCAGGCCTTATTCTTCCAGAGACTGCCCCCCACCATCCTGGCAGTCCAGGAGATAATCTTCCAGGGCTTCCCTGACTGGAACTCCCTGCCAGTTGGTCTGTCTTGGGTGCACATGTTCTGGCAGGGGCGCACTGTGGCTTGCTTCCCAGCACCGTGATTTCTCTGCCCAGACCTCCCTACACAGCACCTTCCTACAGCACCCTGGAGTCAGCGGTGTCCAGGAAAGCTTCAGCTTCATTAACCAGGTGGAAATAATGAGCCAGCTCTAGGTCACTTGGTAGCCACAGGGTAAGTGATAAGTGGCCCCACTAGACTTCTGGGTCCAAGGCAGGAAGGCAAGTGCCAGCATGAACACCTGCTGAGTCAGTTGCAGATGGGCATGTATAATGTCCCACAGCCTCTGGCGGGAGTCATGCAGGGTGACAAGAAGGGCACAGTGTAACTCCTGAGTCTGTGGGCTTGTGTGCAAAGGGTAGGGATCCATGTTGGAATCTATGCAGGAAAACTGACACACTTACAATTAACAAGAGTGGGGATTTGTTTTGGGTCTCTTCTGGAAGCCTCTGGGCAGGGCGGGAGAGAGGGGTCACTGTAATGGGGAATTCTCCAGTGGGGGATGGTTTCCTGTGGTGGCCACCCAGTCGGGACTGTCCTACATGGTTGGCTGTGTTTGGTAATCTCTGGGAGCCTGCAGGGCATGCTGAGACTTGTGCTGAGGACCACCCCTGTTGGCGGACCATGGCTAGTGCAGGCTATCTGTGCAACTCCTCCCTTGAACATTAGATACTTGCATGGTGCTCTATTGCTAGGAGTTTAGGCAGCTCAAACGAAATCATGCAACCTAGGCTGGTTCATTTGAATGCTTGCACACACTCTTTATTGGCTAAAATACATTTTTGCTCACTATAGCTGGCACCGCAGCAGAAAATAATTGTGGGCTTGAACTAAATTGTTTTTGGTTTGTAGAAGATTAATACAATTGTTCACCAAATTCCAGTTGCAGAGGAGAATCCTGCCCACAGGTAAACTGTTCAGAATAGTTTAAAACTTTTCATAATAAATTTGGCCTTGAAAATCTTTAATGCTGATGATGAATCTTGAGCTGAAGACTGTTCCTGACTGTACAAAGCTGACAATTAGGGAAAAGCTTTCTTTTACTTGTAAGGTGGTAGAAACCATTAAAAACACTCCCTGCGCTGAAACTGCACGATGGCAGAGAAGCACATTTTCAACTTAATTTACTGAGTGAAGAAAATATTAGTTAAAAGAGAATTATAATATTCTAATCCTTATTATCATAAGACTAATAATTCTTAAGAAACAAGTCCTAAGTTTTTCTGTTTTCAAGCTGTCCAAATACCACCTTTTCTCCATTTAATTATTTGAAATGATCTTTCTAATAATTTCTTATTTGTATTTTGTTTGTGACCAGTTAGATGGGAGTAGTCATGGTAATATGGATGGTTTCTTTCTTCAATTAGTTCAATGTAACTCCTGACTTGAGGCATTTAGAGAGTATGCTTATGGTTATAAATTCAAAGGTCCAAGTCAGTGAATATTTTGTAGTATTTCTTTAAAATAAACAGCTTCAATAAATAAACCTTTTAGAATGTAGGAAATAAGTTCAAACAAAAATGGGTGAATGTTAACAAAAGTTAGACTATTTAGAGAAAATTATTTGAAGCATCTAAGGCACTTACAGAGCTCCTATTATCTGAGTACAGCATAACATTTCAGACATTTATCTTTACAACACACCTGTGAAGGATGAGGTGCTATTATCTCCATTTTACAATGAGGAGTTGAATGACACAGAAAAGCACCCTCTACACATGCAGATAAAGGCATTATCTACACAGTTGCAACTCCTGCCATGCCCCACATACATGGCAGGAGGTGTGCCTGTGGAATTGTGTATTATATCCAATCATGGGTTATTTCTGGTGTAGGAGGACCCTGATCCTAGGCTCCACCTGCATCAGCAAGAAGCAGACTCCCATGATGGGAACCCATTTTGTTGAAGGGGCTCCCAGAAGCAGGGGCCATGTGCAGCAAGGACAAAGAGCCCTGCACTTGTCAGGGCTTTAGGTCCCACCTGTGTCACACACAGCCAGGACCAGCAACCCTGTCTAGTGTGGGGGCTCTTGGTCCCAGCCATGTGTAGCACAACCAGGACTGAGAACCCCATCAAGTGTGAGGACTCTCAATTCTAGCTGCGTATGTGGGCCTGAGAGTTTCACATACGCCAAAGCTTGGGGGTTTCACACACCCCTGAGCTTTGGGGATCATGGTTGCCATGATCCCTTGGACCCAGGAGTTTCACACTTGGTGCCCCCCTGTGACTGGAAGGCCTGTCAGCTGAGACCCTGCTACACATGCAAATTAAAGCTTGATAGCTACCAGCTATAAAATTAGTATGCATTTTCAAGGTCTAACTTTATAGCTGATTAGAGCTTTCTATCCTATGAGAGCTACTGTGCATGTGTAGCTGGTCTTAAGATAATTGCACAATTAACCACTTAATTGTGCAATACCTGCAACATGTAGATGGGGCCTAAAGGCTTGATCCAAAGAGGATATAGGTAACTAAAGCAGAACTGAGGAAGCATTTAGGCACCTATGTCCACAATTGTGATCTTGATTACCAGCTCCTGAATCCTAGATATGCCTAGCTCCTGCAGAAGTTACAGACCTGTTTCTGTGCATACCTGTTGGGGATGGGTGCTGTAAGGCCATGGTTCCTGTCTGCCTGACACTTTACTGGGGTGAGCCTTGAGGAGAATGGAAGGTTCTGTTGCTAACCTAGCCTGTGATGTCCTTTTCTTTACTGCCACGCCTTGATGTCTACCTTTAATTGTCAGGAGTTGGATGTAGGCTGAGTGATGATCTTCCCCGCTCACCTGGATGGGTTTTCTTCTTGGGGCTGCACCTCCCCTTATATCCCACCCTTACCACATCCCATCAGGCGGTAATCTTCTGCATGTTGATCTTACTGAGATTGGTTGAGCTGTTGGCTGTATCTGATTGCCATGACCTAAATTAATTTAACCATTTATGGACTGTGTAAGAGCCCATGCAAAAATCAGCTTAAGTTGATTCCTCTTCAGTGCACATGTCAATCAATGTCTATCAGCCCATTCAAAAATCCAAATAAAGATCAATTTAAATCAATTTCTCTCCACTGTGTGGGTCAATACATTTAAATTAGCTCATCCAAGATCCATAAAATAATCAACTTAAATCAATTTTACTACAATGCTTGGGTTGATCAGTTTCTACCAATACATTAAAAAGAAATCTAGAGAAGGAGCAACTTAAAACAATTTCTTCTCAGTGTGTGAGTCAATCAATTTAAATTAGTCCATTAGATGCATAGCATAATTAACTTAAATCAGTTTCACAGCAGTTGATGTACCTTCTTGGGAGACGAGCTTTTAGTCACCTTTGCCATTTCTTGGTTGGTGTGTGTACACGTGATATTGGTGCCACACAGTAAACTTCAGTGCAGTTTGTGCTGAAGTTTATTGCTCCCAGGTGCTGTGTTTACATGTGTGCCTGGGACCACAGTATATTTTGCTGGGATGGAGCAGCCCCGGCTGGCAGAGGGTCTAAGGGGTGCTCTGAACTGCCAGCCTTTCATCCAGGGCTGCTCTGAACCAGCTCAATGTGCTGTAGAGGGGCTGGCTGGGGCATGAGTGTTCTGACTTTGGGTTCCTCTCTGCTCAGCTTGCAATGAGTTTTGGATCCCCTGCTGAGACACTTGACTCTCCTATGCACTGCATAGGAAGCCTCCACGCTGTGCTTGTCATAGGGGTCCTGATTCTGCTCTTAGAACCAGGCACCTAATAGTTAGGCACTAATTATTCAGCTCTGCAGTAAACTTCCTGTGTAGATGCACCCAATGTTTCCTATTGGCTAGCTCTGGGCATATGCCTACCAAGTGTTCTGACTCTGGGTTCCTCGCCGCTCAGCTTGCAAACAGTTTTGGATCCCCTATGGAGACACTTGATTCTCCCATGCAATGCATATGAAGCCTATGTGCTGTGCTTTTCATAGAGGTCCTGATTTTGCTGCTGGAACTGGGCACCTAATAGTTAGGCACTGCAGCACTAGGTCCTTTATTACCTGTGACCCTCCATGACTTTCTTAGAATCATAGATGAAGTCTCTGGTAAACCTGTCCTCCAGATGCCAGATCCGGCTTACCCTCATCTTCTTGATGCTTGATTTATGTAAAACAAAATCTGTGCTCAAGAGAAGTCATAACTATACAATGAATGGAAAAGAAAGGAGACTGGGTGAAGAAAGGAAAGAGAGAGACAGGAACCATGGCTCTTGCAAGGAGGTTAGAGATAATGTATTAATACAAGAAAACTGGGTCAAAAAATGAATCATCAAGGATTGCAATAATAAAACATGTGACTTCATCAGTATTTATCTTGCCAAGCATGTTTCCACTCACTAAGATTAATAAGGAAAGCTTGTTATTTGTCCATCTGTTTTTGAACACATTACTGCTCACTAGCCAGTTCGCACTCTGTTATGCCCAGACTGTTCCAGTGTGGAAGGGACCTGAATTTCAGGATATGGGATCTGATTGAAGCATCTCCACTGAGGAAAATGTCCAATGGAGAAAAAGTCTCTTCAAGTCTCTTTCAACCTGATATATCAACACAGGATAAACAGGAAGAAATAATGTCTGCTGATCTCACCCTTAGTGCCTTCAATTTTCCTCCAAATCCAACTCCCTCAGGAAAAGTTGTTGATATGCTTAGATTTTCATAGGTACAGCTTTGTTCCAAGGTGCAGTGTTACCATACATCCAGGTTTTCCCAGATAGGTCCTCTTTTTGGTTTCTTTTATTTCTGTCCAGGCAGTTCTTTAAAATATCAGCAGATGTCCGGGATTTTGCTCTGCCTCTACTTTCCCAGCACTTACCGGCTTGCCCCAACAAGGAGCTTCTTGGGGCTGGGGAGAGCGGGGGCAGGGCGACTGGAGGCAGAGCCATCATGTGCTCTGTGCACAGCCCTGGCAACTGCAGGCAGGTAAGTCTGTGTGTGTGTGTGTGTGTGTGTGTGTGTGTGTGCATGTGCACATGTGTGCATGTGTGTGCCTGGCAGTACTGGGGCTGCAGCAGGGCAGGGAAGGGGTTGGGGAAGTTCTTCAGGGGCAGCAGGTAGCTGTGTGGGCAGCAGGGCTGGGGGGGCAGGGGGCTGGGGGTCGGAAGTGAGGGGCACCAGCATGGTCTAGGGGATGGGGTACTGTGGGTTGGGAGTATCAGGGCTGGTGGGGGGGCTGTGGCTCGTGAGTGAGGGGCAGGATACGGGCATGTCACTGCCCCCCCAAACATATACCCCCTCCCCCTACAGTTTTTTGAAACTGGAAATATGGTAACCTTACTAAGGTAGGATGATTGAACCATCTGGTGCTCGATACTAAGTAATAAAATGGAGACATTTGAAGAGCATGAAACTGGAAAAGAAGAACAATAAAAAAGAGGCAAAAAAAAGGTGTTGAAGTAATTCATTGTTGAGTCTATGAGAAATAACATCCTTTCTGGAAGGCTTATTCACTGAAGCCTGGCTTTCTACCTGAGTAAGTTTTGCAAAATTTAGCTTGCAGGATATAAATCCAGATTATGACCTTTCTTTCTGCACAGAGCGTTATTTTAGTGTATGTTTGCTAAGGGTATGTAAAATCCTGACTCAGTCTGAAATGACTGAAGAAAAGCTGCTAAGCAGGCATCATCTCTTAATTTGCCATCTGTGACAGGATGTTACTTGTTCTATATTTCCATACGCTAGTAGAAACAGAATTTTAGGGAGGTAGTAAGAGTACCTGCGTTTTGGAGTCCTCGTGTGAATGTTTTGCTGCCTGCAAAAGAGAGGGATGATAGCAAAAGTGGGCCACCTAGTGCTTGAGAAATTGTACATCAGAGTACTTTTAGTTCTTGTCCTGTAGCATCTGGCATTTTCATTATTTCTAAATGTTAACCCCTAACAAGACAGCAGCCAGAGAAAGTTAGGACAAGTATCTGTAGGACAAGTTAAGACAACTATGTGAACTATATCTTATTCATCTCTCTCTCTCTGTTATGTTTATGTGGCAAACTAGCAGGTATATTTTGTAAACCTTGATGAGATTAATTTTTTTCTCAGGGTTCACCAACAGAGAAAATAGGGCAAAATGTCTGCCCAGGAGCAGCATGGCTGTTGACAGAAGAACTCATGCTGTAGGGAGACTGTCTAGACCAGGGGTGGGTAAAGGTAGCGGGGAGGAAGGAGTGGGAATATGAGTATGTACTGATGCCTGTGGACTTTGCCTTGCTTTTCTCACCCATCAGTTCATCATTTGTTCAGTGCCCTAACTTGTCCAAAGAGTCGGAGAGGGGGAACTGTGAATCCACAAAGCTTTTGTTTGTTTTGTACCAGGAAGTATCATGTCACCCTTTTTGAATTACCATGGCAGCCAGGGCAGAGCAGATATCTGCCTCAGACTATCTGCTCCTTTGTTTCAGGCAAATGGAGTGAGGTTTGCAGGAAAAAAAAAAACACAGAAAGAAAAAACATCACTATTATTTGGGCCCTTTCACAACAAAGTGTGTCTGGGACTTCTAAGACACCAGAAGGTCAGTGTGCCACAGGGAAAAGGATAAGGTGTATGATGTACTGATGAGACCAGATGTGAGGCCGCTCATGTTTCTTACACCTACTGACTCCACGACGAGGAAGCTTGCCCTCAGAGTAGGTTGGGGATTCTTGCTAAGAGAAAGTATGTGGAAAGACTTCAGGATCAAATGACAAAACATTGATTTGAATTTGTTAATGGATTTGCTTTAATTCAGATGACATCTTTTCTGTTTGCTTTCTACAAGCCTTCTAATGAGCCAGTTTCCATGCAGGAATATTAGCTTTTTAAAGTAATATTGGAGAATATCCATGAAGGTGATTTTAGAGTTTGTGATTGAGTTATTTGCACCAAACACCTGATGATGCTGATCCACTGCAACAGCCAGGAACCGAAAATACAGTACGACCAATGATTCCAGGTGAACAGCTCAAGTGTCAAATGATAAATTTCAGATACTCAAAGAAAACAGGAAATAGCTTGTGAACAATAAATAGGTTGAAGTCATTAATGGGATTCTTTCAAACAAATTTGTTAAAATAGTCTTTTTGGACAGTCACAAACAGAATGAGGTGCTGAATTTGACAGATAAATTGGACGCTGGAAGAAAATGAATGACCATAAAAACAAGTTTGAAATGCTACTAGTGCTGGAAGATTTTCCATGTTAAATTGTGCACTGGGGACCCATTAATTTACTAAGACTAACATAATAAGGGCCTGGAAACAGGCATAAGCCTCTAAGTGATTCAAATGTAGAGCAATACACTTGGGCACTAAAGAAAGGATGGCATATTAGAATATATCATATACTTGAGAAGGTGTATGTGACTAGATACTCTGAACATGAGTGAATATGTAGGCTCTGACTGAATGCCAAATGGAGGAAGCATTGTCATCAGATAATTCCCTTATTCATGGTCATATTTACAGTTACTAGTGTCTTCCAGGACTGATTTTCCAGTAAAGTTGGATATCTGGTTAGAGAGACTGTGGATTAATTGGAAAAGGAGGAGATAAGCGTGCAAAACCATTGTGCTAACTGAATGCTGACCATCTAAAAACAGTTCATACAAAGCAGGTAAATGCAAACTATTACTGCTATGTTGTTGCAACTATAAATCCTCCATTGGTGTAAACTGGACTGGCTCCATTAAAGGCAGTGGAGCTACACTGATTTACTCCAGCTAATTATATTTTGAGCATAAAGTATGTCCATTGGAGAGAAAAGGCTTGAACACTGCTCAAAACGCTGTTGTTAGAAGTTCTGGCTATAGAAACTGACTGGCATTAAGAAACATCTCTCCTTAAATCACTAACTGCGGCCCTGACATTATATGGCCCAATCTGCCATGTTATAATCTGTTATAATCTGCTGCCAAGAGCATTGTAGGTACTTTTGTTTATAACAGTGCATTTAGCTATTATTTTTATGTGAGAGGTAATGATCATTTTGGTCACTATGTATTAGCCCGCAAAAGCCAACTACTGTTGGTAGTTCATCCTAAGTCTCTGAACTAAATACATCAAGAGTTTAGAACTATTTAGGAAATTGAATATGCCAGGTTAAAAATTAATTTCAGTTGGCAGCTGCAAATGCAAGTAAATAAGACAATAAATAGACAGTTGGTGGATGAGATTAAAAAGAAACAATGATCTGTACTAATCAAGTTAGTTTTGAAGGTGCACATGGAGAGAACTAAGGAATAAAGATGAATTATTTGTATGCTTCCTCAGATGGGCCCTGGTGGACCAGCTACACTTAATACAATTAGAAACTAGATAAAAATTATGGTTCACACAGCTGGAGCTGCTATTATTATATATGATGCACACTGGAGGAGAAGGGTGTTTGCAGCAAGAACAGCAGGGATTTCATATCATCTGATTTATAGTAGCAGCACACAGTCACCAGGAAAGGGACAGTACCAATATCCTATAAACAAAAATACACATGACTTTCTAGCAGCCACAGCAGCAATTAGCAGGTGGTGTTCCTCAGATATGAAAAATGAAGAATCAGTGACTGCAAGAGAGGCAAGCAATTTAACATTGATATTGATATTGGCAAATCAATTTCTCATTAGTTATGATGTACAGTTTTTTTTCTCCATGAACAACCATATTCTATAGCCCTGGTTCTTTGCTACGATCTAGAGGCTTTTACTGCAGTTTCAGCATGAAGTGGCCCTAAAGTCGGGGTGGTCAATAGGAGCAGGATCAAGCCAGTATTGGCTGCTATGACACTAGCAACAAGAAAAAGTATGTTTTGCTTTCTTCTTTTTTATGCTGAAGGTCATCTACTGCCTTTATAGTGTCCAGTCAGCAAGAAGAAAGTAATGTGAATAACGCAAGATCCCTACCCTGTGCAGAGAGATCATGAAGAAGGATGTGTGATTACTGTCATAAGGTTAAATTTGGATACAGCCAGACAAAACAGCAATGTCCAGAAATCTCTTGGAAGGAGACTGAGTTGTCTTCTAAGGATCTGTAGACTTTTGAGGGGCCTCTGAGTTTCCTGTCATGTACCTTGTTATCTAAACCTCCCTGAAAGTTTTGGAACTTACTACACAAGCTTCTCACCAGCAAGGAGACACGGACATGGTTTAATGTCTGAACAGGTTATTTTCCTAGTCTTTAAAAGGATTCTCTACAGGGGTGAATCCTGGTGCATTTCCCCCCACCCACTTTGATTCCTACTTCCCCCAAAGTTTAAAACCAACTGCCTGGCAGTGGCAGCAGCATTTCAAGTCAGGCCGTGCTGAGGGAGTCACTTGATTTCATGGCTCATAATTACAATCCGATCCCTTCTAAACTCATCAGTCCACACGTGTTAATGACTTTTTCTTCTTTTTGGGGGCAAAGAGTTTCTGAGGTCAGCTAAGAGTAACTTCTGGTTTCATTGTTTTGTATAAACAAGAGTTCATGGTGTTTCTAGAGGGCCTCATGCTTTAACTAGGACTTGAGAAGAGAGAACAATACATATAGGCTATCTTTAATATTTCAAGAAGGGGTAAATATTGTCTCTCCCCAGTGTCAGGGAAGGCTCCAGGTATTGGGGATCAGGTATAATTTAAGGGGGTGAATAAAAGGGAGAATGTTGTGTACATCTCTGTTATTTTGGAATCCTTATTTCGGTGGGATCTCCATGGACATTCCTGTGTGGTCAGATTTGACATGTGGACCTGAAGAGGAACTGACTGAAAATTTTCAGTCCAAAAATGGGCTTAAATATTTCGTGGGAAACTTCTGTTTTGTTTCAGTTTTTTTCAATGTTCCAGTTCTATGAAAATTTTCCCATGGCTGTAGTCTCCTATCTGACGCTTTTATCTTAGGGTTGGCCAGAGCTTTGCTCTTGAAATTAAAAAGTTGCACAAATACACTTAGTTCACTTTTAGTGAACTCTCATTGACTGTAACTCCATATGCCTACCTTTGCACTGCTATAGGATCTTCCACCAGAGGTTTTTTATAATATTTATAGGGTTAACTTTACTACATCCCATTAGATAGCTAGCTGGTTTTATTCCCATTTCACAGATGGGGGCACAAAGGACCAAGAGGGTTAAATTAGGCAGAACTGGGAAAAAGAGCTCAGAACTCCTTACTGCCCATGGCATATCTTAATCATAAGACCATCCTCCCCCATTTGGTAACAGAAGGGATTTTCACTTAAGGATGCAGCAGGCCGTTGTAATTAGTGTGAATAAGTTAATTGAAATAAACTCCCTGCTGACCAGTGTGAATCTGGACTATGGACAATGCAAACAGGATGGTGGAGAGAGGGTTTTGCATGTATAATAAATTCACTAAGACTAGGAACAGATGTTGCATTTGCCCCTGAACAAGTTGTATATGTTTTGTCCCAGAACAGATATATCCTGTGATTGGCATACGCACACAACACCTTTCTAATTGGGGTTTAGTGAGTGGCTGAATGCACTGATGTTTTTTTGTCATTGATTCAATGATGTGATCCCAGGATAACAGTTCAGATACATTTTGTGAGATCCCAGGATAAACTGTTAGTACTTCTTATCCCTTGAACATCTTTCAGATTTCTCCTGGGACAATGGATATGGACATCTGAATGATTGCACTTTTTTCTGGGATCAAATGGTTTATTCTGAGACAAATGAAACATAAATCTGTTTGTAGCCTTATAGTATTGGGATTAAGGATAACATACAAATAAACTAAATGGTAGCCTGCTCAGAAAGCACTGAAGAGCTTACTTCTCATTGCTTTTTTTCAAAATTATTCCATATTAAACAGTCTCTTGCAAAGGAAGATTTCTAACAAATTTAAAACTGTTTGCAGAGTGAAATATCTTGGAATGCCCTTTAAAGCATGATATGGTTAAAAATAGAAAGATGTATGAAGATATATATTTTAAGCTACTGTACTGTGCTATTCCATCTGGCAAGATTCAACATTTTGGGACAGAGGCACTACCTTGAATTGTTTGACTCTATGGTGGATACTGTTTGCTAACAGAGTACTCCGCTAACCTGCCGGCAGAAATAAGGAAAAACTCATTTGGATTTTGATTCGGTCTTCACATTGTTTAATATACAGTCTTCTTGTAACTGAACTCATCAGCCGCTTACATTTGAACATTTGGATGCCTTATGAATATTGAAATAAAATTCACAAACTTATTTTGTTACAATAAAACACTTGTACAATAGATACAATAAACTACTTACATTGAGAAAAGCAATGAAAAGAGAACCGCAAAGACTATAAATAAGTGATTCAGTTACACTGAAGTACTGTGTGTGTTGGTTTCTACCACATGTATCAAAGTATTAAACATATACTAATTTAATAGAAAAACAGCTTTTTAATCATTTGCTTTAAGTTTGTTTTTCATAACTGCAAGATTGAAACAAGCCTGGAAATGTGATTACATTGAAGCTGTTCCTCTTAACTCTTAAAGAGATTTGTGTTAATTGAAAACTAATAATGCTGTGTATGTCTTTCTCTCTTTCCATATATAGTTATTCAGAGACAGTGTGTGCTTAAAGGTCATCAGTAATATCAAACACACATCTCCACCTAATATTTTTTTTTACTAGGCAGCAAATTAAGGACAAAAAAATTCACCAGCCTGAAGGCAGGTGTCAACAATAATGAAGACAGAATGGCATCAATTTTGATTTTTACCATTATTTTCATTAAGTGGATGTGAAACTTGACAGAAAGTACCCTGTGTTCTTAAGTTAATGGGTAGCAAAGACAGGAAATAATAGGTGTGAGTGCATTTTTACTTGTATCTATTCTTCCACCTGATCAGGGCACTGGAGCTACCTGTTTGAATTTTCATCCAGGTGCAGTGCTTAATGCTATGTATTTTATAGTGAGAGTGACTGAGACACATGGCAGCTTACCTTTTTATTACTAGAGATCCAGGTTCAAAGCCTAATTCACTTAGGTCCAAATAATTAGAAGAATTTGGCACTCCTATCTTGTTCCTTAGTGCACATCTACTTCTGTATCTGGATGGGGAAAGAGGAGTGTGTGAGTCTTTCAAGGTCAAAGGGAACCATCATTTCAGGACAACACCATTTCCCAGTGTGGTTGCAAGCAGAGGGGCAGACTTCTGTGGACTCTAGGCCTCAAATGCTGTTCTCAGAAAAAGGATGGGAGTAAGAAAATAATCTTTAATATTAGGCAGGGTTGGAAGGAGTGGAGAAGTATTCCTCCCCAAGCTAAAGACAAACAGTGGAGTTTGCTGAGGTTGGGAAATCAGAGCAGGTGAAATGCATCCTAATCAGGGGATTGCCCTCCCTTTTTTTCCTTTCCCCACTTTTGTGAGGGACTGGAGAGGAGAGCTACAAGATTTGAGACAGTAAGAACATTTTGTTTATACTTTCCTTGCTATGTGTGTGTTAGTGGTGCGAGAAAGGACAGGAGTGGGGTTTGAGGTTTGTTTCACTCTAATCACTGAAAAGACTAAATATGAATACTAGTACAGACTTATTGTTTATAAAAGAGAGCCAGCTTTGATGCGTTTATTCTATAAAGTCTATATGGTAGGTATTTCCAAGTGTTTTTGGTATTTCTTTGCTCAGGAAAAACCCAGAAATGCTTAGGCTGCTGTGGGAGAAATATATATGAAACAAAGCCTAGGAGTGCAATAAGTCACTCATGTGGCTGAATTGATCAATTTTAAAAGGGAGCAGATGGCTGGGGGGAGTTGAAAGGGAAGAATAGCCCTGAAACCTCGATAATTATCTAGGGCTAGGAGGAGAACTATAATGTAGCAATTTAGTGGCATGTAACACTGCCATGTACACATATCAAATTTAGTTCTGAGTTACTATGTAAAGGTCTCTAGCTGAAACTTATGTTATTGTTTGCTCTTTGTTTTGTTAAAATATGATTAGAAATATTTACCGTATTTACTCAAATCTGAGACAAGGTTTTTTCCCCCGTTCAGTATGGGGAAAAAAGTTCCTCAGATTCATGTACAAAGTGGAAGGTGGGGATGACTGTGCTGTGGCCATAGTTGATGCATGGTGGCGGGGGAGAGGGCATGAAGAGGCATGTGTCCCCTCAGATTTCTGGGAGTTCATGGAGCACATCTAGGGGGTCCACAAAAGGTTGGTGTGGTGCTGGTGCTGCTGCAGCTCCCCCCCTGCCCACCAGAGACTGGGTGAGCAGCAATAGTGTCAGCAGTCAGAGCCTGTTGCAACTCTCCACGTGGCCAGAGGCTGCTTCAGCACCAGCAGCAGGTCGTGGCTGGATAGCAGTGCCTCCTCCTGTCCCTGCTGCTGCCTGCCATAGGATCTGGTGGTTTGGAGACAGACAGAGAGCTGTGTGCTGGGGAGGGAATAGAGTTCTTTTAGATTCCAGTAAATGTGGTAGACCTTCACAGTAAAGTACATGAAGTATGGCTCTTTAGCTCCTGAACTTTATTCATATAGGTATGTGGATAGCCTGTAAATACGAGCCATCATGCGTGTTTCTGCCATGGTGTATGGATGCCCCCAACATCTGCCCCTTTTGCAAGCAGAGGGAGACCCTGGCACACAGCTACCTGGAGTGTGCCAGGCTGCATCCCTTCACTACCTCCTCCACAGTCTCTACTCACATTCTGGCTGCAAGACTCCCTGCATCTTTTCATTTATACCCTCCCCATCCATGACTTCACCAAGTCCTGGGACCTCCTGGTAAACCTCCTGGCCTTAGCCAAGCTAGCCATCTATCTGACCAAGAAGGAGGCTCTGACCAGGAGGACCCCTGAGGACTGTGGGGCTGTTTTCCTGCCCCTTGTCTGTTCACATCTCTGGGCAGAGTTTCACTGGGCAGTGTTCATTGGTTCTGGGACTTGTCCAGTGTGTTCTGCTTAGTGTTCCCCCCTCAATGCATTTGTTTTTAACCTATGACCTTCACACCCATCCATGATTTGTTTTGCTGTCCCAAGTAAACAGTTGACTTGTATCTAATAGCCCCCCCTATTAATGGTGTGGAGGTGTGGGGGAGGGGAACTGTTGCTCTATGGGCCTAAGACCTACGTCCCTGGTATATGTCAAATAGGCCTGTACATAGGATGACATTCAGGCAATAGTGCAGACTGAGCCATGCACATAGATGCCTTGCTTATAAAATCTAGCAGGCTGCTGATAGCGGGGATGTTAAAGGTGGAAACAAACATAATATTTGGAACTTTTCCAAGTGGAATGGGCCTGGAAATGTTTCGAAAACAGTTTCAGCTGTTAGATGCACATACAGTCCCCGTCATGTTCTTCTGGCTTCATGCACAAGTATGCTGTCCAGTCGGGGGGCACAAACAGGGTTGGGGCAACCCATAGTTCCTCTCCTCCCTTCCCCCAAAGGGTGAGAGAAGCAGAGTGAACTGTTAACAGCTCCTGTCTCCTGGGGGCTCTGCCTCCTTTCCTGGAGCTGGCTCCCTGCCTCCAGCTGGAACTGGGAAACCCAGAGCAGAGCAATACTTGTGGGAGACATGTAGAGAGGGGAGATATGCAGGGCCTCATGGCCATGATTATGGAAGGGTGGTTTTATGGTGGCGGCAGAGCCCTGGGAGTGCCCTAAATGCTGAGCAGCCCAGGCACTCTGACTGCCGTGGTGCCGTCACTCCTGGTATTTGGGAAGAGGAGAGAGAGGAAAGAAGCAATGGCAAGGATTCAGGAAAATGATGGCAGTTGTGGGGGGAGTGCACTGCATTTTGGGATGCTGGAGGATGGATGGCTTGTATGGACATGTGGTGGAATAAAATGGCATAAATAGTACCTGCTTCCTACAAGTAATTTTTTTTTGGTCACACTTGGGCCAATTTTATCCCACCTGTATGTCTTTTGCCTTTTGAAAAGCTTCAAAGATGTTTTAAAATTTTTTGATATGTTTCAAATGTTATATCTATGTGCACTGTAAGATACATTCTGGGAGGATAGATCTGTCCAGACCCTGCAGCCTGTTCCTCTGGGAACATCTCCAAACAGATCTTGCATTCCTGCTCCAAAGCTGAAGTATGTCTATGAGGAGTCTTGGAGGTGTACTGGGTCCGAGAGAGGTTACCCATGTGTGCTCATGGGTATCTTAGAGCAGGCTGCTGCTCTGGTATAGGCATGCCCCCATCTTGTTACACGTTACAAGCCCTTTCAGTAGGGGCGAGTTGCCAGCTATCAGTCTTTTCTATAGGACTGTCTGCTCATGTTTGCCTCTTAAGTACTGCAGGGCTCTGAACTTCATCAACCTTCGCTGACTGTAATGTGACCTTACTGCAGAGAGATGAATCCCTTTAAAATACCTCTGAGAGCATAAAGGTGAATAAGCACACTGCTAGGTTGTAGCCTTCTTGGCAAGGACTGCTTGTCTGAACTACCTTCTTGTGTCTATAAGACATACATATGGAGAATGAATACAAACAGCTTGTGACTGAAGGCTCTGTAGAGTGAAGCTGAACCGATGAATCTGTTGAGTTAAATGTTCTGTTAATGTGACATTGAATGGAATGGTATTTATCACAGAATCCAGCGTTGCTGAAGAGGAAGATGGGTGTGTATCCAGGGCTGGATTAATGCATAGGCAAGCGAGGCACATGCCTAGGACCCTAGGAAGGGGCCCAGTTGTGCTTATTTTATGTATAACTTTTGAGTGAAAAAAGTAATATAAATATACCAAATCAAGGAGGAGCCCACAAGTTTGTTTGCTTAGGGTCCACTAAAGGGTTAATCTGGCCCGGGTTTACTACCATTGTCTCTGTATTTCTATGACATAAGAAATTAACACTAAGCATAATAGCTCCTCAGTGCATATCACTCCTTGTATGAGAATAAGTTACTTGACACTGAAATGTAGCAATAGTAATGTGGATGGTGATTGAGGGCAGGGAAGGAAGAGAAGTGAGATGTATTCAAACCAATTGTAATGGCAATATACAGCAGCTTGTTCCATAGGCAGAAACTAACGATACAAGATAGGATGTAGCAGGTCCCCAACCCCTGTTCTTGCTTGCCTATTGAATGCTTTGACAGGCATACCAAGGCAGGTGCTCAGTTTTATGCCTCTCTGAGAGGGTATCTCAAATGTGATCCACTTAGGTGTTGTTTATTATTGACTCGGAGGGAAAATGTCATGAAGTGAGCTCTGCTTAGAGTGCCCATGGAAGAATTACAAATCGTTTACCTTGCATATTTCTCATTGAGGAATATTGATTTGTCTGAGTGACTTTAAAATCTGGTATGTCCATCTTAGATTTTCTTTTTCTCCATCCACCTATACAATGTGAGTAGTAGCATTTCCCTACCTCACAGAGCTATTGAAAACAAATACATTAGAGACTGCAAGGTGCTTCAGGTAATGGAGGCCATATGAGTAACCAAGTGATTGGTCCAGGTGCATGGAAAAAGAATTGAACCCAGTTCTGGGGTATTCTTTCCCAGCCTGAGATCACAATAATACTACTTAATTTCTTAATGTAACACTAAGCTTGAGCTAAACCTTTAGCTGATGGTTAAGATATCAACTATATACACTCAACAAAGTTTCTTTAAAGGGACAGAGTAGAGTAATATGTGGTGAAGATTAATATGGTTAATGTCATTACACTTTCTTTCAAAAACAGATTGTTCTATAACCAGTTTAAAACGATTTTTGAATACAGAGTTTAGATAAAACACAAAACTGTTTTTGCCTAACTGCAGTTTTTGTAAAAGAAACTAGCCTATGTGGGAGAATGTTGGTGCCTGCATTGCCAGAGATAAAAATCCACTCAGTATTTAAGTAATCCTATTATTGTTACAATTGCCCATTTTTGAGAGAGCTCTGAGGTTTTCTTCACTTTTCAATGCTAGTTTGGACTGGAACCAAATACATTAGTTACACCAATTAGTTACATCTATTAAGTGTGCCCCCCCATACAGTTCCTTGGTATTTCTGCCCACCATTCTGGGCATAATGAGGTCAGGGGAAGATCTGTGGATGCACTGATGCACTTGCATCCCCTTTGATTCCTGCTCCACCAAAGTTTAAGACCAACTGCCTGGCAGTGGCAGCAGCATTTCAAGTCAGGCAGTGCTGAGGGATTGACTTGAGTTCATGGATCATCATCAACCCAATCCCTTCTAAACTCTTCATTCTACACGTTAATGACTGTCTCTTCTTTTTAATGGTCTTGATGTTCCACCAATCGAGCTATCCTTTGTCCTGAAGTGCTGCTGTCTGTTAGAAGCTCCTATTTCACAGCCTGCAGATTGTTTTAAACTCATTCCAATGAAGTTATATTTGATTTTACTTCAATCTTAAACTGAATAATTCAGCCTCAGGCCCCTAATATACTGGTAAAGCATCTAGTTTATTTTTAACAGGAGAAAAATTCTCTGATAAACTGCAAATTCTCTGATAAAGCCACCAAATCCATTGCTAAAATGGAAGGCCCCTCATTTCCCCCAAACAGCCCCTCCAGCCAAGCTGGAGGGGACCCCCAGGAGCCAGGACTATGGGGCCAGGGATCCAGGTCCACAGCTCCTGGCCTTTGGGTAGGAGGTGGCAGCTGCTACAAAAGAGTGGAGCGTGGAGCCCAGTTACCCACCCCCTCGCTGCCTGCTACCTGCCCCCTGGGCTCGGACAGGGTGGGGCTAGCTGTCCACCACTCTGTGCTCCTGGGAGGTGGGGCAGGGGGGACCCATGTTCCTTAGGCTGGTGTATGAGTGGGGTGGGTTGCCCACTGCAGGCTCAGGCTCCCACCGCGCTGCCCTCCCTCGGGGCTTCTACAGCTCGGTGGGTGTGACCCAGGACTGCAGGGCAGAGCAAGGCCACGCAGGGATTTCCTTGATGTTGTGAGCTCTGCGCTGCTTTGGCAACATGTCCCCAGTGTGCATGGCTGCAGCAGGGATGGTAGCACGGGGTTGTGCCCCTCACTGCTTCTGTGTGCACAGGGGATGCATCGCTGTTGCAGTGTGGAGCTCACCACAGCAAGCAGCTTTTCTGTACAGTCCCACTGCCCTGCAGTGCTGGGTCACATCCACCAGGCTGCAGAGGCCCCGGGGGGGGGGCAGCGGGGTGGGAGCTGAAGCCCACAGCAGGCAGCCCACCCGCCCTGCCCTGCCCCGATGCACAGATCTGAGGGGCATGGGTCCTCCCTGCCATTGGCGATGCATAGGGGGTCCATGTGCCCCTGAGATTGGCCGTGCACCCCCTGGAAGCACCAGCCACCCATGACTGGTGCTTTTAGACTTGGGAGGCACCAGTCACCTACCCCCTCCAGGAGTGTACTCAGCGGCAGGGAGCCAGCCCCAACCCCCGTCCCTTGGATGAGCTCCCTGTCCCACTCCTCACTGGGGCCCAGTGCCTGCACATTGTGGCCCTGGACTACAAGCCCCATGCACCACTGGGCTGGGTAGTAGCCCCAGCTCCAGCCCTGGCCAACTCCCTCTCTCCTTCCTTATGGGGCCTCAATTTCCCCACCCCCTTTCTTAGCAGGGAGTTTTCCCTTTGACTTAGAGGATCTATTTAGGGGAACCACCAAGGGGACTTGTTTTAGGTTCATTAGTATTAAATGACAACCAGCATTACTGCACAGTAGCATCCCCATATGTGTTTTTTTTTTCTGATGCTATGAAGGAGTAGCAATAAGCTATTGCGCCATAGTGCTGCATCATGGTTAGTGTCCTCCCAATGCTACTGCGCAGCGTCTTGTCTAGATGTGGTCTCTGAGAGTCTTGGTGTCAAATGAAACTACATGAGTTGCAGTGTAGGAGTATGCCTGGTAAGGATTGTACTTAGCTGTTTGTTCCAACACCAGCTACTTGGAGAGCAATGCTTTAAGATTAAATAAATATATCTATTTTATTTTGTGTAAGATTTTTTCATAGCTTTTGTATCCAATTTCTTCCACTCTTGTGAGAGGTGGTTACAGTATGAAGTACAAACATTAAAAATCATTTGGTAGTGTTGGTGTACCCCTGTCATTGCTGGTCACATAACTTGGCAAGGACAGGCAGGGGGTGTCCTTGCTCTCCGTGTGCTCATTGCTGGCAAGTGCTGTGCAGTTCTTTACCACACCATCTGGCTCTGGGTGATGAAATGCTGTTGTTTGCTTTGTATGCTTGCTTGGAACTTGTTAACAAATATGCAAGTTAAAGCAGGCAGAAATAATAAAGATGTGTTCAAATAGCATCATCTGGCTTCTTTAGAGGACACCTTCATCTTGCCTAAGGGCATTTTTAGTTGGTGAATGAAACTATTATCATCAAGCATAAGTTACAACCTACCTGTAGTTTAAGTGTATAGCCTCAAATCGGCCTCTGCAGAGACCAAAACTATTTCTTTCAAAATGACCCTAGAAGTTGCATCTAAAAGGAAAACAAATATTTAAAGAAAAGCAAATGATTCCGAATTGGAAATGTATAATAGTTTTCTTTTCTTTCATCATTTAAAGCATTAGTCATTGCCAGATTCTCTGAGTCTATAGAGTTAGTGGTCAAGGGAACCCGCTGTCCATTCTTTAAATAAGGGCTGAAAAAGATATGGCCTGCAGGCAGAATGCGGCCCATGGAAACCCTGGCACTGCCCCTGGGTCTGGAATGGACTAACATGTAGCACAGAGCATGCTGGATCAGCCCCACAAGCATGGCCTGGGACCTGCACCGCATGCCACACCCACGCTAGGATGCATGTCACATACGGTGCTCCTTCTTCCACCACCAGCTGGTCTAGGACATGTACTGCATGTAGCACTCCTTACCAGCCAGTACAGGCAGGCCTGTGTGCAGCATGGGTCCTGGACTGGCTGCAGTGGGTGCTGCATACATCCTGAACCAGCTCCGCATTGTACTGTGCTTGCATAGCAAGTGCTATGCAAGCTAGATCTGATGTGGGGTGGACCTGATCTGTGGCAGAGCCAGCCACGTGCCATTTATCTTGCCCCTGGGGCCCGATGAGTTTGATACCCCTGCTCTAAATCATATACAATGAGGCTAAGAAGCTAGACAACCTTTTTCGATAATTTAGTGTCTTTTTCCTAAAGTGTCTATATGCAGGGGAGGAAACCAATTATACTGGAAATTCAAAATAGAAGGGCTTTTCATTTGACTATGTTGATAAACTTTAAGAGTTTTTAAGTTGTGAGAAAGTTGTACTGGTATAACACCATAGAGTGAGACAGTTAAGCCAGAAGGAAAGATCTGTGGATGCCCTTATTTTTGGATGAGTCAATTGCTGGTTTAAGTTAAATTTGAAATAGGTTTCCATATTGCATACTGGTTTATATTCACATCTTAAATCATACAAGTACAAACTTTGCCTGTAGAGAATCCTTTGGCAAGGTTTATCTGGAGACATCATGTCTCGAACGTCAGACTCACACCACTGAAGCTTTGTTTTTCTGTGGTCTAATCTAAGTATACAGTTCTTCTAGACTGGCAGTTAAACTGAGTATGTGTTCAGATACTGGAGAACTGGCAACAAAGTGGACAAACTCTGAATGTAATCAAAAAAGCCTCTGATTTTTTTTTGAGGGAGAATATTTTACAAATCTGTTTGGTTGTGTTTTGGCTATATTTTATGGTAGTGTATGGCTTTAGTTATTTGGGCCATAAAGGATACCAAGCATCTATTCTTCTGCTCATAAATTAGATGGCGCTTTGATAAAGTGCATGGTAATGTGAGCTACAGAAGATTAGCACATAATTATTTCCTAGAGATCAATATAGCTTTATGACATAATCACTCTTGCCAGATGTAGAATATAAACCTATATTCAGGGATAAAATGAACTCCATAGCTGCTTTGGACTTGGTATGAGATCTTCTTTCATATAGGGACAAGGAATGTTACTGTCCATAGCCAGTGCTGCAGGCTAAGGAGCATACAGGACAGCAGGGAACACGTTTTACTGCCCCAGTCCTGTCTCTGGCTGGCTCAAGAGGGTAGGCTGCTCTATGTAGAGACAGTACAGTAGCTCCTTTGTCACCTGAAAGACACCTTCTCTGCCTTCCACTGCCTCTCCCCACTCCTGCCTGCATACACATGTAACCTGGGCGGTACTCCAAGAGGTACCCCCTCTCCAGTTGAAGGGATCAAAGCAGGCGCACAAGCGTTGTGGGAGGTGTAGGGACTCTCCTCCCCCTGTACAGCAGAGCCAGACCACCAGCGGGGACTTAACCATACACTTTTTAATGAGACAACAGCACTGGGAACATAACCAGTATAAACCAGGGGGTATAGGGAACACTACAACACCCCGAGGGGGCAGGATTCAACAAAGATTAGACGCTTACAATCACAAACATGTTCATCCAGTTGACAAAAGACAGAGTTAACCAAAATGTAAAACACAAACAGCAGAACAAGCAATACTGGTTGGTGAAATATAAAAAGGCACAAAATATCAAATAACAAGGAATATAGTGCCTAGGAACCTGGAAGGGGGAGAAAACACAATGACCCCTTTCCACTGCAACGAGAATTTCTCCTTGTTACTTCACTCACCCCAGCCAGGACTTGAAATCAGATCTCCCACGTGGTAGGTAGAAACTCTACCACACAGCCACCAGTGCTGGTAGTAGGCTAACCTGCTAGGGGTCTTGACCTTCCCGGAGCCCTGGCCTGATGTCGAGCTGCCTGGCGTCTTACAGGAGGAGCTGGAAGCAGACCTGGGAACCTCTCAGGTCACTGCTCAGATCCTTGCTGGAGCTGGGGAGCCTCTTCTTGCGGGCTGCAGCCTCTCGTAGGGGATCCTGGAGCCCAGTGGGGAGCCTCTCCTGTTACCTGTCAGCTCCATGTTCTTGGGGAACCCTGACACAGGACACAGACTGCCTGACTCACAAAGAATCGCCCCCCCCCACCTAAACAGAAACTGATTAAGATACAGTGAGAGACATACCTAAAACCCTCCAGGTAAGGGTGACAAAAGTGAAACAACTGCCCTAGGTCTCATTTGCATCTGAGATGGGAACAGATGACCATTCATTTACATGAGAGATGGAGAACAGAAAGCCTGAGGCAGAGACTGCAGTGAATTCTGGGATCAGCGAAGCAGGGGAGCACTGCATGATGGGGA
>NW_017728949.1:23225778-23233725 GCF_001723895.1 Crocodylus porosus | reverse complement strand
GTTAATCTGTGTGTGTTTGTGTGTATGACTGATTTGGGGACTGGAGGAACCCAGCCCCACTGACCTGAGTCCTGCAAGAAAGCTCCACTGGGGGTGGGGGCTTGCAGAAGGGAGAGCTACAACTCCGTATAGAAACACAAGTAACACAAGCAGCACTTTGATAGAATTACCAAGACCCTAGCCCTAATAAATGAGCATACACCAAAGTAGCGGGCAAATCTGGTAACACTTGCTGGCCACACGCCACGCTGCTGAGGGTCCCACTGCTGCCTGCAGGTCCCACTCCTTCAGGTGCTTCTGGGGCACTGCTCCTGCCCTGCTGGCTCAGCTCTTTGAATCTCCTTCCTTGTGGTCTCTCACTGGTCTCCCCTGAGTCAGCTGCACTGCCCCTTTTATCCCCCTCCAGGTGACCCAAGGGGCCAATCAGGGGACATGGAGGGTGAGTCTCTGGGGCCTGATCGGTGAGGAAAGGGAATCCCAAGTCCTCCAATCATCTTTTACCCTTTCAAAACCCCTGGGCTAAGTCACTGCCAGTTGGCCTGTCACACACTGACAGTGAGAGTGTCATGCTCTCTCACTTCCTCTCTCTGAATTTCTTTGGAATAGCAAAGTTCTTTGGCTTAGGTCCCCAGGTTACAATGAATGAGAAACATTTGCAGGAAGCCTTTAAGATATGGGCTACATACCCAGGTAGGATTATCATCTATCAACAGAGAGGCCTCATCTACTCTATCTCTGATTTCCAGATGACTGGAGAGCTGGTGGGAGAAGTCCTTTTGCTGAATCTGGCTAACTGCAGTACAAAGAATTATTAAATTTTTAGATTGTGGCTAGGCAGGAAGTGGTGAGTAGTTTTTTTTTTTTGTTTTTTTTTTTAGTTCCACCCAATATTTCATGGATTGGACCATTGAAGGATGACAGAAACCCAACTCATATGGTTACTTTCCATCATGAATTCATTTCTCTTGCATTCTTGCAAATATAATTGAATATCTTCTCCCACTCTTCTCTCATACTTTTGTATTGCATTGCTCTACATGCCCATAGGGCCGTTTGTTATAATTTGTATTATTTTGGTTGGGTTACGTGCAGCATGTGTAGACATTTGCTCTCAGGACAAATTCTGGTTGTTCCAAGGTTATTCTTCTCCTGGAGCAGCTTCGTCTACTCAGGGAAAAAAAGCCTGAACGTTTGTAGTTTCTCCTGGGAGAGCACCAACTCTCCCAGGAGAAGCTAAATTTCTGTGTGAGGCCATGATCATCATTTGTTTGGTTCTGGCTTGAACCTCTCATTCCAAGTTCAAAATGAATCTGCAGAATGGGTAAAATGAATATTTCAGTCACTAAATAATGAATGTATAGCAGCACTGTTGGTTTTTCATAGGCTCCGTGACAAAGAACTGTGTAGAGTTTTCTCTATCCTTGCTATTTCCTTGAAAATGAGGAGGAAACTATCTTCACTGTGATTGCTCTTTCACTTCTGTGGGCTACTCTGATCCTCTTCCCTTCCTGATCCATTGCTCTGTTCTTTCCTCCCTGTTCTGTTATATGTGCCATGGGTTGGCCATCCCTGAATTAAAGCATTTTGAAGGGCCAGCTGTATAGACATACATGACCTTTGAAACATTCCTAAAGTGGATGAGCATTGCTATTGTTCTGGAGCTTTTTCACTTTTTGTTACATGTGCACAGAAATAGCACATGGAAGGTGGGCTGGGATTGGGGCTGGAGACAAACTCCCCTTTCCCTCCCTCCCCCTGCCAGATCCCTGGGGCCTTGACTGGAGGCAAAGCTATGCCCTCTAGTCTTTTACAAAAGTGGAAGAAACTTTCTTTAAATTCCTACATCAATGGTATATCACCCCTCTTGTACATATTTATGGTACAGGAACAGGAAAATGTTGGAGGAGTGCAATCAGTTGAGAGGATTCTACCACATATGGTGGACATGTCCCAGAATCAAACTGTTTTGCAAGGACAGTCTAGGGGATTTGGAAGCCCCTTCTGCTCCCCCCTTCCTGCTTAGCTCCCCTCTCTGGTTCTTCATTTCCCCCTCCCCTGCACCTTCCATATCTGGGAGGGGGGACTGAAAGTCCAACAGCAGGTTGCTGCAGCCTGCTCTAGTACCCCCTGACTGGCACTAAAGGAGGCTTCGATATTCTGAAAGAAATGGCAAAGGGGTGTAAGTGTGTCCCCTGGCTGAAATATTTTCTTTTTTGAATTGTTTCCAAGTGCATTTCACTTGGAAATATTTCAATTATTGCATTTGTTCACAGCCTGAGAGAGGTTTGTATTCCAAACTTGTTTTAATTGGAATTGGCAAAATTCACTGGTGACAACAGGGTTCATTCCTCGGCACCTATAACCTGTCAGCGGTTGAGTAAACAGGAAAGCCTGGCATCTCTGAGTTGGATACTAGACCTGTGGCATTACAGTAGACTTGAAATTCTTTTTCTTTAACTTTATTTAGTAATGAATCTAACTGATCAAATAACACGTTTAACATTTAAAGACGCGTCCAGTCCTCAAAGATTATATATATAAATATAGATGCATTATTCCTACATCAGCAATAGTCCCTTAATCCAAATCAGTGTCCATGAGAGTTTTGTGGGTTTTTTTTTCTTTTCCTTTCAGACTCTGAAAGTTCCTTTGTTTGAGCTAATGCTAATTTTTGTGTTTCTTCATCTCTGTATAATAATTCACCCCTCTCTTCCCTCAGAACTCTGCATAATCCACATTTTACTATCTTCTACTCATTTTTCCTTTTAAATTATGCATTTATTCCAAATTTGTTAATTGTTAGATCATACTATTCATTCCCCCCCGCGATGTTTTGAAGGCACAAGATTCCTTGTTTTTGGCAAATTCCAAGAAATTCCACCAAATTTCTTTAGTGAGCATCTTTTTGACATGATAGGATAATTTTTCTGTAACTAAATCTTACCAAACTTTTAAAATCCAGTCTGATTTTTAGCGGTCACTCCTCTGCCAGGCTTTTGTAATTGTAATTCTTGCATCCAGTAGACAATAAGTGATCAATCCCTTATGACTTATGCTGCATAGTTTTCAACTATGGTTTAGTAAGTGCTCTAAGGGGTTATCTGATACCTGGTATCTTATTTCTTTTACCATGGGGCTTTGTTGCACAGTAATTTTAGCAGGCTTCTGGAGTTCTTAACCCCCTGTATTAGCTGTACCTTAACACCTTTAGGTGTCTTAAAGCATTTGTTATTCAGTTTAAAGTTACGCCACTCCAAGAAGGATTGCCTCTAGTCCACCTAATTTTGCTCCTATTCCATTAAGGTGTGGTCACTCCTCACAGTTTTTTTCAAACAAGTGGAAGTCCTTCAGCACCTCAGGATGCAGTGACCCCTTCTGAGTCAGGGTGGGGATGCAGTGGGGCTGGGTATGGCAACTCTGCCCCACTGCTCCTGCTGGGCACAACCAGCACCGCAGCCCTCAATTGCCCAGCTCACTGCTCTGAATGTCCAGCCTGGACTTAGGCTGTAGTGCCTGTGGGGGCCAGCACAATGGTGCTCACCTCTCCCACTGCCCCATGGTTGAACCTGTGCCCAGCCCCATGCTGTGTGCAGTGTGTCCCCTGCCCAGTGCCTGCACCCACAGGACCCAGACACATGCCTCTGTGGGGCTAGGCAGCTGGAGCAGGGTGAGCTTAGCAGCTGCAGCATGACAGCCCAAGGCTGATTCCCACTGACCCTGCACTCTACTAGGCTGTGCAAGGTTCAGCCACTGCCTCACCCTGTCTGGCCTGCCCAGCAGTAGCCATGGTTGTTAGGCACCTGAAGCCCCTGAACCCCCCATAGCAGCTGGATGGCTCTGGGCATGGAACATGGGGCTCAGCACGGCCCATATGGGTTAAGGCTGTACAGATCAGGCAGGGGAGCTATGTCACACACTGCTGCCTCTCAAACCCATTGGGGGTGGAAAGTCCTGTCCTTATATCCCCCTCTACTAGCATGTTCCTGGACCGCTGGGCCCAAGCAGAGCAGGTGAGCTCCAGGGCTCTTCTTGCACCTGCAGTGAACCTTCGGGGTGGATACAGGGATGGTATTTTCTGCCTGTGCTGGGCTAGGGAGGCAGCTGTGAGTGGTGCAGCCTTCCTACCTGGTCTGTCGAGCCCAAGCCCATATGGGCAGAGGCAACCTGTGTGCCTGGAGCTGCCCAGCTTCTGTGAGGCGTTTGGGGGCTTCAGGTACCTGCCAACCACAAGCACTGTTGGGTGACCCAGGCATGGGGAGCTGGTGGCCAGATCCTGCACAGCCTGGTGGAGCATGAGGTCAGCAGGAACTAGCCTTGGGTTATTGCAGTGCAGCTGCCAAGCTGTACCCTGCTCCAGCTGCCCAGCCCCACTGGGATGTGTCCAGGTCTTGGGAACCTGACCATTATTTTGGTTTTTTCCCCCAGAGCTCACCTCTCTGTGCTGCTGGTGGCTGGGCTGCTGGCCAGCCAGGCACTTCTTGAGCTCTGAAGGGCCTGATCATTTTTAGATGTTAGTCAGAGCTCGACTGGCTAGCTGCCTGGGTTTGGTTGATATAGGGGGTGGGTTTTGGAGGAAAAAAAGTATCAGGCCCCTCAGAGCTCAAACAGCAAACTGGTCTTGCCCATAGCTCGTAGTCTTGCCCCTGCTCACCAAACCTTTAGTGGCAAGTCAGAGTTGTACAGATGAAGGACAGTCAGAGATGGCTTTTCACCTTAAGGTGTAACTCCTCCACTCAGCTGAACAACACTAAGCCCATTCACATGTGTTCAGCTTACAGCATAAGGTGTAAAAAGGCCCTATGTCTCCAGCCTTATTCCAGAACAGTGTGATTCTGGGACGTGTCCAGCACAGGTGGTTGAATCCTCCTGACTGACTGCACTTCCTCCAACATTTGTCTGTTCCCGTATCATAAATATGTTTAATTTTAAGAATGGTGATAGACCATTGATATAGAAACTTAAAGTAATTTTATTTTACTGTCGTGCAGATGGATGTATGAAGGTCATTGTTCCAGGTGGTCTTGCATTCTTCAGCACTAATTTCCAATCTAATATCAGCAACCTAAGACTCACATTTTGAATGCAACTGCAATTATCCCTGCTGAATACTATGATACATCAAATCTCTAAGGGCCTAGTATAATGACTTGTAGGAAATAGCAAAACCACTAGGGAACGGGGCAATGAGAGGGTATTTTACTAGTTTGCCAAGTCAGTGCTACTTTTCCAAGTGTCAGGTCACTTCTTGGAACAGTATCTTTTCATGAAGTATTAGCCGGAGAAAGGAGATGTATCTCGATGATACTGGTGGGGATTGATGGGAATGGTTACTACCTGCCTAGTAGATTCTTTGTAAAGTGGAATAAAGTCAAAGTCCTTGATCATCTTATGCTTTCTCATGCCCTTGGTTGTTTCTGAGAACATATTACAGTCAGTCCTTGATTTACAGCTGCTTGACTTGCAGTGATCCACGCTTGCAGTGCTCCACATTTTACATCCCTGTTATTACTTACGGTGCTGATCCTTGCACTTCTGGCAGGCAACGGCGGAGGTACCAGGGCTGGCGTGGGACACTTATTGGAGGTAAGCTCAGGCGGCGGTTCCTCCCTGAGGCCATGTGCTCCCAGAGGCAAGATGGGAACGGGGGGTGGGGCTGGGGGCTGGTGCCAGGGAACTGCTCCTTTTCCCGGCCCTGACACCATATGCTTCCTCGCTCCCAGAGGCATGGCAAGGCAGGGACAGAAGCTGGGGGCTGGCATGGGCTCTGCTGGCTCCAGGGAATTGCTTTGCAGGCTTTGGTGGCTCTGGAGAACTGCTCTGCACCCCCGTATCACCTCAGGGAGTGAGGAGGCACATGACATCAGGGCTGGGGAGTGGAGCAGTTCAGCAGAGCCCACAGAGCAGTTCCTAGCCCCCATCCCTGCCTTGCCATGCCTCTGGGAGTGAGGAAGCACATGGCGCTGGGGCTGGGAAGCGGAGCAGTTGTCCGGAGTCTGCCCCAGCCCCTGCCCTTGCCTTGCCTCACCTCACCTTGGCGAAGAGCTGCTGCCTGCCCTGCATGAGGACTGAGGAGCTTACCTTTGGTAAGTGTCCCACGCTGGCCCTGGTGCCCCCTTACCTACTGCATTGCAGTTTAGAAAGCTTTGTACAGTGTATATCATTTATCAGTATATATATCATTTATAGGTGATTTAAATATCTATAAAAAGTTGGGTTACGTTCCTGACCAAGGGCCCTTGGTCAGGAACATAACCCCCTATTATAACATTGTTTCTATGGGAAAATCGGATTTGACTTGCATCAGTTCGACTTACAGCTCCTTTTCCAGGAACATAACCTGCTGTAAGTGTGAGGACTGTCTGTATTAGACTTGGACCTCCTGGAAGCTCCAGAATAGATGAAAACTGAAGTTCACAGCTAATCCTGCAAGGGAATCAAGACCTGTTTATATTTGACAGGATATCTGTAAAGTGTAGGAAATGTGACTGGGGAGCCATATAGCATACATAGCTGCCTCTTAAATCAGCTCTACAATTTTCTACCTTGTCTGTTCCATAATATAGCTACACTGTGTCGTGGCAGGGATGTGTCTAAGCATGCACTGCCTACTACTCCTTGCTCTCATGTGCCAAACTCGGAAATGTGCTAGGGAGGCTGCTCTGGGGGTGCACCAGCCATCACTCTCATGTATACCAGACCCTAAGTGCTGGCTCTGAAGGATCCAGTTATAATGGCTTCCTCATTGTATTTCCAGGTTTCTCACATGAGCAGGAACAGGTGGGGTGGTGTATACTCAAGAGCATCTTTGCTGGAAGACGTTAAACACATCTATCCATTCCTCCTGATTCACCACTATCTGCATAAGACTGAAAAGAGACTATATGAGAGACACTATTAACTATTGTGTAGGAGAGAAGAAAAAGGTAACATTTTTTTCATTTCTAATCTGACTTGCATTCCCTGGGGAAGTGATCATGTGGAAAATGAAAGAAATGTGGAAGTTAAAGTAGCCTTTGCTGACCCTGTGAATGTGATTATCTGAAAGGATGACTTTTATTTGGCAGCTTTGTACATGCTGTTCCAGGGCCATTATCTTGTACGCTAGGCTGCTTATTCAATGTGATCAATATGCCTTTGAGAAGTCTGTTCTAAATCCTTTTGAAAAATATTAATAGAAGTAATCTGAGAGGTCGGGCTATTATGAAATGCCGGACTACTTTCTTTTCAAAAGTTTGTGTGCTGAGACCGCAGTATGCAAAACACTAATTTGCTCTGCACATCTGTAAAAAGAATTTCTGACCATAGAGATGTCTTGCTTTTCTGAAATACAATGGGAATAGCTGTATTCAAGTTCTAAGTTTGTAGACCATATCTCAGCAAGGGGTAGGCACACCAGCCAGAATTAATCTGAAGAAGGTAATTTCTGTCATGATGGACACTTAAGAAAAGTTTGTATTTTCCTATAGTAAAAAGAGGGGAAAATCTTTAAAACTTTGGAAGACAAATATATGTAAAAGGAGTTTGACAGAGACTATGTAACCCTGAAATCAAGCTTGTTTTTACCTGAACTAGAATAAAGGAAGTGAAATTACACCAAACCTAGTGTTGACTATTGGTTGATAGAGTTTTTTTTAATTACAATTGTCACCTCCAAAACAGTACAATGAATTCAGCTAACAACAGAATGGTAGGGGGATGATTATCTCTGCTCTCCTCTGGAGGGAAATGAGTAGAAGAAATACTTTGACAAGATAAGGCAGAGGCAAGAAAAAAAATTGATCACAGTCATTTTGAAGAGGTTTATTTTCATTGGAAAGCTCTGACATGAGGAGTGACTGATGGTGGTACATTATGTAAGGATTATGCAGTATTAAGTGTGAAACCCCTCTGGGTTCAAAAATGTGTACACACACACACACACACACACACACACACACACACACACAC
>NW_017728949.1:23210147-23225678 GCF_001723895.1 Crocodylus porosus | reverse complement strand
ACACACACACACACACACACACACACACACACACACACACAGTCTTAAATTTGCCTCAGCAACTAATAAAAAATAGAAAAATTCCTTTATAAGGTACAATAACACAAACACCCCTCACATTAAGTAGGTTTTGCCAAGAGCAACACCTTCTTTAGCATACAGTTCTCCCCTCTGGTTTGCTACCCTTTAAAAATAGGTCCAAGGTTTCCCATTCCCTCCTGTTCCCCATACAGGTGTCTGAAAGAGGCCAGTGAAATTGAAAACTTCTGAGTAGTAGTATTTTCTTTCCTGCTACATGGTCATTTGAGGACGGAGGTGGCTGTATTAGTCAATAAGAATTCAAAGATAACTGAATTCAACTTCTACAAAAGCCTCTTTGCCAGAAAAGAAGGATCATCCTGTTATTGTGGCACTAGATCTGCGCTGCCTAACTTTTCTGAGCTGCGGGCTGAATGAGTGGTGCAGTCTGTAGCCTTAGTCCTGTGCACAGGATTGGTCTGTGGGCCTGATCCAGCATGGGGCTGGTGCACAGCCACAATCCAATCCAGCATGGGGTGCCAGCCCTATGCACTAAATTGTCCCTGCTGCCCAGCCTCAGTCCCAGCCCTGTGTGCACCAGATAAAACCTAGCCCCATGCACACTACATTGGACCCTGGCTTTGCATGTCCCGAATCAGGCTCTGCATCAGGCCCCAGCCCCGTGTGCCTCTAATTAGGCCCATTGGTTTGGCCACCCTGACCCTGGCTTTGGCCCCACACATGCTAGATTGACACATCAGCCCTGGCCCTGGCCCCAGATTGGTAAATAAATGGTAACTATAAAAAAATCTGAATTATATTAATGGTACAATACTGCCTCTCATTAAAAAAAAAACAAAACTTTTTTCCTATAGATGTATAATCATCTCACTGTCAAATATATTGGTTTATTAGCAAAAGTCAGTACAGCTATGCTGCCAATTTACATCAGCTGTGAGTCTGGTTCTTAGTCCTTTTTAAAGATTATCTTGGTCCTTGTCCTGATGATCAAATATTGGTAATGTGATCTACAGATGAGCTCCCTAGCCTGGTTTAAATTTGTCACCACTGCTGCTACACATCTAGCAAGATAACAAAATGAAAAAACCTGAAACATTGTTCTCAAGTTGTTCTAGAAATAAATCTGACATAAAACTGTCTCTGATATAGCACAAAAGGGTGTGTGTTTATGGTGTGAGCAGTTGTTTGTGCATATGCTTCGATGGTAAAGAGCATGTTACTGAATCCAACTAACAGGTGAGTGAGAGAACTCCTGACACTCGTGAACTTGATTATGTAGCAGCTCTGGGGCTTGGAATGACAGGTTGATTGTTGTCACTTCTGTGCTGAGGGAAGTTGCTAAATATGAAAATAAAGGTACAAATAACTAGAGCCAGACAGTTTTTATTGGCTTGGGTGTTTGTCTTAGATTTATTGGACAGGTGGTATTTTTTTTCTGCTCCTTCTCCCAGGCATAATCTCTGAAGCCAGTATTGCTGTGCTTGCTTAAAACAAACACTGTTGGACAGCTGATAAGTATGGAAAAGTGAAACCTGTCAAATCTAAGGATTTTTTTCCCTGCCTGATTGTTCTCCGCCCTTCCAAAATGCCTCCATTTGGAGAGGGCATCAGAGCATTATTAATTGCTCCTCCAAGAGCACTTCCAGAGATCGGTCCTGATTCCAGAGTATTAATAGAGTGAGGGACATACATTTGTGTTAAGCACTGCAGATCCTCCTACCTGAGGACACTGATTGCTCCCAGATTACTCTCTCTACCCTGTCTCTATGGGTAAGTCTGAACTGTTTCTTACAGTGTCATCATATAGATGGTGCAGATACTTGTGTGTATGAAGTTTGTAGTTTGTGCAGCAGCATCAAAACCTACACAATGCATAACCACCAAGGATATCTCATTTTGTGCACATTGAGAAGTGCTTAAGTTGAGCAAACTGTACCCCTTTCTTCCTTGTTCTCCTCCGGCCAAGTTATTTCTTTTGAAATAAAATAGTTGTTTCTAGCAAATTTTCTTGCCTTTGGGTTGTAGAAAATTGTGCTTTTTTTCTGCTAGCTCTGATTTCCTGGCTGTTTCTGCATATAAGCTTTACTTGACAATGACAGAACCCTTTTGTCTTGCATGCCAAATGAAAACGAATTGCCACAAGCAAAACATGTCATGGATCAAATTTTTGCAGACAAACCGGAAAAGAACTTGGATGCTTCACTTCCTCTGAATATGCTGCCAGACTCTAGTTAATACGTTTCAAATATACAGGGAGATTTCTTTCTAATAACCCTATTACAATGCTTTTACCTCATTGAGGTAAAGAAGAAGGATGTCAGAATGGCAGAAAATTGGCTACATGTTTTGATCAGTTGTTCAAATAGTACGGCCTGTATCCTGCTATTACTGTGATTAACTTTGTTCCTGGGAGGAATGCAGAACCAGCCTTAGGGAAACTGGCATCTGAGTGAACTTGTATATTGGTGCCCTGCCCCCCCAGTCAATGCCAGTGCTAGAGGCAGAGACAGGTGGGTAGGAGTGCAGGGCACAGTTTGGTGGGGATGCAGAGTGGTATGATGTGTGCGTGTGTTTGGTGCCCCCTGACCATGGTTCTGTGGGTGATGACCCACAGCAGCCACCCCTAAGGCCACATCTGGAGGACGACCATTCAGTTCAGTGGCATTACGCTCATGAGTAAGATTGTTCATTGCTTAAGTGCCTGAAAATTCTAGGCAATTTATATATACACTTATCACTAACTTGTCATACCATGAAATTATACTCAAATGTTCTTTGTCATTAATATATCTGACAAAAAAATTATTCTGAATGTTGGTTTGGGCTCCTTTTAAAAATAATTTGCTTTTTTTGAGGTACCACAATAAAAGCCCAGATTTTCCTCAGTGCTCTTCAAATTGGATACGAATCTCTTCTGAAAGTCTGGCTGTAAGTGTACCAATGGAAGATGCTGAGTTCAGAGCACCCTTGATCCACTGGGTTAAAATCTTGTGCTGCACAAGATGCAGCACAGAACCTCTAGCCCTGGATAAGTTGAGAGAGAGGCAGCTTCAGAGCATCTTTCCTTCTTTCTGATCCTGGGCTGCAGTAGGTGGTGGGGAGGCCAGAAGTGTAACTTAGCCCAAGAAGCTTGTCATGGTAGTAGCCTTTCTTGGCTTTTGTGTGGACAACAACAATGTCTGGAACCTCTGGGCCCAGTCGGGGGGGGGGTCTGACCATTTGAATTTATCTTCCTCTATGCAATAATGTTCTCTTACAATCTTCCTTTTGCCAAGGTAGATTGCTCTACTTTCAAGATGCTTTGGAAAAGCAGATTTTTTCGTTCTTAGGCACAAAGTTTCACTCCATAGTTTCCGAGAGAGGTGCATCCGTTTTTCCTCCAGCCAGTAGTGGTGCTACCTTTGCTTGTCCACTCTCCACATCATCTGGGGCAGTCTTGTATAATACTGGGCTCATCTACATGTTCATTAACATGCTTCAGGTAATGCACATTAAATGTGGTACCTCCATGGTGAGGTACTAGAAAAAGGCTCATTAGCCTATTTTAATGCATATTAGCTAAAGAGTGTGGGGCCCTTTTACATGTGCTCTTGGGGTGGGGGGAGGTGGCACTTTAATCCGAGTGGCTCTGGGAGCTGCCTTACTTAAAGCACCACAGTGTCTTGTGCATCAGCATCCCCGCGCTACAAAATGGCGGTGGGGGTGCTTGAACTAACACTCATTTGATGAGCTTTAGTTTAAGCACCCCTGCCATTTTGAAGCATGGGGACACTGACACGCAAGACAAAGAGGCTGGCTGGAGCATAGTAATTACTATGCTCTAATCAAGTCTGCTCCAATACGTGGTAATTGCAGCATGTCAGAGCAGTCTCCATGCTTATGTACAGGCGCACACAGCTTTTTTGGTGATGCTTTCATGCACATTAAAATAGGCTAATGTGCATTAAAGTGCACATGTTGAGGTGGCCATTGAGTGCTTTCAGCTTACATTAAAGCCAATAGAATCTGAACACAGGGATGGGTTTTTTTTTAGAACTTGTATTCTAATATTTGCATCCTTTTTTTATTATTATTATTTCTCAAAGTAGATACGATCTGCATATTCCAGCTACATCAGAAATCAGTGAAGGTGGTGAAAGGGAGTAGGTAGGAAAAAAAAACTTCCTTTACCTCTAATCTATTTTTAATTGCATGGTATAGAATAAGGGGCATCAAAGTGTGTCTGCCAACTGTTCTCAGTGGAAATGCTGGAAATCTGAATTGTGTGCATATTTTTTCTATCAAGAGACTGATTTTTGTTTTCAACTTTCTGATGGGAATTCAGCTTCCACTTCATGAAAAGTATTTGTGACATTTTGCCAGATGTCCTAAATACTGGGGGGTGATAAAAGGGAGAATTGCATAACTGATGGAAAGGAATGAAAATTTCACAGGGCTCACTCAATAAAATTAGTTAGGTCTTCAGCACTGAAGGACTAAACATATGAAGCTATTATTGAATAGAGAGGAAAAAGAGTTAGGGACTCAGGTGACATGGGAAAGTTCAGAGAAAAGAGGAGAGTGGTTATAGTTATGATTTTAGAGATTAAAGGGTCAGGGTACAAATTAAGGTACTTCTATGTCTTGTTAACATCTCTCTGATTATTGCTACTGAAAGATTTTTAAAAACAGAAACAATAAGTACCTTAGATTATTACATGTTAATTGCAGTGTTCTTGTCAATGTCAGTGCATATAGGACCTACTCCAAATGTCAGTGGAAAGGCTTTTCCTGTCTAGTTTTATGAACTGGACCTTCAACTGTCCAGTTTCTAGTTTGTTTTACTATTAAGGTCTTGAAACCAATTTTACACTGCCAATCGTCATCAGTTTTTTAGTTCTTGAAAGCTTTATTCTATGGAAACTTTAAATTGAAACCAATTAAAATAGCATTATGTTAGAACAAGTGTTATAAAATTTATATTTATAAAAACCTAATGAGTAAAGCCTGCTTTAGCAGTGTTATCCTCAAATGCTAAATAGAATAAAAAGTAATTAAATTCTCTACTCTTCCTCTGTGTGTTAACAGGGATACTGGTTTTCTCTGTTTAAAAATGGCAAATTCTCTGATGAAATCCCCAAATCCACATTTTCCATGATCAAAGTGCAATATCACTATTTGTATACATGTATCTATGTCTATATAGCTACAGTGTGTGTGTGTGTATTATATGTATGTGCGCGTGTGTGTGTATATATTTCTCTGTGTGTGTGTGTATAGCTTTCAGATGAACACAAAGTTTTATTGATATTTACAGTCTTAAAGCGATTTGGAAGCCTATCAGTTCCTCAATCACTATAATAAAATAAATTTTAAATACCTGTAAATTTTGGCTTTTGTGTGTGGAAGTGCTTACAGTGGTGGGAGTGTGCACAGTAGTGGGAGTCAGCCCCCCCTGCTGCCCTCCAGACAAACTGCCCCTGGCTGTATCCCGCTCCTTGCCTGGGCCCTGTGGTAGAGTCTTCCTGCCCAGGCCCCACCACCCTCTGGCCCCTTCACTCACTATGATGCAGGTCCAGCTCTGGCTGTCCCCACCATTGCTTTGTGGCACTGAGCAGCCCTGATGTGCCAGTGCCATGTCTGTGCCATTGCCCCTCAATCCCAAGCTAGTGCCCCTCACTTCTGACTGGCCACCCATCAACATCTGGCATTTAAACAATGCTTAGTTTACACTTAGAAGCCAAAGTAAAAGCTGTAGTCATGGATTACACTGTTAAACTCTGCTGTCTGTTCCCCTGCTCTTTGGATACTTGGATACTGTGGTGCTCAAATGTGGTGTAGGCACTTAATTTGATCTGCTTTGCCACTGTAGACTGGTCTGGTTCTCAAGCCATCATGCAACATATAATTCAAGTTCTCATTGCTCAGATATTTTCTCTCTTACCTCAGGTTCACCCCGGAGCCATCCATGAAGCATAGGTGTGTCTCTAGTGCTCCCTGAGCAGAGAAGTATCTGTGTTAGCATAAGCTTTCATGAGCCTGAGTTTACTTCATTAGATGCCGTTAAAAGACCACAACAGCATATCTAATAGAGACAGTCACTTGAATACAAATTATGAGGGGAAGAGCAGTGTGGCAGTGCTGGGAGAAGCAAACAAATAGTAAACCCATATAGCCAGAATGGTCCTAAAAAGTAATCTAGGTAATGGGATAATAACCTGTAAACCCTGTTTGGACCATACTTAACACAATCTGGTTTGTGGATGATTTGTTGTTCTAGTGCTCATTGCCATGCTTGCAACTATAACTGGGGCTTGGTCAGTGAGTCCTTTTAGCTTGAGGCATGTAGACATGGCTCTGCCTAAACCTCCTCTCCTTCATGGTGGCTGCCTGGCCATTTTGGAGCATTCACTGGCCCTGGAAAAAGAATATCAGAAATGGTCTTATGCCTTAAGATACCATCAGCTATCTAAAGATCTTTGGCCTTGACCAGAAGACTCACTTGGAGCCTTTGTTTCTCACTTAGGAAAGTAGGACCATAAGGGACCTCCTGGGTCATTATTGAGTCCAGTCACTTGTGTATTGCTTTTTACGTCCCCTTGCATGTCACAAGGCTCAAGAAGTCGTAGTAAGTTGCATTTCCATTTGGCATGATGCTATGCTGAATTACTACTGTTTAAAATGTTATATGGAATATTCACCTACCACAGTTATGGTCTATAGATTAAGCTTGGAAAAAGCCAGACCAGTTTGAGTTTATAGCTCACTATGAACTTGGCACAGTTGCAAGTAGATGGGGGAACATACCCCAAAATCTGATCTGGGTTTTGAAGTGCCTATAGGTTTCCATGAACAGGACCTGTGACGGGGGTCAAGTACTTTCATTCAAGTCTACAGAAGCAGAAGATAATTTGGCAGTGGTACATTATTTAAAATTATTTGTCTCTTAACATACATTTCTGATTCTCTGTGTGGTACCTAGGATGTGGTCCCTGTAGAGCTGCATCTGATATATGGGTTGCCACAAGGGAACTTGGAAGTCACTGTAAGAGACAATTTTTTTCCTGACAGTCTCTTGCAGTTTTAAAAGTCCCAAGGCCATCAGGAATGCCATTGAGTAATGTCCTCAGCTCCTTTTTCACTTAGCAGTGGTATTTTTGCAGGATTCTTTGAGTTTAATGGCTTGTTATAGAACTGTCTTCAACCTGAAATGTCCTTGCTTGTAGTAGTTAGTTATTTATATATGGCCTGCTTAAACCCTTATAGAAAAGAGAAATGTATTCACTTCTTAATTTCTTACAGAGTTTTTTTTTGTTTTTTGAGGTTTTCAGAAAAGCTCATTTCCCCTGAGTATTGGCCCTTGTAGCTTTGAATTGGTGGCAAAGAATCTGCAGACCCAGAATATTTTACCACATCAGTGCTGCCACTCAGCCTGTGCAATGATGTGTTGCAGGAGACTAAGGTGTGTTGGCAGTCCCATTCTAGGATCAAAGCAGCCTGTGACCCCACCACAACCCCCCATGCCACACTCTTGTGGGGAGGATCCAAGGGGGTAGGCGTGCAGTGGTGCAGCTGGCCCATCTCTTTGATTCGTACTTCACCCAAACTCTAGCTAAAAACCTTAACTCGGTTGTGACAGTGTTAACTGAGAATATAGAAATGACTGATATTGAAGTACTGGAGGCAATGGCAAGACACTCCAGAAAGCTAGATTTTGTTTTATGAATCTGAATGAGAAACATACATCTAACTATAATGACTACAAGACTAATGACACAATATCTTTTGACTATTTTGCCTAGTCTTTTTTTTTAAAATTTATATATATAATCTAGAAAACTAGTGGACATTCCAGTAATTATATTTATTTTTACTTTGATCTTAAACTAAACAATATAGTGCTAGCCCCCTAATATATTAATAAAGTTTCTTTTTACCTGGAGAAATATGTTTGTGTTGTATGTGATAATGTGACACACCATCTGCATCTCCCCCACTTCAAAATCCTAGATCCACGTATTGCTCTCTTAAAGAATCCAGCTCACTAGGCACCAAGTGACAAATGCATTAATTTGGCGCTTCCCTTCCTTCTCAAATGCTGTTGTCCTTCCTTGTTCCCTTGTGAAAATTTTCTCTCTATACAATCTTTAGAGTCTTTTTATTTCCCCTGCTCCCTCCTTCTATGCTTGTCAGGTTACAAGGATGTCTTGGGGATGCTTGCCAATTTTACTGTGCATTGGGACCTGCAAAAATTTGGTTTGGCCCTTTCACAATCTATCCTAAAACCTTTAGTGGACATCAAATAAACACTAGATGTCTAATTTTAGAACAGGAATGAGTCCAGCTGCATTTTTGACTTGCACTGTAATATACGTTGCATAAACAGAAGTTTATTTTTAATCTATCAAAAATGATGGAACACTTCAAATCCAGACTTGTCTATGTTACCACTGCTACCAATTTCTCATTTCCAAGATCAGTTATAATTAAAGATCCAAGGAAAAATCGTTAATCACTATCTGAAGAATTATCAACTGTTGATGAACTGTGTTTTCCTTTGGAGGCTAAAGCCAGATACTTGGTTCTTGTGCATGTTGTAGTTTTCATGGTACATCAGCTGCCATCTGTTTATTATAGGGTCCATGATTAAAAACCACATGGTAACAAATGAAATCAAACTATGGTCATGACAAGGCATTATAGCTGAGTCCTGTGGGAGACAAATTTTGAGACCAGCCATTTTCAAACTATTTAAATACCCTCTAGGTGAATCTCGAGAGATGTATTTTTTTTTAACCATAAAAGGGCTGGACATCTTGTAAGGGACTTGAACAGGAATTGGTTCTTGGCCCAAAAGCTACCTTCATGTTTTTGAGTAAGATTTAAATTGGCATTCAGATGACACGTCCATCCTACAATGACACCAATATGTATTTAAACCTGTATTATTTAAGACTGAGGAACACTTTCATCTGCGGAATATATAAGTCAGCTATACCAATCTAGATGTCTGGGGTAGTTCCCCTGACAGAGGATACAGCAGACTTTTCCATGTTGTGGTAGACAGCTTACAGAGAATCAAAAGTCATGATTAATGGAGCAGAAGAGGGAGGCATTTAATTAAAGGAGAGTCTTGATCACATGAACTGTGGCCTCAGTATGAGTCCAGGCATTCAGTACCCTGTACTAATGGACAGCAGCATTCCTTTAGAGGTTCTCCTAGAAATTCGTTATCAAAAGTAGAGAATTTGAGAAACCCAGCTTCATCTTTCTCAATGGACTTGCATTCCATGCATTGTGTGCTCATTCAGCTTGATTTTAGGTCATCCCTCTGCAAGTAGTTGCCAGGCTATTATTCATTACATTTACATTTCTGTATCTATTTTTTTTTTCATATTTTAAAATCAAAAGCATAGTTTAACAGAATTCCTATGCAGGATGTCTATATATAAAATAAATAATTAGCTTGTGGATTGCTGCAAAACAAAACTATTCCTTGATATACTACATTCTGTTTTATGACATTGCAACTAAAAATAAAATAATCTATCAAGGGAACTTCATTTACCGCTGGACTGCAGGGCTTTTTGGAGACTAAATAGGTTGTCTTCTTTTTAAGAAATGTGAGTAGGTTTCTATTTAGAATCCAGTGTTTTTACTGTATGATTAAGCATATGGTGTGCTGCAAATAGAGGCCAGCACCCCTTATGCTGACCAGTGCTGTTTCATTGTTTCTTAACGTTTCCCTTCTCTGACTATTTGCATGAACTTTTTGTCTTCCCTCTGTTAAGTAAATTGCATGCTCCCTGGGGCATAGACTGACACACAGGGATCCTAGTTCATGGGTCTCCTAGATAAAAATAAATATTCTTATCATCTCCCTGGAGAAACTGAAGTTTAACTATTAATTTGTTTGGCAGAATAGAGGTCAGGATGGCACCCTAGAGACTAACTGGTTCAGGGAAGCATGAACTTTCATAGGTAACACCCTACTACATCAGATACTATTTATTTGTCTGGTGAAAGGTGCCTCCTTGCCAAGATCATGGTATTTTTATAGACTAGGGATTTGACTGTTTCAACTTCATTCTTGGATAATTTTGTCTAAGAAACCCAAATGCTGGTGAGCATAAGACTTCTAATGATTAAATTGTTATGAATTGGAGTGCCTTACTGAAAAGCCTTAGCTGTAGCAGGGTTGCTGAATCCTGGTTAGTTAAGTATTTTGGAACCACCATCCAGGGAGTGCATGTTGGACTCTCTTGAACATGAACCTACGGGAGCAAGATGTGACACTGGGCTTGTCTACATGAGACCCTGAAAGTGCAGTAGACTAATTCTACTGTGCATTAGCATGTTATTGTGAAAGTCAAGCTAATACACAGTAGAATAGCCTACTGCACACTAGCGTCACTTAACAGACGTGCACCAGTGCTACAGTGCAGTAATGCAAATTACTGCATATTAAGTTAGTACCTGTTATTACAGGTACTAAACTTAATGCACTGTAATTACAGCACATTAGTGCACATGTAGGTGTTCCCACTGTGCATTAATGTCATGCATGTATTTTGGTAATAAATTTATGAGCTTTAAATTGCTTCATAGAAAAACATGACACTTCCTATAAAGAAGAGCTTCTGAAAGGTGACTGAAGGTACTATGGGCAGTAGTTGAGGTAATTGCTATAAAAGCAGCATAGTAAATCCATTTAAATTAATCTTAAATGGGAACCCTAGGAGTAGGCTGGTCACATAAATAATCTAAATAGGATCTATGGGTTTTCCAAAAGGGTTGTTGTGTATAGGAAAGTACTACTTAATGGTTCAGTAACAATTATTTCAGTGAAGGAAAGGCATTGACTGAGCACTGAGCAGCGGAAAGACTGTAATAAAGATATGCAAAAGTAACAACTCTGATAATGTGTACAGCCACTGATGGCTTATCTAGGAGGCCTGGGAGAGGGAAGGAACTTTCATGAAACGGGAAGCATCACTTGATATCAAAATTCATTGAAAAAAGAGGATAAGAAAAGAAAAACCAACAATCTTAAGCATTCTATTTTTCACACATCCTGTCTGCAAGTGGATCCTGTCTTGACTCAGCAGATGCTAGTTAAGATAAATCCAATGTGAGTCAATTAATCTAACAATTGGAAGACAACTCATTACTTAAGTGAATCAATATCTCTCCTGTCTGCTAAAGGGCGGGAATTTCAAGATGTTTCCAAATTATCCTGACTTTGGGATGTATTATAATTTGGGGAATTTGACTGTTGAATCAAGAGACTGGATATAAAACATGAATACGAAAGAGTAGTTATAAAAGCCTGGTTGATCTGGACCTTAGGACCCCTCTATGCATGCAGGTAAAGGTTCAATGGGATCTAATGCAGATCTATATAATCAAGGCTGATCATGCCAGGAGGCGTGATTGTAGGATTGCACATTAGATCCTAGTGGGCCTTATTGTCAGCTCAGGGGAAACCTGATCCTAGGCTCCCTCTACACCAGCAAGAAGCAAGCTCCTGCAGCTGGGAGCTCCATGCACCCCAGTTAAGGGGCCCTCAACTGTGCACCCCATGCACCACAGCCCCGGGGCTTTCACGCATCCCCAGGGCTGAGAGATTGTAACTGCTCCCTGTGACTGCTGGGACCCAGCTCAGCACTGACACTGGGAGGCACACAGGAGGGACGCTGCATCCGCAGCTGTGAAATTCTGCATCCTGTGGCAGCAGTGAGGTTTCTGCAAGGACTCAGAATCCACAACTGCTGGGACTTACAGTACCCAGCAGTTGTGGGACTCATAGCCCCAGCTGGGCATGGTGCACTTTTGTGGCTGGGAGCCATGTCAGCTGACAGGGCTCCCAGCCACAGAGGAGATCCAGTTACACATGCAAATTAAAGCTTGATAGCAGTTTCAAGGTCTATCTTTATAGCTGTTTGGAGCTTTTTATTGTGTGATAAATACTTTGCACCTGTAGCTGGTCTCAAGGTAATCGTGTAATTAACCAGTTAATTGTGCTATACCTGTAATGTGCAGGGGGGCTCTAAGTCATTATGGTCTACATTCTTGGGTTCCCTAAATCTCTGCTTGGTTTGGGGGTTAGGAGGTATTGGGAGGCTGGGTATTCTGCTGTGGGAGGGAAATTTTCTGTGGCTCAAGGAATATTTCTGTAAGTTTAATGTGAAAGAATAGAGTTCTGTACAAATGGTTTTAAACAGTAACCAAATGTACTAATTCTAGCTTTTTTCATCATTCGATGAAATTCTATTGTGGAGATAATAAAATATAAGATGTCCCAAAAAGTCTAAAGAAAACTTTCAATATTTTATTAAATGCTAGAAAACTGGTCCAGAAAGGATATCTTTATTAAATGTAGGTGAGTTTTTTCCTTCTTTTTGTGGTGCTTTGCTTTCCATGCCAAAATCCCTAATTATTAGTAGTGTTTGTGGGGAGTTTCCTAATGCCCCAGGGTTCTGTCCTAGTAGATGCATTTAATTGATACCTCTTTACCCTTCTGTCTGCTCTGTAGAATAATGTACACTGAACAGGAAAGACCAAGTAATGCAGGCAACAATCAGTGGGGACAGGGCCAGCAACTTTGAGCTTCAGAGTCGATACAGCATTCAAACCTGAGGGCTTGGTTCAGAAAAACATTCAAATAATCTGGGTAAAGTCATTTTGACATGTGAGCGTTATGCTGAATTATGCTTAATGAAACGAATTAATCAACCTTGGGTTTCTATATTTGGGTGCACAACTACATATTTAAGCACCTAAATGTGTCCCCTTTTGAAGACGTGTTGAGCACTCTTAACACTTAAAAGATTTGATGCATTTCATTTGTATTAGAGTTAAACTTTATTCAATATGGGTTCTCAGAATGTCTGAAAAGGCAAGATTCAGGAAAGCCTCTCTAATCAGGAATATACTTAACTATGTGAATATGTCAAGCACGTACTTAAACACACATTTTAAGAGCTGTCTTGAATTGGGAAGAATTTAAGCACATGCTCATGCATTTCCTAGCTCAAGGAAACTGTCAGAACACAGAAGTGCTGACATGTGAATTTGGCATCCAGTCTTTTTGCTCCATATGTGCAGTTCATTCTACAGTCCATTAGTAGGGCCAACTGTCACAGGCCAGCTGGGCACTGTGAATGTATCAATTTTATCACAGGCCAACTGGGCTGTTAGGTTCAGTTTTGGATCAAGGAGGTAAAGTTGGGAGTGAAGTAAAGGCCAATTTATTATAGCTTACACCCACAACAGTTAACAGAAAGATAAATGCCATAAGTAGATAATGCAGTATTAAAGAGCTAATAGTAAATAACAGATAATAACAACAGATAGATCAATTCTGTCGCAGGCCAACTGGGCACTGCAAGGGTATTAGCCACTGGGCTGTTCAAAACAACAGATAGACAGACATGGGTTGGCAACTTATCGATAGTCCCTTGATGCCAGGTATGCTTCAAGTGATTCCAGCGAAGTCAGGTGTCCCTGATCGATGCTGTCAGAGGGCTTACCAGGGAAGGTCCCTTGATCAGGATCCAATTCTTGCTCACACCGGGAGTCCGGGGTCCAGGCGTGGAACAGAAATGACGGTTCTGTTCCCTCCTTCCTGCTGGTTACCTGATGCGTGTGCTTTTTATGTCTAGTCTTATGCTAATCTGTTGGATTTAGAGCCACTCGTAATGTTGCCCTATAGCTGTTACCCTATGGGATTGAAAGGTGTTAAAAATTATAAAAGGTTACTACCTAGACTCAGGTTTATCCAATAAGCAAATTACAATGCAGCACCTTTAGGTTTGAAATTGGCATTGCTCCTCCTAAGCATCAACCCCTTTTAGGTTTCAATTGAATATGCTTTCTTGGGATGTGCTTTCCTGGAATGTGTTGGGTGTGCCAGGCAGTTGGATCCATTTTTTATCGTCAAAGCTGAACCCTGAGCAGAAACAATTAGGTCAGCTAATCTCATATCTACAGTTTTGCCTATGGGGCCCAGTCAGTTCCACAAACAGTTAATTTTATCATTTTGATTAAACCTATGACAGACAAGTTACATTTTGCGGTTTACAAACTTGCAAGCTTTATATTAACTAATATTACCTGTTTAGGCAAAATACCAAATGCCTCTAAGAAGCACATTGTAACCACCAGGCCTTAACCAGTTGCTCTCGTGCCACTCTCGCTCGGATGATTGATGTTACACACCTCTTGGGCTCATGCCTCTGTCTGAACTGGTGACTCCCACCCGAATCCTTGACCCCGTGCTCACCTGCCACGACTTGATGACCTCAGTGTCCGAGGCCATTCATCAGGCATGCTCGTTGACCCAAGGTTCCTCCCGGCAGTTACTCACAGGGCTCCGCCACCCCTACACCCCGGCCTCACGCCTCCTGGGTAGCGGTAACAAGCTGGTCGGCATCTTCCTCCTGGGACCCTTTACCGGGTCCTGCTCGAACCCCCCCAACACTATCCAGCCTACAGTGTGGGTCCACTACCCTCCTATATCCCTTGGAGCTTGGGGTAGAATAAAATCAAAAGGAAAGGAAAAAAGGAAGTTCTAACACAAAACCGGACATACTGTCCCTTTAACTACCCCCCCGCACTTCACCGGGACACTGACTGCCTCATCCCTTTAGGCACCCCGTTTCCTGCCTACTCTAAGGCACCTCCTGGTCCAGCGGTGATGTTCCCTCCAGTGGCAACTCTCCCTGGATTCCTCGCAGTCCCTCTCTCTCAGGGCGGATCTCTCCAGGTATACCTCCTGTTGTCCTTCCAAGGTGATCCTGGAGTCCCTCTGCCGCCTTAACTGCAGAGTCACCAAGGTGCTCCTCTTCTTCCTCCTTGCTTCTGTCCCGGCCATTCCTGCTCTTCTGGTCCTGTGTTCCAGCTCGTCCTTGCTGCGGGTACATTCGTGGCTGTACTCTCTCCCTCTCTGCTGGCTGCGCTGCCATTTTTAACTGTGCCGGCTGGTGTTCAGTGCTGATGTCACCAGCCGGCCACAGCTGTATAAACAAGCGGCTGATGAGCTGCATGGGTTCTGTCTTCCCCCCAACATGCTGCTTCCCGAGTTGCCGGTGAGTACTCTTGCATCCCTCAGGTCCTGGGACACACATATTTATTGCTTATTAATCCTTCTGGTTCTGGCCATCACAGCCAACGTACCACAAATAAGTAGTAGTAGTGACTTTAAAGCACCCATGTTTTTGAACTAAGCTAGATTAATAGTTTTGTACAAACACAGCTTTAACCCTGTATACCTTATGTTTCAATGTATTTAAAAATTATATGATCACAGTACTTTTCACTGAGCCACATCACATAACATAGTATATTTTTTGCTTAAGAGAATTACAAATTAGAATACCTTTTTATAAAGAGTAAAGAAAAAGAAAGTAAAAAATGACTAGGCTTGGGGTAGGAGACCAGAACCATAGAATCATAGAAATTAAGGGCTGGGTATGAAGTAAATTGCAGGCGAGAACCATTGAAGAACCAGCT
>NW_017728949.1:23199303-23209936 GCF_001723895.1 Crocodylus porosus | reverse complement strand
CAGCTGACTTCCTGCCCTTTGGGCGGGGGGCTGGACTCGATGATCTCCCGAGGTCCCTTCCAGCCCTAATGTCTATGAAATCTATGAATGGATTATAGCAACTGAGAAGATTATATAAGAGACTTAACTCTTGCTTGACCAACCAAATCATGGCAGTCACATTTAGAATAATGTAAAAACAATTTGAAAGCATTAGTATTTTGATGACCACACAAAATGTAAAACCAAAAAATGTTCTCTCACCAAGACTGCATCACTTGAATCTCTTTGTTGTCACCTATAGTAACCAGTCTGAAAAAATATAGGAACGGCAGATTTTCCCAACATGTTAACCTCCTAACTTCTTTTTTCTAGGTGCCCATCAATTCTAGGTCCACTGCATAAGAAATTTTGGGTTTGACATTTTAACTTTTTTTTCTCTTTCACTTCAACATCTTTCTTTTAAATGCCCCTGGCCTGTGCAGTGATGTGGGGCTTATTCTCTTATAAATCAAAATGTTGACAGACTGACACCTTCTTGGTACATTTAGTTCATGGGGGAACACCATATCTCTGCGTCATATTTAATTTCTCACTCTGTTGAAACAGTTTGTTCCATCACTTCTTTTTTCCTCTAGACATTGCCTTTTTGCCCATATGAAAGGGAGGTGGTGGAGTGCCACCAGGATGGGGGGGAAACGGGACGGTGCGTGGTGGGGGAGGCCTTGCTCCCCTGCCCTGCTCCCTGGAGGTGGCGGCAATGGAGTGGATGGAATGGGAGGGGCAAGGCCAGCAGCGCTGGCCTGCCCCTTCCCCCCCGCTGTGCTCCCTGCAAGTGGTGATGATGGAGCAGGGGCGGGGGTGTGAGGCCACCAGAGGAGATGTCAGCCCTTTGCTCCTTGGTGGCAGTGGGGGAGCAGGGTTGGAACACCTGGGGGAGGGCAAGGCCACCGGTACTAGCCTCAGCCTACCCCTCTCCCCTTCTGTCATAGCCACCTGCAGGGCTGAAGTGGCAGTGGGGGGAGGGGAGTAGTGGGCCTGGGCCCAATGCAGTGGGGTGGGGAGGAGTGAACTTGAGTGGGGGGCAGAAGCTGGCCAAGCAGGGGGGGAGGAGCAAGCTTGAGTGGGGGGCAGAAGCTGCTGGTTGGGGTAGCAGCAGGCCTGACATGGCAGCTGCTGGGGAAGGGGAGGAGTGAGAGTCCCCTCCCCCCGTCCCCCCTGCCACCACCACCGGGTCGACCTGGGCCTGCTGCTCCCCCCCGCTGCGACGGCCTGGTTTCTCCCCATCCTTGGGCCTGTTCCTGCCCTGCATTGGGCCCAGGCATGCTCCTCCCCTCTCCCTGCTGCTGCGCCAGGGAGGGAGGGAGTGGGCCCAGACCCCAAGCAGCAGGAGGGAAGTGGGGAGTGAGCCTGGATGGTGTGGGGGCATTGGACTCCATCCCCGCCTGCTGTACCCCCACTCCCTCCTGTCATTCTTGATGGACAATTGGCTAGTATTCTCATATGAGCACTTTTGTGTGTCATGGAGAGAAGCACACATGGACCACATCCAGAGAAGTGCAGATGTTCAGTATATAGCACCACAGACACATCTGTGGCACCACACACTGAACATGCAGGCATGCCCTACTCTGCTACCTTGCAGCATGGGAGGGGGGGGGGGGGGGGGAGGGGTTGACCCTGGGAGATCCCAGAGTCAAAAAAAACCATGGGGAAAAAAAAGTGGATGGCCCATGTGGTGGCAGTGTGCACCACCCAAAACTGGAGCCTGGCTGGCGAGAGCCATGCTCTGGCTGCAGGCCAGGCTCCTAGCTGTAGGAGTGCTATGGCTGCAGCTCCCCAGGGTCCCCAGGACTCCAGGTAAGGCTGCTGGAGCCTGCACGGTTGCTGGCCCCAGCTTCCCCTGCACAACCTGGGGTAACCTGCCATGCATCAGAGTGTGTGGCATGGGTGTTCACCAGTGACCAGTGACACGTAGTAGTGGTACAAGGTGTGCTGCTGCTACTTGTCCCCAGGGAAACAAACAGCTACGCTAAACTGGATTCGGCCATGATCTCTTTCAAATTTTAGTTCTTAGCTGATAGCATCAGTTCTTAGTTGATGAACAGCCAAGGAAAAGCTCAGAGACTCAAGGAAATGGTGGTAGTGAGTACAAAAGTTTATGCCATTCCCTGGTGAGCCTGCACACTGTCAAGCAACTAACCCTACCTACTCACTTGTGCTCTGCCTGCGCTTGTGCCTAGCAACTGGGAGATGTTATATGCCTCAGAAGGGTTCTGATCAAGTGCCTCAGTGCTGCTTTAAGGAGCTCCTGAGATATGTGCTCAGAAACCCCTCTGAGCTATGTGCTCTGCTTTATTGCTGGGCTTAGGTATTGGTGGAGCAGGAGTGGGCACGTGGGTAAGCCTTGTTGATCAATGGAGAGTATAGCCATATTTAAAGTAGACAAAATTCTAGTTTTTGGTTGCAATAGACACTTCCCTTGCATTTAGAAACACAGAAGCTGCTATATGTTGTTTTGCAAGCCAGCTTGTATTTGCTACATTGGAAGAAAAACCTTTACATCTCCAAGTGTATTTCTGAGTGCTGAACAAATACTTAAATAAATAGCAACTGGTTCTTTTTACAATAGGCACATTGATTTTTCCATAGGGTCTAGGCTGACTTAGTGTGTGTGTTAATATGTCCTTGCTTAACTGTACCCACATGACCTCAGCTTCAAAATGCATTTATCTCTTGAATGTAGCATGCTTCTTTCATGAAAGACAGGCATGATATATAAGAAGCTACTGTTCTAGGGTTTTATATATGTTCACATATTTGTGTTTCTGAAAATAGGGATGATTCAGGCTGTTTAGCCTTGAAAGCTTTAAAGGAAGAAGCCACTTCTCACATTTTACTCCATAAAGAGTAAAATCTCTACAGTAAACTGCCTACCATAATCTACAGTTTATGGTAATCTTTGATGATGTACCTGAAGGTGCCTCGAGTTGGGCACCCAAAAAATCAGAGTATCTCTTATTGCTAATTGATTTTGGAAAACTTGCTTACTGGTTCCTAAAAAGGCTGGTGTGATAGGCCCACAGCACACTCATTCCAGCACCAGTCTGCTGGGGAATTGACTGGCACTGGAAGAGGGTCCGCAGAATGGTCCGGCCCCAAGGACTCCCGGGATAAAAGGAACTCCTCAGCAGCAGCACAGGGGAGGAAGAAACAGGGTGCACCACAATTATAACCTGAAACCCTCCCCACAGCTGTGGTGGACCAGCACATCCCCATGGGGGCAGGTTGCCAGGCCAGATCAGGTTGCCACAGGAACCCTCCTGCAGAGACAAGCCACACACTTACCTGTGGCGCCACTGCCCGGAATCCTTCCAGGGGCAGAAGAGGAGATGCTGCATGCAACCGAGTACCAGTAGGAGACAATGGCAGGTGTTGGCATGGAAGCTGTGATGGGTGAACCCAACAGCGTAGACATGACCAAGCCTCTGCTCATACACTACGGTGCTGAGAGTTACCACGAGGGCAGCTGGGATGGGAGAAGATCAGCCTGAGAGGGACTGGTAGAGCCCATCTGCACCCTTGTAGCTACTGCTGCTGCATTTGAGTGGGTACAGATCCAAAATCCACTGCTAGTGCAGCAGCAGTCGTGGAGGACCTGAAGGAGCATGAGGGGATGTTGCCCAAAGTACTGGGGCACGTGGCCAGATGTTACCAGGCCTAGGACCCCAGATCACCTGTGGAGCACCCACAAAGGGGAAGCCAGCAGGGCCCAAGTGAAGCCCGCTTCACCAAACACAGAACACTGAAATAAAGTGTTGGGGTGCTGGTAGCATCAATGCCCTGATTGCTCACACCAAGTGAGCAGGTTTAGTTTCATTATTATTAAGTTGTGCATTTGTTGGCCAAGGGGACTGTGAAGACAGGAATGCTAGTAGAATGGGTGGTGCCAACAAGCCATCTTAGACATCACTGAGACCAGAGTGGAGGTGAGGTGTAGGGGTGACGGAGCCTCACAGAAGACCTACCAGCTCAGCCACCCGGGGTCAAGGGGAAGCACTGAGCAGCATCTCCAACAAATCTCAAATAACATCAAGTTGTGACAGAGAAGTAGGCCTTGGGGTGGTGCCCAGGTGGTCAGGGCACACTAGTGGTGCCGCTGTAAACATGAGCCTGCCACAGCTGGTACATTTTTCCTATTTAATTTTAAAGGGAGTGTAGTTGGGCAAAGTTGAGCATTAGAAAGAATAACTGTCCAATTACAGAAACAAGCCATATACTGTTCTTATGTTGATCTTTTTGTACATCTTCCATATCATTAAACAGCTATTTTGCAGACCCTTGGCATCTTAGCAAGTCCTACAAACCACCACACATTTGTTCCTCAGTTCAAAACTTGAAATATAGTATTATTTAGAAATGATCTCTCTGGGCAGGGTACTATTTAAAACACAATCTTTTTGCACAGAAAATAGTTTGCTGACAAGACAACATGAACTTCTATATATACAACTATTTCAGGAAGGGATATAGATGAAAGAACTGGCTCTAAAACTTTGTATTAAGCCTTAAACTTTTAAAATAATGACCAAACATAGGCCTAAGTTTCTTACATGACACACATCCTTAAATGTAGTCATGACACATAACCTGGTTTACTGAGTTTGGACAGCCCCATCATATAACCCCGTTCATAAACATGTCAAGCTTAATTTTGAAAACAGGCTGATTATCCTCATTACTTTGATTGGTAGGCTGTACTAGAATCTCACAGACCTAATTATTAGGAATGTGGTTCTAATTCTTTGTGGTCACTTTATGCCATTTATTCTTGTCCCAGCATTGTTTTTCAGCTTAAATAGTTCTGTCTCCTGTATGCTCACTCTTTGTGTTGATAGTAATCATGTCATAAGCTTTCTCAGTTTATTTTTCACTAAGCTAAAAATACATTTTTTTCCTGTTCCCCTCACATGACGGGATTTCCATTCCCTTGGTCATTTTAGTAGCTGTAGTTTTGAGTTTTTCTTTCTTGAACATATGAGTGACCAGAATTGTGCATGGTATTCCAGATGAGGTGTCACCAGTGCCTTGTGCAACAGCACTCCTACTTCCCTGCCTCTGCTAGGCATGGCTCTCCTTTGATACGTTCTAAGATGGCTTTAGCCTTTTTCATAGCTGCATCACTGTGCAGCTCCTAGTCTTCCTGTGACCAGATAATAGACCCAGCTCTTCTTCCTCTGTTTCTAATTGTTGAGTTCACAGCTTATAGCAAAACTTATTGTAATAAAACCTTAACAGCCAAACCTTGCATTTTGTACTATTTAATTTCATCCCATTTCTGTTACTCCAGTTCTAAAAGTTCTCCACAGTTGCTGTGTGAGATCCCAACACTCCTGTGTTTTGCAAGGCCTTTCAACTTCATCAGCAAGTTTTATAAGCACACTCCAAATTTTTATGCCTAAAGCATTAATGAAGATTGATCCCCAAGCTGATTTTAAAGAAATCCACTAGTAATTTTCCTTCAGCCTGATACTTTCCCTTTCAGCATTACTCACTGCCATCTCTCTTTCAACCAGTTCCTTACTCACTGTACAGTTCTTCTACCTACTCCCATCTTCTCCAGCTTCACCAATAATTTCCCATGTGCCACTGAATCAAATGCTTCACTGACAGCTGTAACAGATGAGATCTACTGTATTTTCTTTGTCTAGAAAACACATAATCCTATCAAAGAAAGGTATCATGTTTAATCTTATCATGTCCCTCTCCATCTAATTCAGTTTGCATTTTAATACATTTTTCTTCAGGTCTTTAATTGTTTTTTTCCTTCCATCTTTGTTCTAAAGCCAAGCATGCTCTTGGAGATGGATTAGCAGGCCTTCAGTTACCCAGATTATTTGTTTTCCATTTTCTTAGTGTGACGGGCTGGCTGGCAGTGACCTGGCCCAGGGGTTTTGAAAGGGCAAAAGATGATTGGTGGACTTGGGATTCCCTTTCTGCACCAATCAGGCCCCAGAGACTCACCCCCCGCCGTGTCCCGATTGGCTCCTTGGGTCACCTGGAGGGGGATAAAAGGGGCAGCATGGGCTGACTGAGGGGAGAGACCAGTGAGGGACAACAAGGAAGGGGCTTCAGAGAGCTGGTAAGAGTTGAGCCAGAGGGGCAGGAGCAATGCCCCCGAAGAGCCTGAAAGAGCAGGACTTGCGGGCAGCAGCGGGACCCTCACCAGCACAGCATGCGGCCGGCAGGAGAGGCTCCCCACTGGGCTCCAGGATCCCCTGGAAGAGGCTGCAGCTGGCAGGAGAGGCTCCCCAGCTCCAGGAAGGATCTGAGCAGCGACCTGAGAGGTTCCCAGCTCTACTTCCAGCTCCTCCAGGCAGAGGCCGGGCAGCTCAACGTGAGGCCGGGGCTCCGGGAAGGTCAAGACCCCTAGCAGGCTGGAGCAGTGCCACCAGTGGTGGCTGTGTAGCAGCCTTCCTGCCTACCATGTGGGAGATCTGGGTTTAAGTCCCAGCTGAGGTGACTCGGGGTGAGTGAGATAACAAGAAGCAAATCTTCTTGCAGTGGAAAGGGGCCGTTGTATTTTCCCCCTTTTCTCCCCCTCCAGGTACCAAGGCCCTATGTTTCCTTGTCATTTGACATTTTGCATTTTGTGCCTTTTCATATTTCACCAACCCGTATTGTTTGTTCTGCTGTTTGAGTTTTATATTTTGTTAACTCTGTTTTGTCAATGATTGTAAGTGTCTAACCTTTGTTGAATCCTGCCCCCTTGGGGTGTTGTAGTGTCCACTGTACCCTCTGATTTATGCCTGTTATGTTCCCAGTATTAAAAGGTATATGGTTAAGTCCCCATTGGTGGTCTGGCTCTGCTCTAAAGGGGGAGGAGAGTCCCTACACCTCCCACAGCGCTTGTGTACCTGCTTTGATCCCTTCAACTGGAGAGGGGGTACCGCCCAGGTTACATTAGATTTTACTGTTTTCAATGATATGTTACCACCCCCAAGTTGGTAGAAACTTATAGGAAAACCTTGTTAATTTGAAATGTAGGGGACCAAAAAAATACCAACTTTGAAATAAGTCGGTTCAAAATAAACCTGTGTATATGCCTAGTTGTACAGGAGGTCATGCACATGTTAAATAGCATGTTAACAGAAAAAAATAGTTGTATAATTACTACTTTCAGTTTAAAAAAGTGATTAATTACTACTTTCACTTAAAAAAACAAACGAACAATTTTTTAATCTTTTTGTAAACTGATGCAAGTTCCAGCATGTGTAATCCATAAACATACATTTGAGGAGCACTTCTATATATGTTTATGCATAGTACAAGCTGTGTGAGATATCATGCCAAACACAAAAGGCTCATGATTTTATAATATGGTTCATGGGGCTGGGTGCCAGAAGTTTCAAGCCTTGATGACCCCACAGCTCAGCACAGCTCAGTATGTGTGTACTCTAGATACACCTCCACCCCACAAAGGACCCACATGCTAATTAGCACCCCCAACTTGGAACTGGAAATGGCTGTTCCTGTCCTGGGACCCTTCAAATATGTATATGTAGATGAGGCATGGGGCTGCCGGGTCCAGCTCTACCTCCCAGAGTGTAGTGGGACATCACTGAAGTGACATCTTATAGTCAAAATATCTTGGCATGTGATCTTTATCCAAGATAATGTAACAGTCATGTGTGATGGGCTGAGAGAGGGGTGACAGAGTTTCACATCTATATAGACATTCAGTGATGTTTGCTGGACATTTAAGGCTGATGAAGAAACAGGAATCATTGGAAATGGGAAAGAAAGCTGCTGTTCAGGTGTGGCAGTGAAGAGGAAGTCTAAATGTATTTAATATATTGGTTTCCTATGCCTTGAAGAAGAGTCGGTACTGAGGACCAAGTGCAATGGGCACTATGTCTTATTTAGATGGGCTGCCACATAAGTCTGCAGCGCCACATATCGCATGGCCACGCTTGTCTGGACATGGCCTATTTGTATTTTGTTTTCTTTATTGAAAGCTGAGGCAAAGTTAATTTGGTTCTTGAACCATACTTATGTTGCTCTTAATCTCTACTCCATTTTACTACATTGGTATATATTGCCCTCCTCTTTATGACTTTATTTGTATAGCTGAAGAACCTTTTGCTTTTTAATATCCTTTGCTCGGTTGACTTTTTCTTATTCTTTCATTATCCCCCCCAACTGCTTCATTTCCAAAGCTACTGAGTCCCTTTTCCCATTCTTTGTATGTTTTCTGCTTATTTCTACTATCTTGTCTGAAGTAGTCATTCATCCCATTTATGTCTGGACAACAACATTAAAAAAAAGTCTGTTTAGAATACAGAGTTGTGATACTTTTAGTACCTTGTACTTGAAGAAATTCTAGGCCTCTTTTATAGTCGTGTCTTTCAGAGCTTCAGTCCAGTTAATTTCCTAAATATTTCCCTCAGTTTATCAAAACATGTCTTTTTAAAATCAAGGACAAACCTACTTTTACCATGTGCATCATTTTTATGAAAAAGCTGGCTACTACAGGGAAAATAGTAGATCAGTGAGTATGAGCTTCCAGGATTGAACACAGTCTTGTGTGTCACATCCAGTCTTCAGGCACAGTATTTTTACTGTATCCAGTAAAATGGTTTGTTCCAGCAAATGGGCAAAATCTTATGTAGGAAATATTTACATTTAAGCATTCCAAGCTCTGTAATTTTCTATCATTTGAGGAATAATTACTCAACAGGTACATTTACTGCACAGTTTAATATGTAATGAAACTCCTGTTGAGTATGAAAGATGAGAATAAAATGGTTCATTTAAGTCATTGAGAGAAGAGTCTGTGTACATAGAAAATAACTGCTATTCTTCAATGCTTTGCATAGTTGCTTGATTTTTATATATAGACTTAGAGTTACATGTGTGGAGATCAAATGTTTTGTCTTTGGTGATTTACTAACAAGATTAAATAACTAACAGGTAGGGACCTACTGAATTTGGGGCGATTTTGCGGTCCAAGCGTGGTGCCAGTAGCCATTTTTGTGGTGGATCATGGCAGCTCCCCCATGCTTTTAATTGGCTGAGGGGCCCCAGAAGTCCTTCACTTTCATGGAGATTGACAGATGGCAGATTGACAGATTTCTAATAGAAAAATTCCAGATCAGTTCTATTCTTTTTCTTAGAGTAAATCCATGCTCAGTGATTTCAAGTCTCAGTTGAATAGTTGTTTTTCAAGAATATCTAAATTGCCTTGTTGAAGTAGTTGACAATGCTTTAACAGCCCTATCCTCTCCTCTCAAAATCCACCAGTGTTCCTTGGGAATCCTGCCATCTCAGGAACGGCTTGTATTTTTTTAATCCAATGGCTGCATCTGTTGAACACTTAAAATAGATTTTTGTGTGTGCCAGCATCAAGAAAAAGTGAGAATTAGAGCTTTGTTACATGTTGCACTTTGAGCTGCTCAAATGTTGATCAGTGTCAGTGCTAGCTCAAGTTTGGAGCCGTTACAATTTAAGGCTAAAACCCTTTTCTGACTGTCCCCCATCTGCACAGATGTGATTTGCCATTAGGGGCCTGACTAGGAGCTACAGGTATGAGTTACCACTACTGGGCTAGTGAGCCAGGACAGACTTTGATCCCTTCTCTAGGTGGGGATGTACAGGAGATGGGTTGGGAGGAGGGGGTGGGTGGAACATGAAGCTGGGAGGTGCAGAGTTAATGGGTTGTGGATGGGTAATGAAATGGGAGGTGGAGAGAAAATGGGGGTGGGGGAAGAGCGGTAAAATGAAGAAAGTTAGCCACTGTTGGATAAAATTAAAAGAAGTTAAAAAGAAAAGAATTTTAAAAGAAAAAAAAGGGAAGTAAATTAAAGAAGGTCTCCTGTTTTTATAAATTGGGATTTGGGATTGGGGTGTGGGGGTGCTGGTCATGCTTCCCAAGGTGGCTGGGAGGTAGAAGCAGTGAGGGAAGGCAATTTTGGGGGAGCGACTGTCCCTGAGCCAGGAAGGAACCTCCAGCTCATGGGTACTTGATGTGGCCCCCTACCTTGTTCCCTCCTAGACCCCACTCATGGACCTGTCCATGTCCTGCAACCTGGCTAGCTGGCATGTGATCTGCAGGCTGTTTGCCCAGAGTTCCACCCTGGGGTTGGGAAGGTCACTCTTCAGGGGGCAAGAAGGGGAGGTGGCTTGGTGCCAGAACAACCCCCTGGGCAGTAGAGGTGGTGGTGGCAGGGTGGGGAGGGAATTTGTCCACACAGAACAGGAGGGTGGGGGAGGGGACACTGCATCCTGAGATGCTGGAAGACTAGAACTTGTGCAGCTCATCTGTTGGGAGTGGACACACATTAATGGAAGAGGAGCCTAGAGTGGCATAATGTTAAGCTGCTTAAAGTGTGCTTAAAACTAATTCCAGATGTTACTGTTTGGAATCCAGGAGTTAAGAGCACCAGAAGACACACAAAATTAATACGTAACAAGGGCCTAAATAGTACCTAGACAGACTTCAGGTCTAGGCTGTGAGTGTCTTCTGCCTGCCAAATGCTAAGCATAATCAAAAAGTGTCCCTGTTTCTCATGCAGAAAGTTTTTTCCCTTATTTTTGTTAAGATCTAAACATTTTTAAAATTTGAATGTAGTAAGTTTTCTCTGCAGAGCATGAC
>NW_017728949.1:23181585-23199203 GCF_001723895.1 Crocodylus porosus | reverse complement strand
CCCCCCCCCCCATATAGCTACTTCACACCAACAGAGATTTTTGGCTTATTTCTCATGAAGAAGCACAACTTCAATATAAAATTTGGGGTAAATCTAACTGTAGACTGCCCTGTTTTGTAGAGATAACTGAGCTAGCTTGGGTATAAACCAGTCTAGCCAAAACAGCATGAAGCCCAGAGTAAGCTCATTCAACTTGCCTTTCTGGAGTGTAGCCATACCCTTGATTAGAATTCTGCCAAATGGCTTGGGACCTTGAAACTGATTCAGGAAACTGCTAATTTTATTCCTGTGTTCAAATAAGAGCCTTGTTACAGTTTACACTGTGAGCTACAGGGATGTTGATGCTAGTGTTAATGGTAGCTCCAGTTTGGAGCAGTCACACTTCAGGTCAGCAAGGGCCTGGAGGCATGGAAGGTAACTCCCCAACCACCCCCGCCCCATTCTGAGCTTCCCTGCACCCCTGGGGCTCCCTCTGCCCTTCAGGGTTTCCTCCCCTCCCCCTGGGGCTCCCTTCCTCTGCTTACTTCTGGTTGCCCATGCTGTTTGGCCCAAGGCAGCAGACACGGAAAGGGTTAACCTGCCTGCCTGGCACCAGCTTCCAGGCTGCTGCTCTTCTCCTGGCTGAGCTGGTACAGAGAGCAGCAGTGGCAGTGGTGGCCAGGCAGGCAGGTTAACCCATTCCTGCTGGTCCCCTGGGATAGGTAGCATTGGCTGCCACAAGTGGAGGGGTGCTGGGGAGTGTGGTCAGGGGCTGTGGGCCTGATCTGAGCCAACAGGGGTGGGAGGGTGTTTACACTAAATGCTAGCAAGTGTAGCACCGCTGAGCCTATACGTATGCTGTGGGTTCCGCCCCCCACAAGGTGTAATACCTTACATTTATTGATATTGAACATCATTAGGTTTGTATCCGCCCACTTACTAAGTTTATCCAAGTCAGCCTGGATCACTAGTCTGTCCACAGGTGTAGATGCTATGCCCCAAAGTTTAGTGTCATTGGCAAACTTAGCCAGTGCACTTCTGACACCAATGTCCGCATCGTTGATAAAGATGTTAAAGAGCACAGGTCCAAGGACAGAGCCTTGGGGGTGTCACTGGTTATGGAACTCTCTGGGTCAGACCTCGGACCAGTTTCCCAGCCATCAGACTGTGGTGTAGCCGAGGCCACAGTTGCCCAATTTTTCCATGAGGTTGTTGTGGGACACCAGATCAAAGGCTTTTTTAAAGTCCAGGTATATGACATCAATCTCTTTTCCCTTGTCCAGGTGATGGGTCACTTGGTCATAGAAGGAGATGAGATTGGTCAGGCAAGATCTACCCACAACAAACCCGTGCTGGCTATCTCTCAGGATGCTGCCCTCAGCCAGCTTATCCAGAAGGGTTTCCTTGATAATTTTCTCCAGAATCTTACCAGGGATTGAGGTCAAGCTGATTGGCCTGTAATTCCCAGGATCTACTTTCCACTCTTTCTTGAAGCTGGGTACCACGTTGTCCTCCTTCCAGTCTTCAGGTACGTTACCTGAGTGGTACGAGTTTTTGAATATTTTTGCCAATGATTGGGCTATGACACCTGCCAGTTCCTTGGGTACCCTAGGGTATAATCTGTCAGGACCAGCTGACTTGAAGGTGTTCAGCTTCTCAAGGTGATCCTTTACTAGATCAGCACCGATCAGTGTAAACCCTACTTGGCTTGCTCTTACTTCTCCTTTAATCAGCCCTTTCTATCAGAACTGAGTAACAGTTCATGATGCAACAGAGAATAGCCATAAAGCTGAGCTTTGTGAATACCTGGGAAGATTGGAGACCAATTTATTTTATTTTTCCCCCAGGTTTCCCTTTTGTACTCTCCCTTCTACACACACAGTGTGAAAATGCTAATTGAAAACTGCAAGCACAATAAAAATATTAAATTTTAAATTACATTATAGAACAGGGGTGACCAAGATGTGGCCATGGGCCAGATCTGACCGATGCAGCCATGTCTTCCAGCTCTCAAGGCTCCTCACAGGTCCAGAAATTGGGCAGTCTGGAAAGCAGTCACCAAATGCCACCACCAAATTTCTGCCCTGCAGGTCAAATAATGTGATTCCATTGGCTAGATCTGGCCTGTGGACTAACTCCAGGCCATTTATCCGGACTGAGGAACCAGATGAATGAGCACCACAGGTAGAAAGTTGCTCAGATCTTATTTATGTGTTCAGAGACAATACTTCATGGTGTGTGAAGTTCCATGACTTTCTCAGCCTGCAGAGTAAAGCACTTATCCTCTTGATCTTGCTGCTTCATGGAAATGTTGTCTTGGCTCAGTTTTTGCTTTAATTGATATATAATGCAAAAAAGTGCTTGAGGTTCTGGTGCCTTGCTTTCAGGAAGCTCTAATATGGTTGAAATGCTGGAAGCAATGTAAGGTGTCATCCAAGCTTTATTCAAACTAAGTTTTGTGAGAATGCACTGAAACATCTCTGTCTTTGAAAGAATTAAATTGATTTAAAAGAGCATGGAAAGGTAAGAATATGTAGTGTGAAGCCCTGGCTAGGTCTGTGTCACAACATTCACTCCGTAATGATGCTTCTTACTCCAGCATCCTGAGGTATCCTGCAGCTGTAAATTATTTATTGGTAGTACTGATGTATGTTACTAATTTGTCTTGTGCTGGGTTAATAGGAACAATGTAATAAACAAGGTGAAAGATGTTATATCAGTGCCAGTGATTTTAAACTCATGTGTCTGGGAAGCTGCTGTTATGTAGGTTTATATATCTAGATGTTCAGGCAGAGTAATGTTGGATTCTTCTGGCAACCAATAATAAGGCATACATTATTGAGAGGCATTTGTACAGCTGAGCAAATGAAGCTGCCAGAGAAGATCTATAGTGCAACAGGTGGGAAATGCTGATTAAAAAATCCTAATGTAGTAGTCTGCCACAAACGAGTTGCTATTTCTCCTAGAACAGGAACTTTTTTCAATACGGAGCTGTGACTGGCTGGCAAGAAGGCTGCAGCTGATAGTTCTTTTTTCATCTGCTCATCTCTCAGACATCTGCAGTTGACAGATATGGTCATTTGAACCTGGCCTCTTTGTTTCATTAGTATCTGTAAATTGATTTGTGACCTATATTTTATGTAAGGATCAACTATCAATACATAGTACATCTAATCCATCTTTATTGTTGTTATGTCCTCATTACAGGGTATTATGGTGAAAGTCATAACTCATATATAACACCAACTTTATTACAAATGTCTTTTTAGTAGGATAAAGATTTTAACCAAATCTCATTTAGCTAATATTCATATTTAGCCTATGCACATTCCTCCTGAAGTTCCTCTAGGATATAAGAGTCGTTGTGTTCTTTTTTGAATTGTTGCTGTCCTCTTCTGTTTCCCCTGAGAGATGGCTTACATTTCTGAGCATTTTTTTCTTGTCATTTCTGCATAAGTCTGGCCTGCCACCCTGTCGTGCTTCTAAGGTGTATTTCATATTTATAATGCATTTTGAGGTCTACAGAAGAAGGAAGTGTATGTTCTACATGTCACTTATAATTGTTGCCAGGTATTACAAAGTGGCTTTTAAATATTGCTGGCTGATGCAGAATAATACTATTTTTGTGGTGGTAGTATAAGAAAATTGTGAAAGTAGAAAGTAAACATGTCACTGAAGGCTATTTGAGTGAGATCTGTATCATCACAAAGGCTTAAAGATTAACAGTAACTGTTTAAAAAAAATGAAAAGCTCAAGTCTCTTCTCTACTTCAGTGGAGTTTTTACTTGAGTGGAGTTATTCCTGACTTGTGCCATTGCATGTATCAGGAAAATTGGGATTGTAGTTTAATACTTAGTTTTCAAATGGTGATGTAAATCTGAAGTAAATGAATTAATTCCATGACTGAACTAGGGATCTTGAAGAACACCAGCTCTTCCTTTAAAGACCTGAGGTTCAAGGTTGTATCTCTGGCAGCTTAAAACTGGATAAGGCTACTGATACCCCACAGAGCAAAAAATGCTTTTATGTGTTTTTTGTGATGTTTTACTTTTGGGGGTTTGACAGGTATCTCTGCTGGAGCCTGAGTTAATCAGTTAATTGTATGATTGTCTGAAAAGTGTAGAGTGGGCCTCAGAGTGCATCAAGATCTCTAGATCCAGTGGTTGTTGGAGGAATCTCACCTTCTGCTTTGAAGGAGTAGACATTGGAGTAGTGGGTTTTTCAATTAAAGCTGTATGAGAAATCAGGTCACCTCAGCTTCTTTGAGAGGGCTTTATAAAAACCCTAACTTGGAGATAAGCTATAACATGTACATTCTGGGTGTGTGTATATGAGATGCTTTACTGTGCAGGAGCACAGTTGACTGTGTAGTAAGTGTGTGTCTACATGTGTGCACACTTACTAGACAGTAAATGATGTTACTCATGAGTAAATTTGCTACCTGCATATGCAAGTAGCAGATTTACTTGTGAGTAGTTACTGTACAGTAAGGCACATGTAGATGCCAACTGGGAGCAAATTTGCTCCCAGTCAGCCCTGTCACTCAAGGGCCAGCCTGAGGCTAGCCCCAGGGCTCTAGGCTGGGAGTCTCTCCTGTCCCAAGGCTGGGCCAGCTCTATGCCTGCACTAGACACAGGCCCTTTAAAAACCTGTAAGCATTTTGAGCCCTGCACTTTGAGTCCTGGGGCACATGGAGGCAGCCTGAGGTCACTCCAGGCTTCTGTGTCCCCTTGAGCAGGCTGCAAGCTAGCTGCACCAGCCTGCCTGCACCCTGGCAATGCTGCCTGGCACCACAGAGCCACACAGCTGCCAGGTGCATGCCACCCAGGCCTACAGGCTGCTCTAGGCTCCTGCCAGGCTTGCCAGCACTCAGATCCAGCTGTAGGCAGCTCCTGGCCACTGGGGCCAGCTCTAGCTGCCTGCAGCCTGCCCAGAGCCTGCAGGTGCTATGGGGCATTGCCTTGCTGTGCTGCTGCCAGTTCTGTGCTGTGCCTCTATGCTGGGTGCTTTAGGCAGCTGCTTAGGCCTGGCAGCACAGGGACAGCTGTGCTAAGGTCTGTGGAGCTGGCACAGGAACCGCAATGGCCTTGTCATCATCCATGTGAGTGCCTGCCACGTGGGGCCCCAACCAGTCTATGAAGGATATACACTTACTGTGCAGTAAGTGTGCGTCTACTACATGTGTGCACGCTTACTGTACAGTAAATGATGCTACTCATGAGTAAATTTGCTACCTGCATGTGCTGGGGCTGGTATGGTTGGCAGCTCCACTCAGTCCTGGTGGTAATGGCATTCAGCTCTTGGTTGATTGTTCAGGCAGGCTGCCCATGCTGCTGTACACAGTAGAGTTCCATCTCCAACCACCCTCTTCTCTGTGCAAACTGTTTACAAAGTTCTGTGTGTAACATCCCAGGGTGGGGGGGCTGTGAGGTGGGGGTACCTAGGATTTCACCCAGGGGCTACAGTGGCAGTGGGTGTCCACAGCTTGAGCCCCCACTCCAGCTTGGCACCCGTGGTGATGCATCACCAGGGAAGGGCCTCTTGGGGTGACAGCTGCCCATCCTACCAAACTTCCTGGCTGCACCCTTCACCAGCAGCTCAGGGAGCCCAGGCCAGTGCCTAACCCAACAACTCCACAGCCTCAGCCCCAGCCATGAGGTACAGCTAGCCATGTCACTGCTGGCTGCTAGGAGTGCCAGCTTCTCCCTTGGGGAAGGGGCTGCCTTGGTGCCTGCACACTGCGTCTCAGCATCTGAACAATCCACCAGGAGCTGCGCACCATTACCACCAGTCAGGTCTGAGTGGAGCTGCCAACCATGCCAGCCCCAGCCATGTGGTAAGACCCACAATGGGGGGAGGGGTCTCTCTGCCCCGGCCCCTGCCCTTGCCCCTGCCCCTGCTCCCACTCCCCACCTGGCCTGGCTACACTCCCCTGGCCCCCAGGCTGTCCCCCAACAGTACACAGGAAAGTGGGAGATGGTGAAAAATTTTATTGAGTAGCCCATGTCCCCAGAGCTAGGCAGGCATGGACTTCTTGCATGCCAAGGAAAGCGTTGATGGTGGCAGTGATGTCCTCCTCAGCTGCTGGGGGTAGGAACATGTAGTGCAGCCATGGAGTGCCCTTTGGGTAGCAGCAGAGGTTGTGGGGCAGTCTAGGCTTATCCCCCACACTGTTAAAGCTCAGGGTCTCATGCCATGTGTGCAGGTTCACCCAGGGCACCATGACAATTAGCAGCAGCTGGGCATAATGGACTGAGCACCCCTTGGTCAGCACAAACAGCTCCTTGTGTAGTGCCTGTGATGTGTCACAGGGGCATGCTTGGGGCAGAGCCCAGTGTGTGGGGGACCTGGCCCTGGGATGCCTCTCTGGAGAGGCCCCCTGCAGGGAAGGCGGGGGTGTAAGTAGCTCCTCATCCCAGTCATTTGGGAGCCCCATGCCCCCCAAGCCTTGGCACCATGCGCTTGGTGGCAGCACAAGAGAGTGGCTGGCCTGCAGAGTGGGGTGGGGAATAGGACAGTGGGGTTTGGTGTCATGGCAGTGGGTACTGCCAGGAGCCTGGCCTGTGTTACCTTGGGAACAGGGTGGGGCAGGAAGGCTCTATTTGGCTAGGACCCAGAAACCCACCTGCCCCTGGTGTATGAGTGGGGATGGGGCTCTCAACCAGCCATCGCCTGGGCCTGCCTGGCTAACTTACCATGGTACCTGAACCCCAATCTGAAGCCAGGCACAGCATGCAAACTCTCACAAACAGCTTCTTTCTCATGGCTCTGCAGCTGCAGAAGCCTGTCCAGCTGTAGTAGGAGTGGTCACCGTGGGGCAGGCAGGTGGGTCCCATCCATGGCTCTGATGCACTGGGGGAATCCCAGGGCTTGGAATCCTGCCATCACTGCCAGGGCGTCATTCACTTGGAGCACCATGTGCCCCAGCAATGTCCTAGAGGGTGCTGCACACCTCCAGGATGGTGTCCCTGGTAGTGGCCTTGCCCACCCCAAAGAGATGGCCCACATAGCAGAGGCTGGCAGGTGTGTCCAGCTTGAGCAGGATGAGGGCCAACCAGGTGTCCATGGGGTGGAGCAGCCACATGGCAGTATCCTGCCACACCAGGTGTGAGCGGGCCCTGGAAGGTGGCCCAGGTCATCTGGAATGCCTCCAGCCATTGCTTATCATCCCAGGTCTGTTGGATGACATACAGCCACTAGTCCTGGCTGGCCTGGTTGGCTCAGAGGGGCTGGAGGCCTGGGAGGGCGAGGGCAGCCCCAGCGGTGGTGTCTGGCAGCCATTGTCAGCATCCCTGCTGGGGTCCAGCCAGCTGGATGGGGTCCACCTGGCAGTTGCATGCTGGTGGTGGCTCTGGAATAGTGTGCTGTGGCTGGGCAGGTGGCCGCTGCACATGGAGAAGCTGGTAGGGCCCTGATGGCCATGGGCCAGCCAGCGGTCAGAACAGCAGGCCAGCAGAGCTAGTGCAGTGGTCAGCAGGAGCCCAGGGCACTGGCCATCACTGCCAGGGGCTGGAGAAGCCATGGCATGGGAAGGCAGAGGGGGCCACAAGAGAGCTGCCACGTGTTGCCCCCATGCTCTGCAAATCTGCTCCCACATCCCTGCATGTGTAGGTGCCTGCCCGGGAGCATTTACTTGCAAGTTATTTTTTACTAGCAAGTAAACGGATCTCAGATCAAATGCATGTGTAGATGTACCCTCTGAGAATTATGGATGGATTTTGCATATGCTTGCTATGCACCCTCTGAAAGCTCATATTATAAATTGGACACCTAATTGGGAATGAGGATACCAATATCTGTAGTGAAAAAAATAGAAAATGTTGGGTTTTTTAAAATTGTGTTCCCTTTACGCAATGTGTTTTGCCCCAAGACAGAATCTAGTCAGTTACTGCATGACCTCATGCCTGGCTTGACATGACAAAAACCTCTTTGTGAGGTCATAAGCATTAGAAAGTATTTTGTTTTCTTAATGCCTTCACTGGAGGGAGATCCGTCTACTGAAGTTAGCAGCAAGAACAGTCTGTTACAGCATATTAACTAAAATGCAGTAATTTATTTCCTATAGAACTGTGATATACATAAAGGATCCAGATCTCATCTGGCTCTTCTGTACTTGGTGTAAATTTAGTTTGGATATCAATGGGAGCAGGTTGAGCTTTTCATGACTTAAGAGCTTTATGGCATTTTTTACTTTTTATGTAAGATATTTATTTAATATACTGACTTGACTTTTTTGTGTATTCAAATGAGAAGAGATGATAAAGAGCAAGATAAAATTTGCCTAACAGCAAACTTGATAGGATGTTTTAAATTATTTATAATGCTAATTTATGGAAGATGGAAAGGAAGATGAGGTGCACAGTTTTTAAAACTTGAGCATATGATTATGAAATAAAGGTAGTTAAAGAATTTAAGTAAGCATGAGAGGAATGGAAAACAAAGAAGAACCTGCAGTAGACTTGATTTGTGGAGCTCTCAATTACTCTTGCTGGATTTGAAAACTAATAACTTTCAAGATTAAACCTGAATTTAGAAACTTCAATCAATGTTTTTGCGTCTAAATTAAAATGGCCTGTCTTTAAGCTGTGATTACCTATGGTAGAGTAATTGGAGTTACACCTGTGTGAATGAGATCTGATTCTGATCCTGTAAAGCTATATGATGTTCATAATGGATGAGTGACTATTAAGATATGGGTGCCTTTGGACCCACAGATGGCAAGATGCCTGTTGGTACTGGTTACATTTTTATGTATAGCAGTAGCCATGCAGCCTGACTTGTACTGTTGTGCAAATAACACGTGAGGAGGCAGACAAGGAAGATATTTCTAGGCAAAGAAGTTCCTTGAGTGAAATAAAATGTTTTGACATTAGAGAATTGTTACTTGGAGCCTGATTCTGAACTCACTGAAGTCAGTGCTAAGACTCCCATCAAAGAAACTATTTGTGGAGTACGATGCCCATGCCTGCAATAATGTAGTATCACAATCTAGACCAAAGTATCTGCCCCCATGCTGGGATATGTAAATATAAGCATGTTAAGTATTTATTGTTATACTACATACAATTTTGCATACTGCCTACCAGTATTTTTGTCTCTTTCCTCCGCCTGCTACAAAAAGAGAACAGTTCGCCTGTGCCAGGAACACTCTAATTATTTTAGGTAAAGATAAAGCTTTTACTGTTCTGTTCTTTGAATGAAGAAGGATCTGTAAAATGTATATATTTTCCTGGATATCTTTTTGGATTATGTTTAATGTGCTTTTGTCACTATGCATCTTATAAGGGTTTTGCTAACTCAAAGTAGTTTGTACCAATTCCTTAAAACATTTAACTTGCCAAATGTGGACATAATTTTCTAAAAGAAGAGCAGGGCAGTGTATGCGTGCAGTTTCTTTGGAGGAAATGCAATGGAACGACGCAGTGGAAGACTAGCCAAACTCCAAAAGCAGAACATCAGTATCTACCGGGAGACAGGAGTCAGGAGGTAGGAAGGCTTTCTGTTGCTGACAGTATATTTTGCTCTTTAAGAACTGTATTATAAACTACTTCAGTGTATTTATTCCTTACTTCAGTCAACGCAATTTGGTTCTCTTGCAGCTGTGATACAATTGTTATTGTCCATACAGTAGTATGTAATAACCTATGCAGTTAGAGATTTATAGGGCAACGGGAGTCTGAGTGTGTTCAGCACTACATAGGTATGCAGAATAACACCTTTTTCCCCCTTTAGTGTGGGGATATGGGAATCTCCTCCTCTGACTTTCTCTAGCGGGGCTGTGGCCCTCTTCCTTGGATCTCTTAAGCATATTTTAACAATCCTTCCAACAGCAGCACACTGACCACTGTTTTACCTGTGGGAAGTTAGCATAAAACATTGTAGCTGTGTGACAGGGTTGATTTGTGTACTTTTAGTAATAGGTTAGACAAGGATTTGTATGGAATGGTGTGGATAAGGATGATATTATCTCAGGCAGGGGGTTGGACTACATGACCTCTGGAGGTCTCTTTCAGTCCTACTTTTCTATGATTCTAGGATTTCTTTGCTTAATTATTGAATGAGATCTCATGCAAGGTGTGCTACTTGCCCAGGGACTGGTGATCTCACAAGCTGATGCAATGACCCACAGAAATCTCAGTCAATTTAGTCAGTCACAAGGAAAAACTATAGTATATCTCCTATAATTTCCACTTAAATAGCTGAGGATGATGCTAGAGGAAGTAAACAAGCTTTGAATCATTTGCAGTATTGTAAATCAGGACTGAGGCTCCCAGGAATGAAAGAGTAGGTGAACGTTGGATTGAATTATACTGGGAAAACAGATTGTGTAGCTTCTCTGACATGTAACCAAATGGTGTTTAGCAGTGTTCTACAGTATAAACCTCTCCATTTCTGCTGCACTACCTTTTAGGTGTAGAAAAGTGTGAAATACTGTGGCTGTAATAGTTACACAGAGTAGTACTGCTATCTCACGCTTGTAGGGCTTTGCTAATGTGTCTCTCTCCAACTGTTAAACTGGAGATACGTCAGAGACTGAATAGTACTGTGATATAGTGAGACTACGTTACTAGAATTCCATTATTTTCCCACAGTATGCTACATTAGTAGGTACATTATGAATCATAAGTAGAACTAAACTGTTTGTCAAAATGCAAGCACTATATTGGCACTAATTACATTGTCTGTAAGATGACAGCTGTTGTCAACCATTAATGCAAAGGCATCTGAGAAAAGTGGAGACTCCCTCTCTTGCTGTACTAGTAGTAACACTTGCTAAATGTTGATTTGCTGCTGCATCTGGTGGAAATTCCCCTTGGATGTATCTATCCTTTGCTCATATACAGAACTCACTGTATTTAGTGATTCAGTCATTAACAACATTTATTGCATATGCAATATCTAGTCATCAGCTCTGCCAAAACTGGAAGTTGCAACTGAATTTTTTTCCCTGACCAGTACAAAGACAAGCCCCTATGTTTCATCTATCACTTTTTAGAGAATGGTAATGTTTAAAACTGATACAATATTTTTGCTCAAACAGCTTTACCCCCTATTTGCAGTCCTCCATTTAGAAAAATCTAGGGAATTCAGCTAACAGCAAAATAAAGTTATCTGCAGGCAAAAGAAGATTTTTTTTTTAAAATAGCTTTTAGCAGCTAAGGAGGGCATTGCCAGCGCTGATGGTCTCGGTGGCCTCGAGGAATAGCTTGGGACTATCAAAATTTGGGAGATGGTATCCCACTCTGTTTTAAGTGGGCCACTGATCCCAAGCTCCCCAGGCAAGGCCCTCTCATGGATGGCCTTCTGTTACTCCACCAGCCTTTCCAGCATGAGGTATATGGAGTTCCACCAAGTTTCCACATCCTGCTTGATTTTGTGCTGTGGGATGCTCAGCTCTGCCTGTTTGTCCTGCAGCATCTTGCCCCCCTTGATGCTGCAGTGGAAGTAGCCCACCACCTTTCTGCACTTCAAAATGAGTTGGCCGGTTGTGATGGCACTGTCACCAGCAGCCCTGTCCCGCTCCAAGGCTTCCCTGACTATGAGGTGGGACTTGTGTGGCACACAGCGGATACCAACAAAGTTGGCATCATGGACTGCCTTGACCATGTTGACCCTGTTATCGGTGAACATGAACCCATGGGTGAGTTCGCCCTGCCCAATGAGCCACCCTTGCACCATGTGGTTCATGGCCCCCATGATCTCCTTTGCTGTGTGGGACTCATTCGTCACTTTGCCTTGAAGGAGATCCCACTGACAGCCTGACTAATGGCACCAGTGCCCCGTGAGGGAGAGGTAGGCATGATCTCTATCCTGGCTGCTCCAGATGTCTGAGGTGAAGTGCACAGCCACCTGTGGACCTGCCTTGCTTAGCTCCTCCCTCAAGTACTCCCAGCATGCCTCATACAGGGAGGGCACCACCATCCTGTTGAAGGTGGTGTATGCAGGCACTTGGTAGGATGGGGCCATGAGTGCCATGAGCTGTCTGGACCCTGGTCACTCAACTAGGAAAAAAGGCTGGCCATCCAGAGCAAGCATCTCCCTGATGCTCTGGGTGATCTTGCTTGCCTTTCCCCCATTGTTCCAGGGTGGCCTGCCTCTGCTTCAGGGGGACAGAGGCTTTGGAGCAAGAGGGGGACTTTTTTTGTGGGCACACTCCCACTTGTGTCAGGCTGAGGAGGAGCAAGGGCAAGGGGATGGTGCCTGCAGAGATGCATCAGCATCCCTGTGGTTGTGTAGTGTTTCTCCTCCTTGCGCTGGCTGGTCTTACATTGGCAGTGCAGGCAGATATGATCCCAGGTATGCTCTGCCACCTCAAAATGAACCCACACCACACTACCCCCTCACTTCTGGGGTGTGGGTGCAGTTCCTGCCTGATCCCTCTCTTCAGCAGGCAGAGGCACAACAATAGGAGGAGTGGACTCAGCTGAGCCACTTGCTACCTCAACCTCCTTTGAAGTGCCTTCTGGGGAAGGAGAGTTGGCTCTAGGGGAACTTGGAGAGGAGTGGAGCATGAACTCAGATTCCTTCTCAGTCCCCAGAATTTCTTTTGCTAGGGTGCTCAGGTCCCCTACTTGCAGATCCAGCTCTTCCTCTGGCACTGGAAGGCTCAGGCTGGGAACTGAAATGGGGGTGGAGGAAACTGTCATCATGCTAGTGCTGCTTGTTGTCATGCTGGGGGTTATTATTATAGCTGGTGTTATTGGAGGGGGTGCAGATGCAGGCACTGGTCCCACCTCCTTGCTGCCACCAGCACCAGAAGCCTCATGCGTGCTAGTGCTAGGGAAGAGGCTGCGTCTAAGTTTGTGGGGGGGAGGGGGCAAACTTACAGATCTCCCCCTGCCCCCTCTCCCTCCCTGGCCAGAGGACCTGGCACCTGCCTTTCCACTACGCTTCATATTTAATGTGCTGGAAAAAAATGTGCGTCTGTGTCATAAAATTAAATGTATGTGTATTGAGTGCTTTCCAGGCAAAGCACTGCTTTTTGGGGGGGCGGGAATAAGAAGAACAAATAATAGGGAAAGGGTAGGCAAGGGTAAATAAATAGGAAAGGATTGGCAAATGGCTACAGCTTGTTAGCAAGGCACTTACCAAGCTGCAAGCTTACAGAATGATGCTGCAGTGCTTTCAGTCTCTGCTGCTCCTGCTGAGACAGACAGCTGCAAAATGGCAGAGACTCAGTTAACAAACAACCTTTTATGCTGCTTCTCTGTTCCTTCCCCAGAGCACTGGGATTGGAAGGGACCTCAGGAACAGATCGTTGTCACCGGCCAGCTACAGACATCCTTATCAGAGCAGTCCTTCCCACTCCCCTTCCCTCTTTCCCTGCAAGCCCACCCCCAAAATAGGTCCAAAACATCTGAAATGTTTCAGAAACATCTGAATAATTTCCAATGGCCTGTTTCGTTTTGGAGCTGCTTCAGAGTCCCACATTTCATTTTGGATTTGGTGTTTTGACCGTCAAAACACCCAAATCTAAAACAAAATGAAATGGCTGCTGAAATTTCGTGCAGCCCTAAGAGCTGCTACTACAAGAGTGTTGATACTAAAAGAGTGGGAGAGCTGCTATTAAATCCAGCATGAGAGGGAGTCTTTACTTATCTCAGATGCCTCTATGCATATGAAAACCTCTTAATGGAGAACACGTCTCAGGTCCTTGTTGGGGAAGTTGCCTTTGGAAATAGCAAGAAAGTTTCATAGTTAGTAGGGTCAGAAGGGACCTGAGCAGATGATTGAGCCTGACCCCCTGCCATGGCAGGAAAGAGTACTGGGGTCAAATGACCCCAGCAAGGTGTTTATCTAAGTGATTAACTTCAGTAGTTTACTTGACTACTATGCATTACTTTCAGATATTCCAGCTTTTTTTTTGTTTAATGCCTAAACAAGGGTTTTAATGGTAGTACCTTAGTTACTACTTGCCCAATGATAAACCACTATAGACCTGAAGGCTTTTTATTTTTGGGCATAAAATTTATCACTGAGCAAGTTGTAAGTAATGGCTATGCACAATGCCATTCTCTCTCATGGAAAACTAGTGTGCACCTGATATTTTGCACCACTTAGAAGGAATGCCTCAACTGGGATGAGCTAGAACTTCTACTTCAAGCTAAGCGGACTCTGGAATTCAGCTGGGACACTCAGAAATACTTGTGTAAAAGGGATCTTAGTGATATGGTTTCCCTGAGTAATGTGACTATGTGTGGTCATGCCCTTCCCAGACTAGAAATGTAATCTTTTTCAAGGTACACTTCACAGTGCAGACTTTTCCTGCAGTAGATCTCTTTTCTCATGATTTCTGTTTTTTCCCCCAGAGTCTTCAAGAGAGCCTGGAAGAGTAAGCACACTTCTGATGCTACTCAGACAAAACAAAAGTGCACCCCCCGGCAGAAGACCTCTCTACATAGTGACAGTGATGCAAACTTCACTGGAACAGAAGACCAAATGGAGCCTAACTGCTTAGTTTGTACATAACTTTATCTCTTTTTCTGGTGTACTGAAAAAAGTGTATTGTGAATGACAATCAGGAGTTACCTGAAGTGGCAGACTCTTTCTTGCTGGTTCCGAGAACGTAACTTTAAGGATCAGGTAGCTAAAAAGTTGGGTTGCAACTGAATTTTCCCTAGCTTATAGGGCTGTGCGAAGCTTCAGTAGCCAATTTGCTTCAGAGGAGATTTGGCCTGATTCGGTGGCCAAATCTCCAAATCCAAATCAAATTGGGAGACCCAATAAAAGGTCCAAATCGAATGAGAAGCCTCTGAATCGATTTGGAGAGATTTGGAAGGCTTGCAGCAAACAAACTGAGAAGAGGGAGAGGGGTGGGATGATCTTCCATATATGGAAAAGGCTGAGAGGTGGGGGAAAGACTACTCTGCTATTGACATCCAACTGCTCTGATATTGACATCTGTAGCTGGCCAGTGACTGTGCTCTTTTCCCACACCACAAGTGATACCAGTTTTGCTTTTAATATTTTGAGGTGCACTTTTGCAGAAACCCCTGCACCTGTCTCCTTGAAACTTGGCAGGCTTCATGCCCACAGAAGAGGTTCCCATCCCTGCTGTTTTTATCTGAATCTGAACAAAAACTGAAAAAGTTATAGGTATGTAGGTGATTCCCCAGTATAGTCTATGGCTGAATCTCCAAATCGGCCACATCGAATTAGGACAGAGACTTGAATCACCAAATCAAATAACTGTCCCTCTGAATTGGCCAAATCTGAATCCAAAGCAAATACTTGCTGCTTTGCACAGACCTACTAGCTTATACAAACTGTAGGAGAGCTGGTTTCTAGAACCTGGCCTCTTAAATTGCTGCCAAGAAATGTGGGTAACGCAAGTAAGGGAGCAGGATGGATAGACCAATGTTACTGTTTCTTTTCCTGAGGACATCAGAGAGGCACAGAAAATACAGAGCTGGAGAAGAGGTCTCCTTTTTGGAAAGCAAGATGAATTAATGAAGTGAGATTTTTCTGATGAGTGTGGACTTGCATTAGGGAAGCAGCCTAATAGGCCAGTATTTCCTGTTAAACCCAGTGTATCATTTGCCACTAATGCCAGTGCTCTTACGTCACAGAATCAGAGACAGTTTTTGCCAATTATACTGGCAAATGGAATCATTTTCTAGATACAGCTGTAACAGCTGTTGAATCTGTATGTCACATCTGCTGGGTCCAAACAAAAATGCTTCAGAAGGAAAATACGTTCCTTGAAAACCCTTCCGGCTATAAATATGCAGGGAGGAGTGTGGATTACCTTTATTTACTCAAATTCCAGATGAATTTCCTCTCTCATTTAACATGGGAGCAAAGCCCCCCATCTTCAATTTAAGTACAAGGTTGTGGAGGGTTGGATAGTTGCTGCAGCTCCAACTCTGATCCCAACCTGGGGTTAGGGATGAAGCCACAGATGCTTCGTGCCTCACCACAGCCTCCCCTCCTCCCCTTCCCCTGCACTGCTGTTTCCCCTCCCCCAGCCACTGCCATCACTTACTGTCTAGCTCTGGCCCTGCTCCAGCATGGGGCATGGAGCGTGGGGTTGCTTCAGCTCCAGCTTGGCATGGTAACAGTGGTGGCGGCAGCTTTAGCCCAGTCCTGGGCTCCAGCTCTGGGGCCCATCCAGAACTGTTGCTTCTGCAACAGTGGCTACCAGGATGAGGCTGGGGCAACCCTGTGTTTTGTGCTCCAGACTGTGGAGGGGTTGAGGAAAACTAAGAAGGAGGGTAGACATGGCAGGAAGAAGGTGCAGGCACACCAAGGGGTAAAGCAGCAGGATGGAAGGGAGTGCAGGCATTGCAGGGGGTGGGGAGCAGGTACTGAGACATACAGGCACAGAAAGGGCAGGCAGCAGGAGGGCATGTTGGTGGGGAGTGGGGGGCAAGGGGAAGGGGGAAATCAGCCTATCCCCTAGTTCTGCTCCCACCCTCTGTGTCCCCCCCACCTGATGCCCTGCCACTGCTTTCCCTACTGCAGCAGTGTGGGGGACATATTTAAGACAACACTCCAATAATTAGATTCTATACATGGAAAATTATAAAAAAAATATACATTTATGTCTAGAATCTAATTATTGGGGGTCATCTTACATTTAGAGTCCTCTTGAATTTGGGTATATACAGTAGTATTGGAGTTGGAGTTTCTAATTCTTTATATTGATTCTTGGATTTTATACCTAGCAGTAGATAACCCCAAGGACCTTGGCATTTCCCTGCTTATTTTTCATTATTATTTTTATTATCACTATTAAATAGTGCCCAGTATATCCCAGGCATTTCAGAGTAGAGATTAATAACATATGTATCTTGCTCTTAAAGGAACCTTTCATTGAAAATCCATTCCCCGCTTTATTTGAAAATCCATTCCCCGCTTTATTAATGTTATTGAAGTGACATTTCTGTAACTGACAGGTTCAGACTTGCATGAAGAAAGCAGCCAACATGGTCCTGAAATCAGCACATCACTAGAGACTGCCAACAGCCTTCTGGTGATCCAGAATCAGAGGCAGACCCTGCTAGGTACATTGGACTAGATTGACTATTCGCCTGTTTCAGAATGGTATTTCTTATTTTTCAAAAGCACTGAAGTACAAAGTTAACTAGTCTGAGCAATAGATTTAAACAATAAGCCTACTGACTTCAGAAATTGTTTTCTTCTCTTAAAGTGCTATAACAAGCCCTCCAGTGAAAGACAGTGTTGAGAGCTTGATATAGCACTTTATTTTATTTTATTTTGCTGTCTAGGGCTTCATTTCTATCTCAGTTAACATGATGTAAGTTGGGAGTAATTTCATTGCTACCAATTGTGCGTGCCTATACCTCCTCATTTAATGCTCATTAGCTAGATTTAAGGTGTGTTATAGATTTCATAGATATTAAGGCAGGAAGGGACTCAGAAGATCATTGAGTCCAGCCATCTGCCCCAGGGGCAGGAAGTCAGCTGGGGTCATAGGATCCCAGCAAGATAAGCATCCGATTTGCTCTTGAAGGTGTTCAGTGTAGGTGCTTGAACAACCTCCGCTGGCAGGCTGTTCCAGACCTTGGGGGCTCGGACAGTAAAGAAATTCTTCTTTATGTCCAGCCTGAAACGGTCTCGTAGTAGTTTATGACTGTTCTACCTTGTCATCCCTTGTGGCGCTCTGGTGAACAAAC
>NW_017728949.1:23162495-23181037 GCF_001723895.1 Crocodylus porosus | reverse complement strand
AGTCCACTCCTGACTCCAATGTCCACATCATTAATGAAGATGTTGAACAATATGGGTCCAAGGACAGAGCCTTGGGGGACCCCCCTGGTCACAGGACACCATGATGAGTGACTTCCATCAATTACTACCCTCTGGGTCTGACCACGGGGCCAATTTCCCAGCCAGCAGATCATGGTGGACCCAAGGCTGCAGTTGGCTAGTTTTGCCAAGAGGTGATCATGGGATACCAGCTAAAGGCTTTTTTGAAGTCAAGATATATGACATCTTGGATCCCAGCAAGATAAAGATCCAAATTTGTCTTGAAGGCGTTCGAAGTAGGTGTTTGAACCACCTCCCAGCGGCAGTCTATTCCAGACCTTGGGGGCTTAGACTGTAAAGCTGTTCTTCCTTATGTCCAGCCTGAAATGGTCATGAAGGAGTTTGTGACTGTTTGACCTTGTCATCCCCTGGGGTGCTCTGGTGAACAGACGTTCCCCCAGATCCTGGTGAGCACCTGATAAACTTATAGGTGGCCATCAGATCCCCCCGAGCCTGCACTTTTCCAGGCTGAAGGGTCCCATGGCTCTCAGCCTTTTATCATAAGGTCTGTAAAGGGCACATGTGTACATGTGTGCACCCTTAATGCACCTTAAAAATGGCATTTTAAGTCTATTCTAAGGCTAAATTCGATACCTGTGTAAGGCAGGTATCAAATTTATGTGCAAAGAGTTAAATCACATTAACCAACGTGTAGACATGCTAATATGCATAAACAGTGTGTTCATTCACTTTGGACTAACTTGAGTCCCAAGTCTGTCAGCACATCTGTGTTAATTTGCATTAGTGTGTGCACCTGTGGATACATGCTTAGATTGTTTTAATGCGCATTAAATGGGCACATTTAATGGGCATCAAGTTTAGATGCACACAAAAGCACATGTAGACACACCCATTGAAAATTTCTTGTGTAAGCAACAGAAAAATCAAACCTGTTGCAGGTGAGGGTGGTTTTAATTAACATGAAGGTGAACGGGAGCCAGGAGTTGCATTGCTGCTGTCTTATGCTGCTGTGGGAAAAGGAAAATGTTAAGAGTCTAGTAAACTACTTATTTTATAAGGAGTTACTTGGTAAGCTGAGGCAATACAACAGTGGCTGTCAATTGAAAAGATGCCAAATTCAAAACAGTAATGGAAGGCTGTCCTAACTCTAGAAAGTTTGAGAACCACTGCCTCATAGCAGTAATGAATACCAACTATATTCTGTGATTGTCTTTCCTACCATCAGTATGAAAATTGTGCTCTGTAGCCACTATGGCAACAGAAGGCTGAGAAACTGTTCTGTACCTCCTTTCAGAAGATACTACTATGCAGCTCTAGGCATTATGAGATCTGTTCTTGCCACTTAACCTACCAGACAAAAGTTGGAAAGGTAGCCAGGCTCTGTTCTCGTGCAAATGATGGATTTCCTGTGCAACTGCATGATATCCTGCACAGTTAGTCTGAGCACATTCTTCTGTTGTTGGCCCTTTAATGATTTTTGGTTTCCAGTTCTAAGAACAAAGATTGTAAAATAGTAATTGAAATGATTTCTACTTAGGATTTTTTTTCCCCTCAGAGGAGCACTCTATATCAGTCAAGAAGATGGTTGTTCTTTTGGCAGTAATATTCCTGTTGGGCATCGTTTTTGGTGAGTCCTAAGAATCTGAGAGCCGGTCTAAACTTTTTACGTGTGTGTGTGTGTGTGAGAGAGAGAGAGCACACATGCACACGCGTGCATGCACACAGACACATATACTCTGTACGTCATGTGGTATGTGTGTGTATTTATGATTATTGAATTTGGCATTGAGGGAACTTCTAGGAAATTCAGTCTTCCTTTTACACATAAAGCAGATACAGCAGCTGTAATCTATATTGCCATTCTAAATAACCTCACCCCTTATGTAAAATAATGGATTTTTCTAGTGAGAGTGCATGCTAACCTCCCTGGTCAGTACAGTTCTTGGATATTTGTTGATTGTTTTTTCTAATAGGGATATGTGCCCACTAAAATCTGGTCAATTGGGAAGCTGACAGGTATTGGTAACTTTAGGTCATTATGACATCTGAATAAGCAAACTAGGGCTTTGCAAACATCGAAATCATCTGGGAGAATTCTCCTGCTAGAAAAACTTACCCAGAGCTGAGTCTACAGGCATTCATATTCCAAGGCCCTGAAAAATGGGGAGCATGCAGTGCTGATGCTGCAAGGCCAGCTGTGCATGCATCTCAGTGTGCTCTGCAGGCTCCCTTAGTTTGCCTGGTGACAGATGGCAGCAATGCATAAGGCAGCCCTGATTGCTTGACTCTGACTGCCCATGCTCAGCCTGCATCTTCTCGTAGAACAATGTGGAAATTGTAAAGGGGGCATGTTCTGCTCCCTGTTGGAGCAGCAGAGTTCAGCAAAGGACAAATTGTATCCCTGGGGAGGCACAGGTGGAGGTGGGGAGGAAGAGATGCTGGGGCACTATGTTCTTTTCTGAGAGAAGTCACAGCATGTACAGACATATGCTGTCCCAGGAGAAAATTCTGGGAGAAAAAACCTCAACATCTGTACACTTGTGGTTTCTTTCCCAGGAGAAACCAAATGCCTGTACAAGCATTGGTGATTTGTATGGGGTGCACATGGGTGCATGTGCACCCCCTGAGATCAGCTGTGTATCCCCTGGAAGCGCCAGCTGGTGGAAGTGCACATTTCTGGTTTCTCTGCTGGCTCGGTGATCAGCTGCTGGGGGACCCCCTCCCACCCCCTGTCAGTGATTGGCCTGTGCAGACCCTCCCCCAGCTGGTGATAGGCTGCTGGGGGACCCCCCCATCAGCGATCTGGTGCCCCTCCAGACTCGGGAGGCACCAGTCACCCATGTGTACAAGGCCATATAAGTAATCAAGTGCGAGCAGCTTTGTGCAATGCTTTGAAAAAGACAATTAATATGGGGGACAGGATAACTATACATTGCACTTCATTGGGTTTGGATTTATAAGTAGGGGAATATAAAGTGACACCTGAGAGATTATTTCTACATTAAGCATTGGTGAGGCTATTATTGGAATACTATGTCTATTTCTGATGTCTGCACTTCCAAAAAAGGGATGTAGAGAGCAAGGGTCTCCAATGAGCTACAGGGGATAAGGGTCTCCAATGAACTATAGGACTGGTTTTAAGTCCAGAAAACTAGCCTTGCAGTGAATGACTTGAAAAGCTTAGTCTATTTATTTATCAAAGTGAACATCAAGAGTTGGCTTCATCATGATCTATTTATAAGTAAGTGTAATATGGAGATGACTTCTAACAGTAGAAGTTTCTTTAATTTAGCAGGCAGTTGTAACAGGACCCAGAGGCTGGAAACTGATAAACTCAGGCTAGGAATAAGGCATGCCTTTTTTTTTTAACAGCCAGAATAATTAATTTTTTAAACAATTTGCTGAGGTGTGTTATGTATTCTTCTCTGTTATCTGAAGTCTTTAATTCAAGACTGGATATACTGCTAAAAAATGTGCTCTAGCTTAGTCACAAGTGGTGAGCTGGGCTGTGTCAAGACTGAATGATTTATCTCTGGTGAATATCAGCCCCAAAATTCTTGGTCTGGGCAACTATGGCTTCATTTTAATTTTAAATCCTTTTTTACAGTTATGGGTTTACTTCATTAATAGATTAATATGACTTTAGGGGCTGAGTTATTGTTTTTTTTGGTTTGCTGTAAAAGAATTAAAAAATTGAAAATTTTGTGCACTGTCTGAGATACGTTTCAGAGCACTCTTATAAATCTAAAACAAATATTCTTTTAATGTTGTAGTTCATAAATTTAGAACATGAGCAATATTTTGCGCAGCTGCATAACTGTATACTACATATCTACCTGCTGACAGACAGGAAACCACTAACCTAGCTTCTATTTCTTTAATAGCAATTGGGCATGGCTTTCACTTGCACTTAGAGGCCAGCAAACAGCAGGTGCAGTTGAAGCTGAGGTAAAAGGGATTCCTTGAAGGGCTTTGCTTACTGCTACTGGTTAAGATCTCTTGCTCAGCTGTTTTTGTATGGCCCAGGGAGAGATGATCTCTGGCTGAGGTCAGCTCCATTCAGTTTGTGTTTCTTGATTTGAGACTTGACTGTGGCAACAGCCGTACTGCTGCAGAGGGGAAAGAGAGATTCAGTGGGCTCATCTACATGGCATTCAGATACCTGAATGATAGCCCAGGATAAAAGAGACTTATGCTTTCTCTGTAGGCAGCTCTTTCCATGAATCTGCAGTGAAGAAGATGGCCTGGGAGAGGACTGGGGCATAAGGGAAGACTTTATGTAGACTACCAGGTTTGTGGTCCTTGGTAGAGGTGCTCTGCCATGTACTTGGGAACTCCTTCAAAATAAAAGAACAAGCTCTGGGACCTCAGACCTGATTCCCCTTGATATAAGTGGATCAGACTTTGGAACTAGATCATCTCTCTTCCTCCATGCATGTGCTGAAGCATCTTCTCCCTGCCCCTCTCTGTGTTATTGAGCTTTGGGGAGTGTAATACATGTTCTGTGTAACTTTATAGTCTGAAATGGCATTTCCTGATACCTGCTCATTGTTCTGATACCTGCTCATTGTTCTTTTGAGACACCAGAATGTGATTCTCCAGCAACACCTTCAGCAGGAACTTGTCTCCTTCCAAGAACAGGCTGCTGAGCTGCAGATTCAAGTAGACACTTTAGTAAAAGCCTATTGGCATCAACACTGGGCAAGAAAGAAAGTGAGAACCAGACAGTATGGGGTTGCGGTTGTGCTTTGTTTTTGTCTGAGAGCAGGGCTGTCCAGCTGGTGGCCCACAGGTCACATCTGGCTCCTAAGGAGTTAACTTACAGTCCCCTGGACTCCTGGCCTGGGGACTGCTTCCTGCCTCCGCCCCCCCCCGCCTCCAAAGCTGCTACTGGCATCTTTGGGCTCCTCCTCCCTTCTTCAGCTTCTGTTGCCTGCCCCCACCCCTGAAGGTGGGGTGAGATGGAGTGGGGCTGTGCAATTAAAAGGGCCAAGGGAGCCTACAACCAAGTGGCTCAGGGGACCCGCACAGCATGGCATGGCACAGCATGACAGACAGGGCCAATTTATTCCTAATGGTAATAATAATGCTCTTCTGAGGGCATTGCAGTAGGGGGTGAGAATGAGAGGGGAGGGCCTCTGATGCATGGTGTGACACAGAGAGCAGCCCACATAGCTGCAATGTAGGGGTTGTACAGCTAGTGCAGTGTGGCTGGGGGCCCTCTGGCTTTGAGACACTCAAATAGGACAGCCCTACTTTGAAGAATAGATTTAAATCCAGAAGAATAAAATGTTGGTTACTGGAGAACTTTCATGGGGCAGTTGTCCTGGACAGCTTATTGCTATGGACAGTCCCTAGACAACCAAAATGTTTCTGCTTCTGAAATTCTTCATAGCAAATTTACATCCTTAAACTTCCTCCGGCTTTCATTAAACTTATGTTGATTTTAAAAGTGAAAAATGTCAAATCCACCCTCATGGAAAATTTCTAGAGCCAACTATTGCATTTGTACAAGCATCTTAGCCTTCCTTAAGAATTTAATTGAGAATTATATCATCTGATAGAATTAAATGTTTGCTATTGGATGGCTCACAGCATCTATACAGCAGACATAATTCTTTATTGAAGTCTATAGATTTTTAGAATAACTGAGAATCATAAGGGTGTCACTTATTAAATTCTATATAAGGTTTTTGATTAAGAGGCTATCCCCAAGAGCAACTTCTTTTTTTTTTTTTTTAAAGCTGCAGTCCAAAATGACCCAACTCAGGTCTGAGGTGGTCTGGCACTGGGATCGGACTGCAGCTGCAGCTTCTCCCAACCACAGAATAGTCAAAGCCCCCTGCTACTGGAAAGCTCCCAAAGCCTTTCAGCTCTGCAGGCTGGATCCAATGGTTCCCTGGATTGGATTCAGACCACCAATCAATCCCTGCCCTAGAGGCTGAAGTCAGATTTATCCCTAAGAATAGGCACTGTAGAAGTAATGGCAATGCTCTCTCCCACCATTATACTTAACTCCTTACCTTGGAATACCCCTATACATTGGACAAGGTCCAGGGCATATGAAATATTCAGTCCCTAACCTCCTTGTGGCACGTTTGAGCAAACAGGGAAATTAGTGGCACTTACACCATACTGCTAGTTACAGAGTCTTGGAAGTGCCTCTCTCTGATTCTGTACAGAGTTCCCTAACATTGTATCTCTTTCACAGTATCCATTAGGGTCAGTGAGCAGTTGGATACATGGCAATGATCCCATTCACGGGGAGGATTTTGCTCTGAAGTCATCAGGTAAACCAAATTAAAATAAAAATGTTCAGTTGTACAAAACTCTTTGCTCTGCCTTCCTACTGTTCCGTAGTGAGGGATAATTACTGTATCTCACTAGAAGATATGTATAAGCATGTTATCTGTTAGTATGGCTACAAGGTCTATCTGTAAATTGGACCACAACGTCTATTCTCTGTATGCATGAATGCAAGGGTTCCCAAAGTTTTGGACAGGGAGAGTGACTTAATGAATGAGACACCATGCTGGGTGGGGTCATGTAACAAAATTAATCTGCAGTGTCATCCTTTTGTTTAGCGGAGGTAATATAATGCGCTTTACATAGCTAAAGCCTAGGACAGGGGTTTCCGACCTTTTTGGGTCAGTGTACCCCGAGCAGCTGGTTGAGAACGAAGGAGTCCCCTAGTGGCCAGTCAACGAGCGGTGGAGTCCCCCAGCAGCCAGTTGACCCCAGGGGGGAGGGTGTCCACAGTGGGGAGGTTAGCACAGTGTTGAGCAACCCTTTTTGCAACTGTGCCACAAGTTAAGTCCAAAGTAAAGGATAGTTCAAAGTAAAGTCCAAAGTAAAGGATAGTGGCAGTCTAATAACCAGCCACCACTATTGTCCAGTGCTGTTGAGTTCAGTGTTGTCTTGTTCCAGTGGCAACAGAATTCCATGGATTCCCCTGGGTCCACATGCTTACGTCAGTACTGGCCCTCTGCTTCTGTCCCCTTCCTGACTGCCACTTTGATCACCATTGCCTTTCCCTGAGTGCTGCTCTGATCGCCATGCTACTCCAACTCCTGCTGCCCTTTCACTCTGTTTCTGGAGCTTGTGTATCAAATATGCCAGGTGTCTGTGCCACTTGTGGCATGCAAGCCATTGACTGGCCACCAGTGATTTAGCATCATTAAATTCATGGGACTTAAGCAGCTGACTTTTCTTGCAGGTGTGTTGAGCCAGTGGGCATGTTGGGCCAGCTCACATAATTGAGCATCTCTCAAAACATTTTGCACATTGAAATCCATTTTGGGGGAAGAGAAAGGGTGGTGGGAGAAGGGCAGCCAGATGCCTTACTAAGTCCAGTACAAAGGTCATTTAATTTATCCTTAATATTGGACCATAGGGCTGCTGCTAAGGTTTGTCAGTTGGTTACTACTGAACTGTTAATGACTATAGCCTTGCTGAGGAGCTAGTTTTATTATAGATGGCTGCCATTAACTTTGTGGACTGCAAACAAATGCTTTCTTTGCAGGTTACAGGTGGCTTGCAGGTGACATTTTGGAAGCCTCTTTGCACTAGGGAATAATTATGCATCTATTTTGTACACAAATTGTGTAGTTGAGGGGTTTGTTATATTTTGGAGCTGTTCATTATGCATCTAGTACTTTTGGAAGGAGAAAACACCCTTAACCAAATCTATATTTTTTGCAGGTGCTTGTATTGTGAAACACAGTGAAAGCTATAGGACAGGAGCATTTATTTGTTTGTTTACACTTTGTTGGGAATATGTCCGCTCTCCAGATGTGATTCTCCAGGTAGGAATGCCATGAAACTACGTATCTCTGTCATCTTCTATGGGTTTGCTCTTCCCTTCCCCACTCCCAAAAGAATCCTTCTGATGATTTAGCAAAAGTACATTTTTTTCTGGACAGTAAGAGGCAAACCATACTTCTCCAGCAGATTAAACTGATGTACAGATTAAACGAGATGTTTATATTAGCAACAGCAATATGAATAGAAACAAGACTTGTTGCTGGGTCTTTGCTGACAGCTATGCCAGGACCAAATATGAATATTACTTTAAAAACATTCCTTAGAAGACCAGCCTGAAGATTGGGATACGAGTGGAAAGAGAGAGAGAGATTATCTTCACCCCTACCATTGAAAAGGGATGAGGCCTCAAGGGTGTTTTAAATTAATCTCAGAAGTTCTATTTATAGTAGGCAGGCACAGTGGTAGAGAAGAGGCAGCCAGCCAATTCTCCTATCCTAGAATATCACACCTTCATTGAGTGTAGCATCTCTCTGAGCCACTTTGTGTTTATGATGTCACTAACAGTTGCTAGGGAAATGGAGAGCCTGCTAACTTGTGTCTTGACAGCAAGGTAGAAGATAAATGGCAAACCCTCTCAAATATCTTTAGACAGGGTCAAAAGGAAATGAATGTAAATGCTAGGCCAGGGTTGAATCACATCAAAGCAGAATTTCTTAGAGCAATCTTTTACTTTATTCAAAATGAAATGAGTAAAAACAGGTAAGTCTGTTTAATATGACAGTGTAACATCATACATTTGATGAAGTGGCAGCAGCACGGAGTGGTGGGTGGCGGCAGTGGTCGCTGCGTATGAGCTTTCCCCCTCCCCTGCATCTGGCTGGCTGGCTGGTGCTGGTGCGGCCTGCAGAGGGATGCCACTGCCCTTGCACCCCACTGGCCCTGCTCCTGGGACGATACCCCTTAGGGCCTTCACATCTACCCCAGGGGTATGCCTGCCCCTGGTTGACAACCCCTGGAATAGCCCATAAGGCAACTGGTACCCTGAGGCACTAATAGGGCCAGGAGGACCATAGCATAGAGTCCCAAGGGGCAAGGTGGAGCTAGACTGGGTCCACTCTGGGGCCCTCGGGCAGCCTTTCGAAACCTTACAAATAACATCAAAGCGTGCAGGCGAGGTAGAAATGGAGGGTACCTTGGGGAGCTGGAGTAGGGGGCAGGGGTTGAGTGGTTAACAGGGGGTGGTATCCTGGCCACCCCTGGTCTCTGATCCTGTCACAAGAAAAACAATATTAGTTTAATAAGAAAGAAATCTGAAATTAACTAGCTCAACGTCCTTAGTTCTTACTAATGTGCACTGCACTTTTTCAATGTGCTCCTTTTAATAAGCTGATTTGATTTCAGAATCTATATATAGTTTTGGGAGTAATACTGAATGAACCTGATAAAATGCCAATAATTGGTGTCTTTTGAGAATAACCTTGTGTGTGTAATACAACTAGAAAAGTTTGTAACATTGAATTGTGATAACATTACATGCCTACTTCCATTATTGCTGTTCTGAATTAAGGTTGTTGTGATGAAGAACCTATTTCTTATTTGATAAGAACGTGTATGAGAGCTGTAGTGCCCTTAACCATGCATTGCCTGTTTTTAGATGCTTAAATTTTGAAAAGTGACAAAAACCACAGACTGTCATTTAAAAACAGGTTTTTTGGGAAAGCAGCTCAGTGTCTTTTTTTTTTTTAATTGTGCTTTTCATTTTGTGCTGGTAAATGAAGAATTATTTTTAAAAATAACTGGATGATTGGGTAGCCCCATTATTGAGTTAAAATAGGAAGTGGCTGAGGCCAAGGTAACTGGGCCTAACATAAATCTGTCTCACTCAATTCACATTGCACACGATTTGCATATATTCAGTCTGTAGCTGAATTGGTGACAACTTTACAGCACAGCACAGCCTAGCCTACTTCTGCTATGAGGGCTGGTAAAAAGTTTTGACATTTATAGTAAATTGTCAGACCCAAAAGTGGAACTCAGGCTTAAAATTGCCACAGCCAGTACCAATGAGCCAGATCACTACGGTGTCAGTCTGCCTCAGCTAATTCCACAGGGAACCTGGCTAGTAATATTTACTTCAGACTGAATTTCTGATAGCTATTCACAAAGCATCCTCAACTTCACTTTATAATAGGCCTAACCATCCAAGGCAATTTATGTGATAGGCACTGAGGATGGAAAAATCATGTACCTATGCACTTAGTCTTACAGGCTTTAATGAGATTTGCTTAAAAACTCCCAGCATGCCTAAGACTAGTTCAGATCCATCAGTGTTAGCAGTACTGAAAGCCCAAATGTGGCAGGCCTTTGGCACTTTCAGCACTTCTAGAGAAACTCCCATCAACATTATTTAAAAAATGCCAGCAACCCTTCTACTCCAGCAAACACTTGCCCATCATAGCACTCATATTTTTGGACTCCTTTGCCCTAAGAACCATTTGCTTTCAATATGGGATCATTTTGTTTTCCAAAATATGGACACTTATTTTATGTTGTGTTTTGGATTCCAGAGAGATAATAGCCCTGGGAATTGCTGGGCGCTGTGTGGATCTCAAGGGTACGTTGTGATTAAGCTGTCCAAAGTAATCTGTCCTGCTGCTGTGGCATTGGATCATATTTCTAAGACAGACTCCCTGACAGAAGAGATACCCAGTGCTCCGAAGAATTTTGCCATCTATGTGAGTTACTTCCTTACCTATTATAGCAAAATCAACCTTTGCTGATTCTTTCAGGGAGCTGGTTAATGAATCTGAGACTTTCCCACTGTCCCCCAGTATACTCTGGGTTTTGGGACATAATATGCTAGACTATAGATGCTATTATCACCTCTGGCCTTGGCATTACTGATAATAAATCCCTTTATTGTTGATCCTTTCAGGGAATGAAAGAAGATTTTGAAGAGGAGAGAACCTTCTTAGGGGAGTTTGTCTATGACAAGGATGGATCCCCTAACCAAATGTTCAAGCTGGAGGTACGCTTTTGCATTCAAACTGGGAGTATACTATTGCTTCCTATTATGATAGAGCCATTATGTTCCAAACAGGCTTGTCCTGGTTTTAGAGCACCTCTGAGAAACCACAAAGGGGACAGAGTGCACCCCAGAGGTTTTAAGTGCCAGGCATTTACCCGTTCTTAGGTGGAATTTTTCAATTCTTTCACTCCTAGGACAAGGGGAGAAGTTACTTTGCAGTAAAACAAGGTGAGGTTTTATAGCACACTGACTGCTCAGCAGTAACTGCTTACGTGCATGTTTTTACCCTGTTGTGAGTAAAAACTAACTTGCAGTAATGTAGTCCCCTTCCTTTTACCCCTCCATGAAAAAAGAAAGTAAACTACTGTGGGTTAGCTTTTATTTACCATGAGGTAGGAATGTGGGTGTAGATAGCTACCACAGAATTACTGACGCTGTAAATCCTTGTGTTCGTTTAGCTGGTTTAGTAACTTGTTCACGTACCCAATACATAACTGGGTTTTGTGCTGACTTCAAAGTGCTTGTAGTTTTCGTTCTGAAACTTAGTGACTACGAGTTGAGAGACCAAGCAGTCTTAAAGTTTTATTTAACAGTAAAAACAAAGAATTAAAAAGAGCAATCAGACAATATGTGGTTCTGGTTCACCTATGGTCTTACTATCCCATGATGTTGAGCAGACCTGCATGTAGACTTCTCCAGACTCCTTTGACTTGGTCTCCCATATCTCATTCATTCTCTCTCTGGCACTACATCTCCCTTTTCCTATGTTTTCAGGACTTGGTCATCGCTAATCAATCCAGTTTTGTAGGCTAGCAGGAATGTGGAGCTAAAATGATCAAGGATAAACTTTCTGGCATGGTTCCTTAGTAACTCTTAGGTGTTACTAATACTTCATCTTTCTGCCTGTTTTTCAGGCAGACCCCTAGTGAGTTGAATCAAGATAGCTGTATAGGCAGCATCACTATAACCGGCTGAAAGGGCAGAATCAAATAATACTGGGAAGTTCCATCTTTATCACTATGTTTCTTTCATACATGTGGTTAAAGTAGGGCTAGAGGAAGTTAAGTAGGGCAGATGAGGGCAGCAAAATAAGGGACATATTGCTTTAAACCCAGCTGCGCCTCTTGCTTCCTGGGCACCACTTACACCTCTGCATAAGGGAAAAGAGGCTATTGGAAAAGCATCCTTGGACAATAAGCAAACATACTCTCATATGTCTTATTATTCCCATTCCACAGGTTGCAAACTTGGAGCACTTTGGATACCTGCAGCTGAGAGTTCTGAGCAACTGGGGTCACCCAAACTATACGTGTATCTATGGGTTTCGTGTGCATGGGGACCCAGTACTCTGCACCTATTGGTGAATATCTGCCCAATAAATCATTGCATCTGGGTATCATGTTTGAGTCTGATAGCATTGCTATAGCAAGAAATAGCAAATGGAAGCAGATCTGTTTCTCTGTGTTACTTCTGGTTAGCTCTACAATGGGACAAAAAGTAAAGAAGTGTAATCTGGTCCTTATCCAAATTATGTTTTTAACCATAGTTAAAAAGTGACATAGTAGAAGTGACAACTTTCTTATTCCAGCAGTTAGTTGACAGTGTGTTTTCTGATTCTATTTGCTTGTTTAAGTGGTAAAATGTGTGTCATTGGCTTGTGGGGTTTTTTTTTAATGTTTTGTTTCTTATACAGGTCTTAAACACTGCAGGGCCAATACTGTTAAGGGAGTTGGATTCTATTTCAGCTTGTGTATCATCAAGGGAGTTTTATTGAAGTTTCATTTGTAGAATGGTTATTACTATCACTGGAGGATAAGCCAGAAAGAATCCACCTTGACTTTCATTTGGGATGACTGTTTAGAGGAAGCAATTGCTTGCATTTTTCATCTGGAAAAAGAGAGACCTAGTACATAGCTTACACGGAGCAAACCATTTTGGAGTTGCTTCTCGGAGCACAGCAACATTTTAACCTTGCTCCTAGGCATTAGAGAAGTTCTTAATTCCTAGGCTGTATGTAATCCTGGTGAAACTCAGAATCAGAAAGGTATATAGCTAAGTCCTGAGTTGCCTTGCTACATGGAAAAGAATAAGGGAAACAAATCCAGTCATATGCTATTAAAATAGTTTTGCATAGTTAGACTGAAAAGTCAGCCCACTAACCTCAGTCATGCATATGTGTTTGTGTCACCAAAGGCCTGCTTGATAGATATTTCCCAGAGGAGAGGAAAAGGGGGCAAAAGCATGGCCCCACTGAATTCAGTAGGAGGTTGATTTGTATTGGAACCACAATTTCACCCAGTGTCACTGCCTTGAAGAGTTTTTACAGCTTTAAAAGGCCTAAAGGGACTCAGTCCATTTACAAATCATGGGCTGGCCCTAAGTTAGTATGATAATTGGCATGGTTTCCTTGATTTACATATGCCGAGGCCTGGACCCACATGTTATAAGCAAATCTCCTTACAATTATTATTAATGACATTATGAATTGCATACTAATTTTGGAAATTCAGTTGTTGCTACTGACTTCTTCTGCAATTGCTGAAGTAATTTACCAGAAAATGAAAATAGAGAAAGGCATTGTTTCTCTAATCTTGTGTTTATAGTCATTTATCATGTGCAGATCTAGGACTTAGAAAAGATGGGTGCAGATAGTGTGGTGAATTACTGCAACACACATTTTTCTCCGGTTAAAAAGAAACTAAAAATTTTACTAATAGGCTAGGGGCCTCAGGCTATAATACTCAGTTTAAGATTGAAGCAAAAATAAATAGAACCACACTGGAATATGCATATATTTGCTATATCATGTATTATGTATAAAAACAGAACAAACCAGGCAAAAACAGTCAAAAGAGGTTTAATTTGCCCTGTAGTCAGTAGAAATAAGTGCACATCCCTTTCAGATTCATTAAATAAAATCTAGCCTTCTTGAGCATCTTGACAGTGCATGCAGTACTTCTACACCTGAGTTAATGTTTCTAGTGAGCATTAAAAGCAGTCTGCAGGGCTATGAAATAGGAGCCAAACTACCAGGATCATCTAACAGACAGCAGAATTGCAGAACAAAGGACAGCTTGATTAGTGGGACAATTAAAAAAAAAAGGTGGGGGGGGAGAGGGACATCATTTAACATGCAGGGAATGGAGCGTCTAGAAGGAATTGCATGTATTATAATGAGCCAGGACCTCAGCTGACTCCCTTACTTCTGCCTGAATAGAAATATTGCTGCCATTGCCAGGCAGTTGATTTTGTACTTTGGGTGGAATGGGAATCAAAGTGGAGTGCAGTTGGACCCCTTTTGGTCCACCCTGTCAGTTATGCTTTCGGGTTCCTAGTGCTTCAGTGTTTGTATTTCAAGAGTTATAGAGGTATGTTGATTTGTCTGATAATTCCAGTTTTCCCTGGATTTTTTTAATTTTGTGCACATTCCTGGTTTTGTTTGATACACAGGTGTCTTTTTTGTACACAAATGTAAATTGAGAGTTTCTTTTTTAGATTCATGCTGAGTAGAGTTGCATTGCTTAGATAGAGGGCTGTATCTGTACAGACTTTTGAACTCTTACTTCAGAAGACTTCTTACTATCCCAGAGAGAATCCATTTTAAAATTAAAATTTCATCAGTATTTACTATGTCCTAATATCTGTGGGCATGCCACAGAGAGAGAAATACAAAGCATATTTATCAGAAGCAGAAACAAGCATTTCTTCATTCAACATGGCACATGCTATTTAGTGTCATCATAAAGCTACAATAACTCTAAGCTTTGAAATTCTGTTAAGTTACAGAATTTCTCTGTACCATCTTGTTCCTCTTGTAAAGAGAAGAGAAAGGATAAACCTTTGCATGTTTTAGTGCTGTTCTAGGACTGCCAGCTTGGAAAAAATTTGTAGTTGCATCTAGTTTTGATACTGCTTCCATATTATGCCAGCTAAGACCTGCTCATACAGTCTTGAGATGATCAAAGTGGCCAGGATTAAATATGCTGTATTTTAAGGATGTAAGCTTCTTCCTCATAAGTGTTATATCTTTAAAAACATCTGTAGCATGACCTGGGCTGCCGGAGTGGCTGGAGCACTCCCTGGTGGCCACATGGTTCCTGCCCCACTCTGGGTCCTCAGGGTACTTCCCTGCTTTTTACCTTGCCTGCCAAGCCTTGATGTTTCTTATGGAGTATAGGGAGGCTGCCCCAGGGTCCCAAAGTGAGCCTCAGGTCCTCAACCAGCCAGTCTGTCTTTCCCCTAGAGAACTAAACTGTGGCCCTCTTGGCCCTGTCACTATGTTGGGGCACCAGCTGCCTTGGCTGTTTTTGTGGTCTCTGTCATCCCCTGTAGCCACACCCATACCTCACAGATGGTGCTGAATAACCATGAGACTTGGCCCCTTTAGGCCTCAACTCTTTGTTGGGGTTTCAGCCTTCCTGGTTTCAGCCCCTTTTCTGTGGTTGTGCCCTGCTCAGCCTAGGTTCAGTGCTCCAGACCTCAGGTTCTAGGCCCCAGCTCCATGTCACCCTTAATGGGTCCTTCAGCCCCTGGGGTCCCTTACTCAGGCAAGGCTGCTTGTGTACCACTCAGCCTTCTGGGTTCCTGACCTAGGCCAGGTTGTTTTCTTATCATTCAGCCTCTTTATGAGACCTGTAGGGGTCAGGGATCTATGCAGGGTGCCTCTCAGGTGCTTCTGTGGCCTCTGTGCTGCTCTTGTAGCCACAACCTAGTCCTCCAGTATCAACTTAAACACAACACAAAAACAAGTGAATGGTCTCCCCCAATCTGGGTTTATGTTGTCCTGCAAGCACTACCTCCCTTTTGAGCTCTCATGGGCATCTCTGGTGCTTGCCAGGCTGTCTCTCAGCCCTTCTCTCTCCAGGGCCAAACTGCTAGCCCTGCAGCATGTGCTGGGTTTATATGCCCTGGAGCACTGCCCCTTCCGGTCAGCTGACTCCCTAATTAAGCACAGGGGTTTCCCTTTGGGTTTAACGGGCCCCTCCCCATTGCCCCTTGACCCAGCTGCTTGCAGCCTTTTCTCTTGGGTTGTCTGGGACTTAGCCCCACACAGCTAGGGTTACTATACATCCAGGTTTTCCTAGACTTGTCCTCTTTTTTGGATCCTCTGATCACTGTCCAGGCGATTTTTTAAAATATGATTAAATGTCTGAGATTTCACTCTGCTCAGCGTCAATGCTTTTCCCAGCATTTCCTGGGTTGCCCTAGCAAGGAGTTGCTTGGGGCTAGGAGGAATTGTGGAAAGGAGTGCAATTGGAGGCAGGGTGCATACACATGGGGCTGGCATGAAGCCAGGCAGGGTGGTAGGAGCAGCCCTGGGTGTAGGTAAGTTGATGAGGAGTTGAGGTTGTAGGGTCAGGATTTGGGGAGTGTGTGTGTGTCAGGGTGTGTGGAGGGTGGGGGTGTGAAGGGCAGTGGGTGCCTGCCAGTACTGAGAAAAGATGTCCAGGTGCTGGGGCTTCAGCAGTGCAGGGAAGGTGCCTGCCCCTCCATCAGGGTACAGGTGCAGGGGAGTGCCCTTTGGTGGCACTAGGCAGTGTGCCCGTGACCTTGCTTGCGGGGTGGCTGGGAGTCACTACGGGGTTGGGGGAAGCAGAGGGTTGTGAGTCAGGAATATAGGGCACTGGCAGCACCAAGGGGTTATGGGTCAGGAGTGAGGGGCAGCAGCAGAGATGGGTGGGGGGGCTTCAGGTTGGGAGTGAGGTGGCACCAGCATGGCCCAGAGGGCAGGTTACTGTAGGCTGGAAGTGAGAGGCAGCAGCAGGGCTGGGGGAGGGGAAAGCTTTGGCATGGGGGTAAGGGGCAACAGACTGGGCAGGGGCAGGGCATTGGTATATTACTGCCCCCCACAATCAGATAAGCCCCCTCCTCAACAGGTGTCCTTTTTTTTTTTGGAGCATGGAAATATGGTAACCCTATACACAGCAAGCTTGTTGCAGTGCAGCTGGCTTTTGCTCAGCTACTTCCCTACCACAAGGCTAGCCCACTACACTTTTCCCTTAATGAACAGGGGCTTCTGGCTCCCTGTCATGACATCTTCAGAAAGTGAAAAATAAAACATATTTTTTAATATTACAGTCAAATTTACCTCATTCTGGCTGTACTGCACTGAGAGAAGTACAACCTATCAGTTAACCTATATATCAGTGAAATTGGATCAATTAGAACAAATATCTAAGTATGATAGTCTTGGGAGGACAATGACCAAAGAAAGCTAAGGGTATTTATGATACCTTCATAATAGTGGTTTGTGTGCAATCAGATTTGTGTCCAGCACATGATCCATCTCCTTTACATAGCTATCAAAGTTCAAAGGTGAGGATAACTATATATATCTCTTCTGCTGAGTATTATGCTAATCTGGCAAAGAGCTGTGGATGCAGAAGTGGTAGCTGGTATAGCTATTGGGGTACAGCGCATAGGCTGCCTCTGTTAAATTACTTGATTTAGGTGGTCAGGGTCCAAATGTAGTCAAGCTTTGGAATGCAAAGAAATCGTGAAATCTCCATCCTTTGAAATTTTCATGTGCAGGTTGGACATATACTTGGTTTAGTTAGGGACAATCCAGTCTTGAGCAAGAGGCTGGACTATCACTAGATGACCTTAGGAGATCTCTTCCAGCCCTACTTTCCTATGATCCACAAGGTTAGTTTTATGTCTTTCATATATCTCAACTTTATAGCACTGAATGTACGTAAGTATAGCTTTGCAATCAATACAGGTGAAACTCTTGTCTGAAGCTGGGACTCTGTTATTTTAAGGGTCAACATCTGGTTTAGAAGAAAATAATAAAGTCTGAGTTTCACTAAATAAATTCAGTGGCTGAACTGGGAAGAGAGAGAAATTGTGAATATTAAGCTTGTATCTATATAAATTGCAGCTTCTAACATTTTCCCCTCTCTTGGATTTTCCTATTGTGCCTTATAAAGGATGCTTCCCATTCTGGTATTGTATGATATGACAGGAGAACCCCAAAGAAATATGCCTTTTAAAATTAATGGCTTTGATAGATAATTAATTGTATTTTAAGAACAGCTCTTACAGCTATGACTTCCCTTTATTTTGTTGTCAAGCACTAGAGTGAATAAAGCTTTAAGTCAGAAACTAGAAATTAGAAAAATTGTTAGTTGGCACATCTACATGAGACATTTACTACCGAGTTGCCTAATTAGGTCCTCAGTAAATGTCTCAGCAGCAATACGTGCAGTGCTGTTAGGATGGAGTAAATTAATTAACTCCATCACAGGTTACTACTTGTAAATACAAGTACTATCCTGTGGTGTAATTTTTTATTCTGCAATCACTGCACATGTAGAAAATAATGGGGGCTGGATGGGGCACGAGGGTGTTTCCGTGCAGGGCTGCCTGTTGGCTAGCACTGTGCTGAAGCACCCTTGGGCCCCAGCCAGCCCCTCCACAGCACACTGAGCTGGGTTGGAGCAGCTCCAGGGCCATCCAGGGCTGCTCTGACCTAGCTCAACATGCTGCAGTTCTGGGTGCATGTTCAAATGCAGTGCAATATTACTGCACATTAACTACACATGTAGATGCACCCATTATGTGTGTGTGAATGGACTGAAGAAAGGAGAAGATATAATCTGATTCTATGTCAGTGGCTGGGCAGGCAGGTTAATCCTTCTCTGCCTGCTCCCCAGGATGGACAGCACCAGGAGCCACAAGTAAGTTGTGGGGGGAGGGAAACCAGGGGAGC
>NW_017728949.1:23144752-23162395 GCF_001723895.1 Crocodylus porosus | reverse complement strand
GGGGAGGGATGGAGAGGAAACTAGGAATGGGAGGGGGGCATTCTTACCTTTCAGTCCTCTAGGCCTTTCCTGGCCTGAAGTGTGACTACTCCAAACTCAAGCTGGCACTAATACCAATCAACATTTGTGCAGCTCACAATGTAAGGTGTAACAAGGTCCTTGGACCCTACTGAAGACTTTGACAAGAAGGGTTGCTTATGAACAATGTGACTCAACCTGAATGTGCTTAGCAAATGCACTTGAAATATTACCTAGCATACAGAAACCCATGAAAGGCCTAGGAGTACAAGGCTGCACAGCTCAGCAACAACAAAATGGAATGCTGTAATGGTTCCCTTCAAGTCATTCCTTCTTTTGGCCCTTCCCTGTATCTAAAGGCCAGTAGGATCACGTAGGGGGGAATGTTGTTTAAATGGAGCAATTCACAGATTCCCCTTTGAAATTCTGATTTCCCACCTTCTGTGCCATCTCCAATCCCTGCTGGAAGTAGGGTCTGTTTGTTTGTGGTTATTAAACATCTGCCCAGTACCTAACTGGAACTTCAAGCTGTTCAGGAGGAGTTCATTACTGTTCCTATCATCTTCCACTGAGTATGTTGCAATACTTTGGTACTGTATTAGAAACAGGATGAAACAAAACTTGTGTAGTTAAAAAACTGTCTGGTGTCTGATGTGCACGGCAAAAAGCCATGCCTCTTCTCATCAAGGATAATCAGATTCAAAGGAGAATAGACTTACACTCACATGAGACAGAAACCGGGGCATGATTTAAAGAGTTAACTCCTATTTAAAAAATCCTTGAGATATAAGACTCCAGGCTAAGATTTTCCAAAGTCCCCACCTGCTGTGCCTTAGGGCATGTCTACACTGCTCAGTATAGTTCCAGGGAGACCCATTAACACCACCTGTTCTCCACATATTACCTTCTGAAATGGATGAAACAGCTGCTTTAGTGCAGAATAGCTTATCTAGTGCATGCCCCCTGCTACACTTTCACAATGGATAATTATAACTTCTAATCTCAGTCTTCTATCCAGTATAAGCCTGTATAAGCCTTTTTACTTGAAGGAATTATTGCATGAAATTGTATGGCTTGTGGCATGCAGGAGGTCAGGCTAGGCTATCATAACATTTTCTTTTAGTGGTTTAAAAACATTTATGCAATTTCCTTTTCTTTATCTTTGGGTGGGTCTCTCCCATTTAAAATTCTGTTTGTGGTCACTGAAATGACTTTGCAATAGTATTAAAATCTTCCTTCACTGATATGTGCGGCAGCCACGTGGACTACAGTGAATGGGAAACTCTCAGCATTGATGAGGTGTCCACATTTCTTCTTTTTGCACTGCAGGATTAACTAAAGTACACCAACAACCCGCCCTCGTCTGGGGACAATCATTTTGTGGGTCCATCTTAAATGCACTTATTGCGAAGAGGAGCAATTCTGTATTGATTCTTTGAAACCTGTCCTGCGTAAGAAATTGTTGCTGCTTCTGCTAATGCACAAAAGTAGGAAACCCAGACTCTGCGTTTGCTATTTGTCAAGGTAGTTTGTGAAGTGATTTCCCCCTACTAAAAACTGCACACTTACACAAATGCTTTCATGAGATGAACATAAAATCATCTGATTCATGGGCTCTATTGCATTTTTGTGTACTAGGTTCTCAGAATTTAGGTACCAATTTAGTGCCAATACTGTGCACTATTGTACTCTTCACTAGTGCGTTGGTTATTATGGCAAAAATCTTAAATTGGGGGTGCCAATCTATGGCACATATCATACAAGAGGCACGGTCAGGCTCTGTGTGTGGCATACTGCAGTTTAGGAAGGGAGCAGGGAACACAGTGACAACCTAGGACAGGAGGCAGAAAGCAGAGCAACAGGACGGGCAAGAGAAGGATTGAAGTGGCACTCAGGGAGAATGCGGGGATTATTGTGGCATGCCTGACAAGAAGTTTCGTCCCCAATGCCTATGTTAATCACTGAAAAATGGCATGTTACAGTGAACTAAAAATGTGTCTTGTAATTACACAGATGCTACTTAGAAGTGTTTGATATATATCCCTTACAGGACCTATGACCAACACACTTGTACATTTTTTTTTAAACACTTCAGAGCCCTTGGATATAAGGGCAAGTATGTAGCATGATAAACATGCTATAATATATGCCCTGCCATCAGATTACTCTTTTTAAGAGGCCAGGATGATAGCCAGGATCATGTGTGTTGCTTGGAATACATAGTTATACAAAATTAAAATCTGTAGGTGGATTGGGGATGTTAACTACAACTAATAATAACAGACAATAACAACTCTTCTATTTCAGCAGACAATTTTTTTTTCCAAATCTCGAACTTTGGGTTTAAAACTGAATTTTATTCTCCTCCTGCATTATAAGATAGCTCTGTAGTGTAATTGCTTTTAGCTGTTTGCCTGTGGCCAAGATTAAATCACATTTTTCAAAAGGTTGTAGTGATTCTTTTTTTTGATGCCCATCCTAAGGTGGCCTGATTTTTCAGGGGGTACTGACACCCCTCCGCCCCTATCCTAAAATCATACTGCTTTAAAATAACTACTTCAAATCATGAGCCACTTTTGTAAATTCAGGGAAGTCATCTCCTAATTTTCTTGAACAGCATTGCATGGTTATAGTGACTACTGGAGGCTAAATTAAAGCAGTGCAGGCCAAATATATATATTTTTATTGTCGACTTTGAAAGAATTAAGTTGTGAGAGAGACCTAGTACATGTAAATCATTTCCTATATACCCTAACAGGCTCTTTACCAGCAAAGCCTCCCAGTTTTTCACTTTCTACTGAAGGGTAACTAATATCCATTATCTAAAAACCCATCATTCCTATAAATGAGTCCTTAGGGCTAGGGACAGACATTACACATAAACCAGTTTAAGTGATCAGAAACCAGTTTAAACCTGTAACAGAACAGATGTTCAGTGCACATAAACCAATTTAAAAATGGCTGAAACTGGTTTGAACTAAACCTGATTGAATGTAGTATCTGACTTACCTGATTTGAGTCAAACTGGTTTATGCAATGTCTGTTCCAGACCCCTTGCTGGTTTAAGCTAGATCAGACTCCCCCAGCATCCTGGCATGTTCTCTGCTCCACAGCAGGGCTGGCCCCTCCTCTCTGCTCCCTGGCTGTAGCTCTGGCAGGGCCTGCAGGCAATGCCTCCCCCCCCCCACAACCATTCCCTGCTAAGAAGGAATTTCCCCCTCTCCTCAGCCTTACTGAGGAGGTGTTTGTGTATCAGCTAGCAGACCACATGCTGGCTAGTGTGTGCTGAATCAACAGGTAGAGTCAACAGGTAGCTGGTAACGTCCCTCTGTTGTTTTCTTAATGGGGTGATAAACACTGAGTTAGGGGTGATAAACACTGTTATCAATTGCTTGTTGGGCTAATCAGAGCGACCTGCCAGAGCCTGGCCGTGCCGCCCCCTTCCCCCCCCCCCGCCCCGTGCAGCTCAATGCTATACAAGGGAAGGGGGGAGGGTTGCTCTAGCACCCCCCAGCTTTTAGCCTGAGCCACTGCAGGCATGTGCCTGCATTTCTGGAATGTCTGGTTGCAAAACTGATTTAGCCTTGCCAGGTTAGATTAACCTGCAAAGATTGAATCAATTCAGGTTCAGGCTTTTTGAATGTCTGTCCCTAGCCTCCGAGTTCTTTGTTAGGTGATTGCCAACATAAACAGCAAGAGGGTTTTCACTGACCTAGGGATGCTATAGATTCTTTAGTTATGCTGCTGTTCATTATAAGGTGAGATTTCATCACTAGTTGCAAGTTTGATTGTTAATCTAAGTTTTAAATACCACAAAGGTGAAGTACAAACTGTTGTTAGTTGTTCTTCAGATATAGACATTCTCCTTGAAATATTTTATACTAGTGTCATCTACAGTAGTGGCGAGGGGAAAATGGAATTGAAACTATCTCTTGGATCAAAATTAAAAGAGAAACTGCCTTTTAAATCAAGATGACCCTGTAAAGAATTAGCTGCAAGTCTAAAATCAAAGTTAAGTGCATGCATAAGTCATTGAAACACTAGAACATGGTATTTAAAAGCACACCTGTTTATTATTATTTTTTACTATGTTTTTCTTTTCTCCCTCGTCCTCCGATTACACTTCATTTTGCAAATTGTTAGAAAACATTCTTCGTTGGGTAAGAGTATAACGCTACTGCCCCCTGGAGGTGATACTGCTGCAATGAGTCAAACTGGGCACAAGTTTTGAAATTAACAGGGGGTATTAATTATGCTACATTCAGGTTGCATAACATGGAAGAATAATTTCATGATTATGATTGGAAAAATTGGACTAGATCTGCTCAATAAGGAAATAGTTGTAACCAGGTTTCCCTTTAGTAATACCTAATGAGAATGTTATGATGTTTGTAATGATTGAAATAAAAACAGCATGCCACATTTAAGATCTGTCCCTACACCTCCCACACTTAGTGCTGTGGGATGTTAGCAAAAGGGTGAAGGCTTCTAGAGGTGGGTTTAGCTGGGACTTCCTTTAGCTTCATGAATAGATTTGAATCCTGCAGCTTTCCCTTTGCTTACCATCTCCAGGGGTGGATTTACCCTTTAGTGGGCCCTAGGCAAACAAACTTGTGGGCCCCTACTTAATACTGTATATTTATGTTATTTTTTCATTCAATAATTATAATATGTAAAATAAGTGCAACTGGGCCCCTTCTTCACTTAGGGCCCTAGGCATGTGTCTAGTTTGCCTCTGGGTTAATTTAGCCCTGGGAGGTTTCCTGCAATAGAGCTCTAATGGGTCATCTTTATCTCTAATTCCTATACCTGGGATCTTTATCCCCTTTTAACACAAGGTAAAGAGGAGGCATGACTGGTGCAGTGTACATACTTGCTTGTAACACTCTGCATGGAATTTGGAGGGAGAGGCATAAGTTCCTGTAGTGGAGAGACTGGAGTATATGTGTGTTCATGATGAGGATGCTACCTGCACTTACATCATCTTCATAAATGTCTGTACTTTCTCTTTGAAACTAGATCTGTTTTAAAACTGCAGAGTACAAATTTCCCAGAAAAAATGGTAGCTACAAACACTACAGAAAATTGGAACTACTGGCTGGAAGCTGTTTGATAGTGTGATTGTGGTAAGGATCTTGTGCCAGTTGCAGAGCATCTTGGAGCCATGGGCAGTATATTTTTTATTATTATTATTATCTGGCACAGAAGTAGCAGCCCAAATGAAAACTGCAGCAAGGAACAGAATGCTTAACTGGCAAACAAAACAGCAGTTGAATTACCCCTAGCAATTGCTCTGAAGAGCACCTGGTTCACAAATGAGATTCAGTAGGCTGGGCATGCTCAGGAACATCTGCCTGGCTGTGCTGCTACTGTAGTGAAGAAGAGACTGTGACTTACAGATCTTGGAGCATATTCCTGTGTCTGTACAACTTCTGCTTTGCTGCCATCCTGGGGAAACGGGGGCTTAGAAAGGTGCATTTTCCTGAACATTAATTCCGCAACACTCTTGGTACTTCAAGACTCAAAGACTGTCCATTTGAAAACAGTCTTAGTTGTGAAGCTATATTCCAAAATCTTTCTTTCAGTACAAATTTCCAAGAAAAAAAATGGTGACTATAAACACTACAGAAAGGTGGAACTACTGGCTGGAAGTTGTCTGAGAGTGTTGTTGTGGTGGGGATCTTGTGCTGTTTGCAGAGCATCTTGGAGCAATGAGTGGTGTATCTCCTTCTGAGTCACTAAATAGTTAAATATTCTAATGGAAACTAAATGTTGTGGCTAGGAATTAGTTTTCTCGAGAAGAAGTAACATTTATTCAGATGTGGGTTTCTTCTACATTTTTCACTTTCACTTCATGATAGCAGGCATTGCAAAGGGCCTGATATTTGAAGACGGGTCTATAAGAAGTTGCATGCTTGGCAATTATAGATAGAAGGTTGTATACTCTGTATCATTTACATACCAACATGCAGACTTAGGCTGGTGACTCTGCTTGTACGTTCTCCACTGACTTCAAAATGCTGGGCAGAGGATGCTGGAATGGAGCTGGGGGGCAGGGCCCTCGCCCTTCTATCTGCTATCCTCTTTCCCCACTTCTCCTAGCACCTGGTGCCTTCCCTGTAGCAGCACTGCCTCTGGTGCTGGTGGTTGGTGGTGGTGGTGGTGGTGTATGTATAGCAGCAGCAGGTAGAGCAGGGGTGTCCAACCTTTTTGAATGTGGGGCCAGATCATGAACTTTTTATCACCACCTAGTAGGCCAGCGAGCCATATTCAGAGACCTCCCAGGAAGTGGTATCACATCACCCCCCGAAACGAAAGTACAACGATTACTTTCATTTCCCGTTGCAGCACTTCAGGTCTCAGAAAACAGCTTGGAGAGCCTCATGGCGGCCTGCAGGCTATATGTTGGACAAGCCTGACCTAGAGGTTTGAAGCTGCTGGGGGAGATGCATTTTTGCTGCTGAAAACCAGCATTGAAATGGGCACTCATCAGCAGCAAAAAAAAGGTGATGTCTGCCCCAGAAGCAGTGAAACTCCAGCTGCTGCTTTTTCCTAGGGCACAGTATTATCTAGTTAAACCTCTGCCTTTGTGAGATGGAGGATCAGAGCTCACTTCTGCTGGTATCCCATTGACCAGTCACTCAGTGCATGGCTAACCATGAGCCTCTTGCTGGCAGAAGCAGAATGGGATATAGAAGGCACTTTGAAACACATTTTAAGAAGTCAGCAAGGTCAGACCCTGCTGCACTGAAATGAGTTTGTTCCATCCAGTCCTGTGAATGGATTTGGTGTGGAGCTCATGGAGGTGGCCTCCATTGCCCTCACAAGCTGTGGGTCATCTACAGAAGTGTAGTTAGGGGCTGGTGCCATTACTTCTCCTTTCCAATAGGCAAAGAGAGGAGCCAGATTATCTGAGATATCATGAGGGCCCAGCACAGTTACAACCCCCATGTGACAATATTTTTGTGAAGACTGGCAGTTAACAGGCATTAGTGTGGTTTTAATGCATGGAGCTACTAGAAGTGATAAACTTTTTGGGCATGAATTTATGGACTACGGATGTTGGAGCTTGTGCAAGTGCTCCTTCCTATGAAAGGACAAGATCTGAAAGTGGTAAAAACCTTTCCCATCCTTTTCTCCAGCATGCTCTAGTCTCACCTGAGTATGCCAAAAGTAGGAGGTGTGGAGCACCAGAGAGCAGGGATGTGTGTGTTTATAATAGGTGTATTTTTTGTCAGTACAGTCCAATCTTAAACACATATTCTTAATTCATAGTCCTATATTATAGTAAGTGCATATCCTGGGCATCCTGCTGAAAATGGGACAAGTGTTTATTTGAAAAAATGAGGATGTCCCAGACAGGTGTTTAAAACAGGATTGCTTTGGCTAATATGAGCAGAATTGCTGCTGTGCTTGGTACAGCTTGGAAAATACTCTCGTATTGGATGACCTGTCATCAGTCCTCACTTTTGGGGTGCAGGTGGAGCTCCTGCCTTATCCCCCTCCTCAGCAGGCAGGGATAGAACAACAGGAAGAGCTGAGCCAGTTTCCCCAGCAGCCTCGTCCACAGTCCCTTCTGGGGAAGGGAACCTGGCTCTTGGGGAACTTTGAGGGGCGTGGAGCACAAACTCTGCTTCCCCCTCTTGCCCTAGAATTTCTTGTGCTTTGTGTGGTCATTCGAACTTGTCCAAAGCCAAATCATACAGTCTCAAGGGAGGACACGCATTAATGAGATGTGGTCTGTAAAGATGGGGAAGCTGTTTCCTCTATACCACCCTCTGGTGGACTTTCTCAGATGGTCTTTTAGGCTATGGACAGAAGTTACACATAAACCAGTTTAAGTGATCAGAAACTAGTTTAAACCTGTAATAGAATAGATGTTCAGTGCACATAAACCAGTTTCAAAATGGCTGAAACTGGTTTAAGATAAACCTCATTGAATGTAGTATCAGACTTCACTGATTTGAATCAAACCAGTTTATGAAACTTCTGTCCCAGACCCTTTCCTGGTTCAAGTTAAATCCCAGCCTTCCAGCATCCCAGGATGCTTCTCAACCCTCGACTGGGCTGGGCTGTCTGCTCCAGAGAGCAGGGCTGGCCCTACACCTCTATTCCCTAGCTGGAGCAGTGAGGGCTGTCTGATAAGGGGGGAGGGGCAAGCCCAGCTGGGGCTGCAGCCCATTTGCGGGAAGGGGGGGACTGCTCTCCCCCCCAGGCAAACCCCAGTTGGGGGCTGAGGCCAGGGAGGGGGTTTAAGCACTGATTCCCCTGCTCAAACCTACTGCTGGCTGCAGCTGGACTACAAATCCCAGAGGCACCTAGAAGCAGGAAGAGGAAGTGACGTGAAACCCTGCAGAGTCCTGCTGATGTAATTATGGATTGCAAATCCCAGAGACCGCAGGGGCAATAGGAAGAGGAAATGAACACACAGCCAGAGAGCATGCTATAGGGCCCCCTTGGCTTCTGGCCTGAGCCACTGCCATATGTGGCTGCATTTCTAGAATCAAAGGTAAAAATGTCTGTTCACTTCTGTTTCAATGTAATTTGTGCAGTTTAGGCTAACCTGCAAAGACTGAATCAATTCAACCTTGGGTTTTTTGACTGTCTGTACCTAGCCCCGGTATTTATATGTATATACTGGTAAAATGTTTAAGAGTTGACGGATTATCATCAGGTGTACTATGTTTTACATTTTCTTTACGGGAAATGCCTGCCAAACAAATACCATTCCTTAATTCCCAGAAATAAATGCTTATAGCACAAGATGTTACCTGTATCCAACCTTACAGTGAGATGTAACCTAGATCTTTTAAAACTCTATTTATAAATTTGCATGTTGAGTTTTCTACTCTTTTATATATGGTAGGGCAGTTCCAGGTTACTGATGGTTGGCTTCTTAGTGTCCGCTTTCTGGTTTTTTGGTCATTTATTTTGAGAAAGGTCCAGTAGGAATACAAATCTGAGCAGAAGACAGTAATGCCTACATTTGGTCACCAGAGAGCAGCAGATCTTTGTGAAATGCTTCAGGTTTCTTTCAAGGATTTGCTTCCTATAATTTTTTGAAGGGGGAAACAGGGAGAGAGGGCTTTTAAAAGTGGACTGAACCAAAAAGGAGATACAAATGATAAAATTTCTGTTATCTATCTTTATGCATTAATGGGTGGCTGGTCAGGCATAAATAATTTGCAGCTGTTGTGGTCTATATGAGGATAACGGAAATATTTTGCCATCTAAACTTTGCTACTGAGTTGGCTGGAATTGTGGCAAGCTGTAATGAACTAAACTTTGATAGGGGGGCTCCAGATTACTTTAGTGGGATATCCTTTTTGAGTGTACCCGAGGAGTGATTACAGTCATCGAGTCTAAGTGCAATACAATTTGTTGATTATTTCAGGAAACTTCTGTTCCTAAAGCATAGCCTTGGCCTTTGGCCCCAACTGCATGTAAATTAAAAAAACAAACAAATCAGAACAGAAACCAATTATAATCTGCCCCTTTGCCCACCTACAGAGTAGGTTACTCAATTATTCCCTTCTACACTAGAGAGACCTTGATATGTGCTATGAAGAGCAGCTGCTTCTGGCTATGCTGGAAAGGAAAGAGGGAAAACAAATTCTAGAACGAAGACTGCTTGGCTGTAAATGACCTGTCAGTAGCCCAGCTAAATCGAGGGACTAGTATTGGGATATAGCACTTGAACTCAACCGCTGAGAAACTGGAGGAAAAGAGAGGTAGCTAGGGCATGATCTATGAATGACAAGATGATTTGATTTACTGTAATCCTGTCTCTTTTGTGATATCTGCAATGAAACTCTTGCACAGCAGTCAGTCATGGTTTGTTTGAGGCCAGACAGGCTATTGGGTTAGTATAGTTGAGGTGCACCAGCTTCTATTGTCACATAGATAAAAGAAAATTGTGCGGTAAGGATTCATGTCTTGTAGACTCTGATGTCCTGGCCTGAATGACCAGGTGCCTGTTTATATCTGGGTCAAGTGATGATAGCTACAAATCCAGAATGAGGCACGAACCGGCACCTCTGGTGTCATAGCAAATTGTTTTAATCTCTCTGTCACCCACTATACTCTGTCTTGGTACTGTTATAGCATAGTTTCCATTGACTTGAAGGCGCATTTTCTTTTGATTTAGAACGATTTCCAGAAATGTCAAGCTCTGCCAGTCAGTAACCTTAGCTTTTATATTTTTAGTATTTAAATATTACGGCATTTTTGCATGGTCTTCTTAAAAGGTAATATTGTAGGCATGTGCAATCCCAATTCTTACTTGTTTCCCCTTCCATACCTTGTGCAGCACCTTAATTTTTCACAGTAATATTGTGTAGAGGGGGAGAGTGTTGGGGGCGGGTGAGCTATTTTGTACCCTCAGCTGTCATAACTAGAGGCAAGTCACTGCACACACACCATCCTACAGCTACAGAAAGAAATCTTGTAATATTTTTACTAAAGTCCTTATTTAGGAATCAAAACTTGTGGAAGAGGTGATACCTTTATTAGACGAACTAGAGATTTACAAACAAATTATTTTATTTATTTGCAAGCTTACCTATATCACCTGGATACCTTATTTAGGAAAGCACTTAAATACATGCTTTAGTGTTTTACCTAAGTAAGGGAGTTTATTATTTTTTAAAATCTGCTCTAGTTTTTTTGCCTCTGGAAAGATGTATTTAGATTGATCTTCACCCGTTACTCCAAAACAGAGATTTCATTTAAATGTAGGGATGATTTTAACATGGAAAGCCAGAAGATGGCTCTCTTGTAAGGGATAGGAGAGAACAATTCAAAGTTATAGCACTAACATGGGAGTGAAATGTTGAACTGTAATAATATTAAACTGTGGGCTCTATCCTGAGTAACCTTCCTGACCTAAAAAGTATTTCAGTGACTTGAATGGGATGATCCACTTGAGTAAAGTTACCCATGTGCAAAAGTGTTTTCAGAATCATGTGAGTATTTTCCAAAAATCGATTCATAGCACATTTGGGTAGATATTCTTGTGTTTAAAGATTTTTCTGAAGAATCAAAAGTGGAAAGAAAGAGTATTGGATCTTAAATGGTTTATTATAGCTGGCCATTGATACATCGAAGGCTATATTATTAACTGAACTGTAGTATAGTTATCTTTTATGTTAAAAAATTATTGTATTTTCCTTAATAACAAACTAATTTGTTTTCCGTAGAGCATTCCAGTAAATTTATAGGCTGTTCCCAAGTAAGTGCTATATAGATTTTAATTCTACATCATGTTGAAAAAAATAACAGAATTGTGTATTGTTATTAGACCATTAAAATGGAACAGTTTCTCATCAACAGAGGACGCAGCTCCAGATTTGCCGTTTGAAATGTCACTTGTTAAAACTATACAGGTCTATACCCTGTATAATTTTCTGCCTTGTATGCACACTTAGTACCACAAATAATATTTAATATGAAACAGAATAATGTCCTCAGAGAAGTTATCCTGCTTTTGTAGTAACAGTAACTAATTCATGCACATACCTCTAGTTTTCTAGCCTTCTTTCATAGGTAACATATCAAGAGTGAAAGAAAGGCATTTCAGAGGAATGCCAATGGAACAGGCTGCATCTACAAAAGATGGTCTCAACCCTTTCCTTAATCTATTTTAGTTCTGGTACAGAAACTATCAGATTAATCTCCATGCATCATATTCTTTCTCCACCATCATGCCACCTCCCCAGAAAATCATCTCACTCTCCACATACCCCAACTTTTACAGGAAGAATGTTACCTCAGAGACAAACATGTTAACAGGTGTGGGTACCATTATTAATTTATCACTTCAAAGCGGTTTTTTAAAATGTTAATATTTAAGAAGGAAGAATTTCTCTTTGTGATCCGAACATTTTCCTATTTGGTAAACTGCGTAGTCTTTTGTATTTAGTTTAATTACAAGTCCTTCTGCATCTGCTGAAACAGTCAGGCTGTTGAGTTAAATTGTAGACAACAATCTAATCTAATAATAAGAAAAGCCTTTGATATTTTGTGTTAATAGAGATTTAAATCATATTTCCCAAACATCTTTGATATAATAAACTACTAAAAAGTCTGCTTGTAAAGATCCTGATTCAGCTTTCTTGGATTCCATAATAACAGATGGATTGCTAGACTGTTTACTGTTGCTTCCCACAAACTTCCTGTTAGTAAACTCCTATATTATTTATGAAACAGAAAAATTACAAAGAAGTATCTTAGCTGATTACTGCTTGCTGATGAACCAGTGCCAGAGAAACTTTTTATACAACTGTATATTCCTGACGATTGCTCTTGCTGCTGTTTTGTTTTGTTGTTTGTACCGCAGTGCTGCTGAGAGACCTTAATTGGATAGAGGCTTTATCGTGCTAGGTACTGTACAAACCTGGAACAAGACATTTTTGCTTTGAAGAATTCACAATCTGAACCAGATAGTGCCAGAACAAAGAAATAAAGGGTGTACAGAAAAGAGTGTAAAAATAACATGGCTGCCGAGATCAGCTGTAAGCACAGCTAATGTTTCAGGTTTTTTTTAAGGATAATAATAAATGAGATTTTTAGTTATCTTGACCAAGCCCTTAATCTTATGGCCATTGGCAGAAAGGATCTTGCTAAATTGATCATCTCAAAGTATTTCTGACAAAAATAGGTAATGAACATAAATCTTACTCTCTTCTCAATTAAACTAGTTACATATTCATATATTTACAAAGATATATGAATGATTTGAGATGCCTACTGTAGCTTGATGGATTGAATTGTTTGCTGATTCACAGTGGTGCAAGGACAGAAGTCATTCTATAGTCTAGATTTTTTTAAATAGTATTGACAAAGATCAGGCTCTAAGCAGTCTAAAAGCAGCCTATAATATAAAGAAGCAAAATATAATACAGACATATGAATCTTGTGTATTACCAAGAGTAATTTTAGTGCTCCTGAACATAGCACTTGAACTAACATAGTTATTCTGGTTTTAAAATAGTTACTATTATGTTTCACTGAGTTTAGATTCTATTTATGTAATATATATAAACGAATTGGCTACTCCACCTGATATTTATGACTGTAGACATGTATAGTATATACAGAAGCAGAATGAAAGTTTTCCTGATTCTAAATGCAGATAAAACTTTCTTACCATTTTTGATCCCTAACTTAAATCAAAACTTGCTCCAGCAATCCAAAAAATGTTTTCTAATGTTGTTAATACTGTTTCTACAGATTAGTCATTGGATGAAGTTCAACAACAAACTGCTATGTACTGTAGGCAGCTGCATGATGCTGATTAAATCATCATTACCTTTACAAGAACCATATTTGCAAAGAAATGATATCAGACAGAAGAGCACATTTGCAGGTCCTGAGGCACAGCTCCCTTTTTTTGTTTGTGACAGTGCAATGTATATAATTAATCTTTTAAAATAATAATAGTAAATATGCCGACGAACAAATTTACCTCAATTCCTCCCCAGACCTATGCACTGTAGGCTTCTTCTGGCAGCAAGAGAATTGAATATTAGTAAGGGGAGATGATCAACTGCACAATCTCTTGATGCTTAAACTCTACCAAAAAGGAGCTTGTGGCAGATGTTTCTGCATTTTATGCAAATAGGAACTTCATGGATCAGTTTTCCTTTTCTCTGTGGAATAAATGCAGCTGGAAAATAGAATTCCAGCTCCCCAGCATGCAGCAAAAAATAATCATGCTACTGACCAAGCAAGTAGGCAAGAGAAAGCAAGATACATGAAATTGAAGCAATTATGCTAATAGTTTTAGCTCACTTGTGTACATCTTATCAATTAAGGTATATACACAATGATACAAAGGAAGTCAGGGAGTCTTTTTCTCCAACACTATTATAACTCATAGTTCACTTCTCTAAGAAAAATCCCTTCTCCATGTTGTATGCAATGTTTCTATATGAACTGTGTTTTACTGAATGTATACATCTTGTGTACATTCTTACAAAATATGTGCATCTACATGTAAAGAAATAGTTTGAGTAGAGTTTACATATATAGCAAGGATTAAGCTTTTTAGTTAAAATACATAATGAGCATACTTGTTTTTGTGCATATGTGTATTTTATTTAGCTTCTTGGTAATAAAGTTGAAAGCTGAAAGCATACAAAAATGATCAGGAGGAGGAAAAACACCTAACTGGCTCCTATTTTTTAAAAAAAAATCTCATTTCAGGAATGTATATATTTTTTGGGAAAATATACATTTGTAACGTATTACTTTGCAACATATTAAGGTGCATTTCTATTAAGTGATATCTTAAATTTCATGCAGTAGAAGTAGTGAATTATTGCATGTCATTCCCCTGAAAAACTGAGACTTTGAGAATTCAAGACAACTCTTTATCTACCTGCAATTTTAAAAATCACATGGTGGGGTATTACTGTTATTAAAACCAAATATAGCATTTTAAAATAATGATTTGGCTCTTTTCAGTTCTGTAATTCTATACACCGATTTAGATTTTTCTGTGTAAGTGGTTTCTAAGGGAAGTCACAATTTATGAAAAATGTCTTATTAAAATTATTAGTCAATATTATGTTCAGTGTAGAGTCATTTTGTTTGTGATGCTTCTGTCTTCTCTAAACATTTAAAATCTTTTATTTAATCTAATTTGGGAAACTAGGGAATATTTCTTTGATCTTTTTCAGTTGGGATTTTGTTCAAAACCTGTATCTGGTAATGTGTAAACATGCAATCAGAGTTTATGATAATTTTATAACCCTTGTGAACATTTTTATGTTGTAGTTCAATACAAAATTTCATCTCCATTTCAAGTTTAGTCAAATGCTTGGAAAAGATCTTACTCCAATTCAGTTGTACCATGTAATTTTGTTCAAAAGTGCATTTCTCTGTGCTATAAACATTACTAGAGTAATATGTACTTTTAAAAAATCGAATTCCTTTTAAGATTTTTTTTCCTTTAAAAATGTACAAAGAAAGCTTGACAATATCAGTAAGAAAGAATTATGTGTAAACAAATGTACTGCTACAATAGATTTAATTTGGTGGGACAGAAGTAATTAGCAATGCATATCTATATCCTATATCATGCATGCATACATACATATTGCTGCTTTTGAAAGTGACTGTGCAACTAGTAATATGCCAGAGGTAAGGTGTGGCTACAGACAGATCTTCTGTCTGAATATCCGAATCCCATTCTAGAATCAGGTATTAATAGAATAAACTTAATTTTAGTTGTTTATAAGTGCAGCTGCATTTTCTATTTAATTATAGGGTTTTCACAGTGGTAATTTTTCCCTGACCTGCTCAATCTCAAAAGTCAGAAAATTGCTTCTTTTTAAAGCTGACAATAGCACGGTATGTTTCCAAAGGAAAAAGACAAATTACAGAAAACCATTACTTTAGGCATATTTAAAATAACCAGGAAGAAATCCTAATTGAAAAGTTTGCTAAAATGTGAAAAAGTTAGGAATGGTGTTTTTATTCTTGTCATGTTGTTGTTTTCTGATTTGATGTTTTCATTTCTTTGACCTTTTTTTTTTAAGACTAAACATAAATATTAGGAAATAATAAGATTTACTAGATAGAGTTTTTAAAATAACTTGCATGTGCTTACTACATTAAAACAGCTTTTCCTTTAGAAGTTGATCCAAAAAATTATTGAAGGCTGTAGGAGTTTGTTGATTTAAATGGGCTTTGGATCAGTTTCCTAGATTTTGTATTTTCATATAAGAGGTAATAAAAGAGAAATCACTGCTGTTTTAAAGAAATTTTGAATTGTGTAACGTATTTATGTTAAAATGAAATAAGATTCAAGTTAATAATCCTGAAGAAATTGACAATGTATAAATGAATCCTTAAAATTTACTTCTCTGAAGTAAAGTTTGATAACTAGGTGAGTGTGGGAGTGTCAGTGTATCATATCTGGACAATACTGGCTAGCATTTTCATTGTAATCAGAGAAGATCCTTTCATTTGGCACCTGAAATCAAGTTATTGAGAGAATAACAACTTGCTTGTTCAGAGCCATGGGTTTCAGTTAGACTAATAATACAGTATTGCAAAGAAACTTCAGGTTCTCATCCCAGTTCAGCACCTAAATATGTGGCCAGAATCCCATAGTACTGAGCACACACTCATCCATAAGCTTTGGGATCTATCTGATCAGCACTTCTGAGAATTCAGCATTTATTTATTTATTAGTTACCTCCAACTGGAAAATATTGGCATCAAAAAATTGCAAGGCTTCTAATTAAATCAGGAGAGTTAGCTACAGTGTAATAAAGAACATGGTCCTTCATCTTTATATTAGTATTTTAGTCTTGGGAGGCTGCAGAGGGTTAATGGGAGGTCAAGGTCAACCTCATTGTTTGCTAGCAGTTGTTTTTGCCTTGGTTTGTCTTGGGTTTGGCAGCTGACTATGTTGTGCTTCACCCTCTTACTATCAAGAACTGCAGTGGAGCACAGCTAGGAAGCCTGCTGCTATCTCAGCTTTTTCAGTGTCTGCTAAACTCTTCTGCTCTGCTGATTTAAAAAGCAATACATTGGCAGGAAAGATTCAGAATAAAGCAGTGGCTGGCTTTCCATTTGCTGTTTTTGGGTGTTTATACGCATGGTCTGGGAGTGGTGGTGGGGGTGCCCTTTTAATTAGAGTGGCTCCAAGAGCTGCTCTAATTAAAGTGCCCAGACAGTTGTATGTATCAGTGTTCCCATGCTGAAAAATGGTGGTGGGGCGCTTTAAGTAAAACTCATTTGGCAAGCTTTAGTTAAAGCGCCCCCGATGCCATTTCTCAAGCGTAATTACCATGCTTCAGCAGACTCGATTAGTCGAGTCTGCTCCAACACACTGGAATTACGGTGTCGGAGCAGCCTTGTTGCTGCTTGTTACAAGGACACATGTATAGGTGTCCTTTGTGCCCACCTCAGTACTGCAGGGATAACAATTGAGCTTGGCAAGTGAGAAGTGGACAATTCCCCTACCTCCTTTCTTATCCCTGAGGCATGAGGTACAGAGAGATGGAGAAGTGGTCAAATGTAGGCAGTCACAAAGGTAGAGCTGGGCAATTCAAGAACACAAGGAAAGATTGTGAGACTCTGGGCAAGTCAGATCTTTTTGCCTCATTTCTCCTGGTTTGGTTGGGGGACTGAGAGAACAGAATAGTGGTAAGGGGATAACTGGATGGTAGCTTTGAGATAAGACGGTAAAAAAGTTAGTAAACTGGTGATATTAACAGGATCTTTATTTTATTATTTTTCCTCTTTTTCTCTGGTGTCCCTAGAGCAGGGAAACGGCTGCTTAACATTCCCTGACAATCACGCTGCTTTCAAGCTAGAGTCATCTAAGGGCTTTGTTACACATTACAGGCATGCCTTGTTTTATTGCGCTTTGCTTTATTGCGCTTTGCAGATATTGCGTTTTTTACAAATTGAAGGTTTGTGGCAACCCTCCGTCCAGCAAGTCTATCGGTGCCATTTTTCCATCCGCGCCATTTTTCCAACAGCATTTGCTCACATCGTGTCTGTGTCACATTTTGGTAATTCTCACAATATTTCAAACTTTTTCATTATTATTATATTTGTTATGGTGATCTGTGATCTTTGATGTTACTATTGTAATTGTTTTGGGGC
>NW_017728949.1:23119473-23143892 GCF_001723895.1 Crocodylus porosus | reverse complement strand
CGTGTGACTCGCTTTATTGCGATATTCGCTTTATTGCGGTGGTCTGGAACCGAACCTGCAATATCTCCGAGGTATGCCTGTAATTTTAGGCAGCTCTTGAAACTCTTAACCCCTGGATTGTCCACACAGTAACATCTGAAACTAGTTTTAAGCATAGTTCAGGCAGCTTCAAGTTATGCCACTCCAGAGCAGGTTTACTTTAATCTGTGTTACCTAGCCCATGTCTCATTAGCATGTGGTCACCCCCACAGGTCAGCCACCCAAATTGCAGTCCTCCAGCATCCCAGGATGCAGTATCCCTTCCCCTACCATCCTGTTCTATGTGGACAAACTTTTCACACCCTGAACTCTACTGCCCAGCTAACATCTCCCATCCCCAGTGACAAAGCCCTATGCAGACAGCCTGCAGAACACATGCCAGGTTGCAGGGAATGGATGCATCTGGGGGTGGGGCCTGGGGGAATGCATGGAAACAAGGTAGGTGGCAATAGGTCCCCCAAAAGTGCTTTTCTTCACCTCTCCCACCTACTCTGGGAAGCATGACCAGCAACCCCCCGCCACCCCAATCCCAAATTCCAATTTATTACAACATGAAACCTTCTTTAATTTATTTCCTTTTCATTTCTTTTAAAATTCTTTTTTCTATTAATTTTATTCTTCAGTGCCTGACTTCATTTTACCACCCATCCCCAATTCATTTCCACCTCCCATTTCATTACCCACCTCCATCCAATTAACTCTCCGCCTCCCAGCTTCATGTTCCACCCACCTTGCCACTCCATCTCTTGCACAACCCCAGCTAGAGTGGGGGTAGAAGCCTGTCCCGGCTTACCAGCTCTTTAGTGGCCACTTCAGTAGCTCCTAGTGCAGCCCTTGTTCTCCAGCCTTCTCTTGGCAAATCACAGCTGTGCAGGTCAGGGTCAGCCAGAGAAGCTTTATAGCCTTAAGGTGCGACTGAGCCAAACTTGAGCTAGCACGGATATCGGTCAACTGTTGAGCAGCTCAAAGTGCAAAGTGTAATAAGGTTTTAAGTGTCTGGGGTAAAATATATTTATTTGTTAGGGTTCTGGTTATGGCTGTAATTTCTGAAAGGATGAGGAGAAACTGGGCCCTGTATTCATTGTTTTTCTGTTTCATGTTACAGTTTATTTGTTGAATTCACTGTGCCCTTTTTGTTTCCTGTAACATATCTCTGGTGTAATGGAGAGTAGCTGTGGCTCTACAGGAACGAGGGTATGGGACAGGCTATCAGGTCTGATGAAAGGCTAAGGGGAGGAGGATAAATTCAGAGAGAAAAGATAGTGTACTTGAGTACACTAAGCAGTAGAGGCTTGAGTTTTGAATGTATGCATTGTGGGGATAGTGTGATGCTTTGGAGAGGCTGGCTGGTGTGGGTTGTTGGTTGAATAGTCCCTCCCCAGCTTGAACCATAATAACGTCAGTCCCTGTCGTATCCTTTTGAAGACAGAACATATTAAGATTCTGCCAGCTCACTTGAAACTTCCACTAAGAAAAAGAAGCCTTAGCCCAAACAGGTATGTGCAGGAAGACCTAGGGCAGGTAAGTTTTGATGAACATCCCATTTCATCCTGGTTGAAAGGCACTGGCAGAAAGGAGACCCCATTCCTTCTCTTGCTGGGAGCACTTTGTCCCATTTCTCCTTTCCTTCTGTATTCCCTTCTTTACATGGCAGTAGAGGAGGATTTTAACAGTTACCTCAGCACTCAAATAGTCAGGATACTTGTTTGCCATGACAGGTGTTTGTCACAGGAAGCCTAAGCTGGGTCATATTCCTGAGGCCAGAAAAACAAATGTTTCCCTGCTAGCATTTAGGGTGACCCTTATTACAAGTGCTTTCAAGAAGCCCAACAGAGAAGGTATTTGCATCTGGTCTCCCCTACCTACATTCACACCTGATATCCCTGTTCTTTATTCTCCAATAGAAATGGGCCAAGTTTGCATATTATAAAATATGCTTAAAAAGAAAAGAGAGGGGTGGAACCAATGGCCCAATTCTGTGTGCTGCTTGTAGGCTTATTAATGGGAGTTCTGTATCTTGAGCATTGAGAAAAAATAATAAAGGAGAAAATCTACTACGCAGTCAGCTGAACATATATTAAAAATGATACCAGCATACAGTATTCAGAGAGCATCTACCCCAAGGTCTCCCTAACCTTGGCAGAAGTGTAGATAATGGTTACATGAGGATGAAGTGTTCTTGAACAATTTCTCCAGTGTTATCAAGTGCAAGCAGGCTTTTCTTCAGTATTAAGCTTGCATGTCTTCTTTCTGCACTTCTTTTTTTCTTTCTTGAATAAACTTTTTTACTGTGGACAATAAAAGGAAAATCAATCTCCCTTTGTTTGAGGACCCCTATGCTTCTTGTACAGTATCCAAGGACAAAGATGCAAATCAGGATTTTTTTTCTCTTGTGGTAGCATGTATAAGGCAAATTACTAGGTAGGGTCTTGCAGGAAAAGCAATACATTTAAAGGAAAGCTGCTCTCAAGGGTCACCTTAAATAAAAAGGAAAAGAAAAACCCCCACCAAATTAACCACATTCTTAAAAATACCAAGCAAAAGCATCCTGGGAAGTATCTAAAACAGCATTTCAGTTAAAAGCAGCATAATGTGAAAAGACCTGATCAGCAACAGATTGATGTCTGGGCTCAGGAACTAATGTAAGAACTTAAAGACTTGGCTAGAGAATATAGCTTGAGAAGCATAAACATATAAGATGATGCCAAACCATGAAAGGCTGTATATGCACTGAGAATTTGAAAATCAGCGTGTTGACAAGTAGGGAGCCAATGCAGCAATCAAAGTGCACAATATGATGAATAAACGCAGCCCTTAGGAGCCTACAGCTAGATATACAAAAGGACTTGGGCATCTAAGCTTCTGCTTTAGGAGCCCAAGTCCAGCTTAATTCATTAGCTGCCTAACTCTGCAAGTGCCTTAAGTTCCCTAGATTTCCCCTGACTGGGATTCATAAAACTGCCTAAGTCCTTATGCCACTAGGCTACCAGGAACCATAACTTATGCTTAAAACCTATGCAAATACTAGGGCCTTGTTACAGATTACACTCTGATGTTGATGGTATCAGCACTAGCTTGCATTTGGAGCAGTTGCACCTTAAGGCTAACAACCTTCTCTGACTGTCCCCCATCTGTACAGCTGTGATTTGCCATTAGATGGCTGGTGAACAGGGGCTTGATCAGGAGCTACAGGTGCGAGTTGCTATTATAGGGCTAGTGAGACTGGACAGGCTTCTGTTCCTGCTCTAGGTAGGAGTGTGTGGGAGACAGTTTGAGGGAAGGGGGTAGAACATGAAGCTGGGAGGTGGAGTGTTAATGGGATGGGGGTGGGTAATGAAATGGGAGGTGGAGAGAAAATGGGGGTGGGGCAGGTGGTGGAATTAAGGAAGTTAGCCATTGCAAAATAAAATAAAAATGAAAAAAATATGAATTTAAAAAGAAATAAGGGGGAAGTAAATTAAAGAAGGGCTTATGTTTTAATACATTGGGATTGGGGAGTGGAGTGTGCTTGTTGTACTTTGTGGGATGGCTGGGAGGTAGAATCAGCGAGGGAAGGCACTTTTGGGAGACCTACTGCCTCTGCCCAAGGAAGAAAGCTCCAGCTCATAGGGACCTGATTCAGTCTCCTAACTTGTTCCCTCCCAGCCCTTCTAGACCCCACTCCTAGACCTGTCCTAGCCCTGTGACCTGGGTAGCTGGCATGTGCTCTGCAAGCTGTTTGCATGGGGGTATACTCCTGGAGGTGGGAAGGTCATGCTCCCAAGGGCAGGAGGGGGAGTTGGCTTGGTGGCAGGACCTCCCCCCCACCCCAGACAATAGATTTTGAGGGGGTGGAAAGTTTTGTCCCCACAGATCAGGAGGGGGAGGGGAGGAGGGGGACACTACATCCTGGGATGCTGGAGGGCTTCAACTTGGGCAGCCCTCATGTGTGGCAAGTGGCCACACATTAATGAAACACAAGCTGGATGACATAGATCAGAGAGAATCCTGCCCTGGAGTGGCATAACTTTAAGCTACCTAAAGTGTGCTTAAAAGTAATTTCAGGTGTTGAGGTGTGGACAGTCCAGGGGTTAAGAATCCCAGGAGCCACTTAAAGCAACAAGGCTATTTGCACTATTTGCAACAAGGCCATTACTCTGACTGTCCTGGAGTGCAGGCTTGAAGGAATAAAAGAGCTACAATGGTCAATATTTTTAGGTGTGCATGGAATGCCAAATATGTACTGATTTGTATGGATTTAAGGCCTATGAAGTTTCTCTAATTTCATAACCTGGAGTAGATTTTGAATCAAAGTCTGTGAAGTCCAGAAATGACCCGAAGTACCTAATAAAAAGAAAGGTGGTTTAAAAAAAAAATCTAATTTTTCAGAGTAGCCTTTCCCCCAAATGTATCTGTTCTAGATTTGTTGATTGTAATGCTGAAATGTCATGCAACAGCTGCTTCAGTTGAAACTCTTTGCTCTGGCAGCTCTCTCCTTTTGATAGGATGCTTCTCCTGGTCTTGTCTTGAAAAGACTGGTGAACTGATTCATTCCTAACACAAGCTGGTATAATATAATTTTGTCTGCTTATGTCCTGGATGTGTTGGTGCTGTCTTTTTCTCCTTGTCACATCAGCCATACATGCTGTAGCATCATTGAAACAGGATGTTAAAGCATCAGAAGTGGCAATATTGAGGGAGAGAGCACAAGTAGGCATTTCTGAGACAATGTATTTCAATTCTGTATACCACTGTCAAATCACAGCTGCATCTTTCATGCTAAATAAATGTGAAGTGTCAAGGCAATCACTGTTCCTATGTGTAGTGAAAAATACGGCTTCCATGTACCTGAAATAATTATGTTTTAGTATCTGGGCAAATAACTCCTACTGAAATGGTGGTGCAAAGTGGAATATCCTTTCTCCTATGTAAATATATTAGGTATCTGCTTAACACTTGATACAAAGAAAAGGTTTATTTGTATTATATAATATCTTCTGTATTGTGCTGGAAGACAAAAAGCTGGAGGCCTCATCTCAACCCACAGTGTATCTCTACAAAGCAAGAGAACTGCAGAAGCTATAGCTGATAATCTAGCAAATGCATAATTTCCTAGCTAAAGAGCAATGCAATATTTGGCCGTCAAACTCAATTTAAGAGCTATGTTCTTATGACTATAGGCACCCGGGTAGTGATGGCATCATTTAACTTCCTCTTCTTGTCAATGTTCTATACAGAAAGGGGAGAAAATTGAGCTTTCCTTTGAAGAGAGCTTTTTTTTTTAGCATGCAATACATGTCAGCTGATAGTGGTACCTAACAACTTTATCTTCTTGCGTTTACCAAAACTTTACTAGATGATATCCCAGGTTAAGTTTCAGTTTGTCTATTCTTTGGTGCAAGAGATCTTGAAATGCTCTTAAACTCACTCCCTTTCTGATGCACCTTCTTGTGTGAACACCTTAAGTTCCAAACTCAATCATATTTTGAGAAACACTTACTGTCAGGTATCACTTGTAGGCTGAACAACCATCAGAGCAATATTTTGATAGATACTGAAAAAGCATCTCCTCTCCTGGAAGTGATTAGTGAAAGTGCATGCGCTGCCACTGACGCTTATTCTTTTGGCAGGGATGGCATCAGTAAGGTTGAGCTTACTTGTTATAGTGGCAGTAGGGGATTTAATTATCTCCTGGAGAGAATCTCTGACAGCAGAGACGTGGGTTTTTAATGTATGTTAAATGTTGCTGTGAACTCAAGTGGATACCTAGAGAAAGTCAGACTTGGAAAAACATCTTCCTGAGTTTAGTCCATCATCTACTGAAGACATGCAGCTTGATTCTTTTGATGCTTGCTACTAACCCTTTGTAATCCTATCAAATTTTTATTTGAATTTAATCCTTACTGAATGTTCTGCTGAGTTAGAAGACATATTGTCTTCATGAGCTTTACTTAAAAATGCTACATTTTCATTATAAAATACCAGTGGGTTTCCCTGCCTTTGTGTTTCCCAGTGGAATGATTAATTTTCTAAAATTTGAAAGACTAGTGACCAATACATTCAGTTGTTATTGAAACTGAAACTTTTTTCCCACCAGCATCACTGATGCAGCCTTTGCCATTTGTTCAGAGGGGTGGAGATGAGCAGCCAACAGTGGCAAAAGAACAGGTTAGAAAAGCTGGATGTATACAAGTCCATGAGGCTGGACAGGATGCACCCAAGGGTGCTGAGGGAGTTGGCTGATGAGATTGCAGAACCATTGGCCATCTTCTTTGAAAACTCATGGTGATCCAGGAGAGGTCCAGGATAACTGGAAAAAGGAAAACATAGTACCATATTTAAGAAAGGGAAGAGAGGAACCAGGAACTACAGACTAGTCAGCCTCACCTCAGCCCCTGGAAAAATCATAGAGCATACAAAGGAATCCATTTCTAAGCACTTGGAGGAGAAGGTGATTAAGAAGAGTCAGCATGGATTCACCAAGGGAAAGTCATGCCTGACCAAACTGACTCTCTTTTATGATGAGGTGACTGGCTCTGTGGATGTGGGGAGACCAGTGGATGTGGTATACCTTGATTTTCAGCAAGGCTTTTGATATGGTTTTCACATATTCTTGTAGGCAAGCTAAGGAAGTACAGGCTGGATGAATGAACTGTAAGGTGGATGGAAAACTGTTTGGAGCATCGGGCGCAGAGGGTAGTAATCAATGGCTCAATGTCAAGCTGGCAGCTGGTGTCAAGTGAAGTGCTCCAGGGGTTGGTCCTGGGGTTGGTTTTGTTCAACGTCTTCATCAATGGCTTGGAAGTTGACATGGAGTGTACCCTAAGCAAGTCTGCGATGACACCAAGCTGGGGGGAGTAGTAGATATGCTGGATGGTAGGGCTAGGGTTCAGAGTGACCTAGGTAAATTGAAGGATTGGGCCAAAAGAAATCTCATAAGGTTCAATAAGGTCCTGCAAAGTCCTGCCTTTAGGATGGAATAATCCCATGTATCACTACAGGCTTGGGGACTGACTAGCTAGGCATATATGTTATGCAGTGTAGAGCAAAGATGAGGAATAATGCTTCCTGTAGTGTGGATGTACAGTAGAATTCCAGGCTTGGGGGAGAAATGTGGTAGTTCCTTCCATGATGCTTCCCTTTTATGTGGCTGAGCAGAAGAACTGCCCAGTAGGGCTGTGCGAAATTTTTCCACGTGTTTCGTTTCAAGGTTGTTTCAATGCATTCAAGCTCAAAACAACAAAATTGAAATGAAACAAAATCATTCAAAACCGCTTCAAAATGAAATGAGGGCATGAAAGTTTCAAGAGGTTTTGAGTTTTAAAGCTGGGCTTACTTGGCTTCAGCACCAGTCCCAGCTGGCAGCGGCAGCCTGCTGTCATCCCTCAGACAGAACTGGGGGCCATTCCCCCTGGGAGGAATCTCTGAGCTGCATGGGGATGGCAGAGTGCAGCCCTGGCTCTCCCCCACCTCCTGCCACCAGGCTGCACTCCGAGCTGCTCCGCCAACCTCACAGCCCTCCTGGGGATGCAGGCCATCAGATCTGCATGCTGGATGACAGGAAGTGGCTGCTGCTGCCTAGGGACAGTGGCAGCAGCTGTCTTCCCAGTGCTGGGCATGGGCTATGCCCAGCACCAGTCCCAGGTGGCAGCAGCAGCCTCCTGTCATCCCGAGTGCAGATGCGGGGGCCTGCACCCCTGGGAGGAGTCTGGCACAGCCCCACAGCCCTCCCAGGGTTGAGGTCCCCCAGATCTGCATGCGGGATGACAGGAGGCTGTCGCTGATGGTAAGTAACATGAGTTTTGCTCGTCAGCAGCTTGAGATGTGGTTTGTCAAAAAATCCCGCATCTATCTCCCTGAAATGTGGCAGGGTTCATGCCCTCAGAGAGGGCTTTGATCCCTGCAATTTTCATCTGAATCAGGCAAGAAAAGACAAAGTTTTAAGCATTTTCATGATTTCCCCATTATAGCCTATGGATGAAATGTTGAAATAGTGTCAGTGGTTTCGACAAAATGATACGGAACAGTGCTTCGAAATGAAATGATGAAACGAAACACTGTCTCTTCAAAACAGCAAAACAAGTCAAAACAAAACGGTGCTGTTTTGCACAGCCCTACTGCCTAGCCACAAAGTGGTGGTAATTTTCTATTGCCTCTGGCATAGGCTAGTGCGAACTAGCCTGGTCTAGCCCAAGGTAACCTAGCTGTTGAAGTAGGTATGCAACCATTTTATATCTTATATTTCTTTGTGCTGAATGTACTTGATGGGTTTAGAGCTCCTATTTTGCCTTTTGGCTTCTGTGAGGATTCTTGGATCAGGATGTTGTTTGTGTCTCTTGTATTTTATGACAACTATGCAGTATCTCTGTAAGTTCCCTTGAAGACTGAAGTGAGGCCAAAGGATGAGAGCTCTGGAAAGCCCTTATTCAATATGTTGTACCATATATAATATTGTATGCAAGAAGCTCTGACTGAAGATTTTTAGGTACCTAATAAGCTGGGGCTAAAAAGTAGTTGTGGAGTTAAATTGTCAGGTAAATTTTATTATTTACTAAACATGCATAATTCATTTAACATTCTTTCTTAATTAATTTTTGTATGACTTCATACTTAAGTTTTTACATAGCTTTATTAGTATATGCTAAATAGAGAGATAAAAGATCCCTCATCAGAAAAGAAATGTCTCTGTGCTGCAACCAGATCCTATAAGTGCTTATGAATAGGAGTCACTTTACTCATGTAGATAATCCTATTGAATCAAATGTGACTGTTTAAATACAGAAAGCTACAAAACCATTTTGCAATCAAGAACTGACTTTGGAAGATCTTACCATTGCTAAATAGTGTATATCAATGGGAAAGTAAAATCTGTCCTACTCACAAGAAAATTGCCAAGAGTTTCTTAACTGAGATTTTGGTATCTGTAGGAAATGAAGCCTTTTTATTTTTTCTTCACTCCAATAAGCTGTTCAGTGAACAAGCTGTGAAAAATAGTTCTGTATTTTTTCCATGTGATGCAGCAGACGGTAAATTTCCATTTAAGAGAATGATCAGAGTGGCTGCTGGCACTGAACTCGGTTGTCTTAGTCAAATCTACTTACAAAGAGTTTACAGCAGTACAATAGTTTATTATTTCACTCAACCAGAAATCAGATGAAAAAGGTAAAGGGGAAGACTGAATTAGGTTCATGGTCATAATTCTTTGCTTTCTCCAACATTTTTTTTAATGCAGAGTTGAGATCAGTAGTTTTATACATAAGAAGGGGACATTTCTTTTCACCTTTACTTTTGTGTGCAGTAAAACAATCATGCATTGCACTTCTATAGCGTCTTTCTTCTGAGGATCTGAAAGCACTTTAAAAACATTAATTAAGTCTCACAACACCCGTGTTGAGGTAACTAAGTATTGTTTGTGTATCTACTGCAGAATGCTTAATCTGATTCTGTAAGTACTGTGCAAGGACTATAGTAAAATAGTGGAATTTTCAAGGCACGTTAATTTAAATGAATTACACTTTATATAGGCTACATATTGCCCTCCATCCAACACTTACGCTCTTTCCATTGATGGCAGAGGTGAAATCTAGGATAGAGCATACTTAATTGTTTTTTGTTAAAATAACCTTATAGAGTTTCCTATATAAAAGATTTATATTTCTGACCAGGGAAAATCCTTAATTGCTGTGGAAGTACAATGCCATTCATCATCTTAGGATTCTTCGAAAAGAACCACAAGAAAGTAAGTATTTCTTTGTTTTATTTCACTCAACCGAGTTTTTGTGAAGGGGTTAAAAAAGTGGAATAAGAATACTTAATAGAGTCGTGAATTTACAAGCTATGATTGTTTTCATCCCTCTTACCTATTTGCTTGTACCCAGAGTAGTTCCACCCAAAATGTGTTAAAAGCTTCTTTTTGGGACCCCAGTTTCAGTACCAAGCCCAGTATCTCTGTGCCCACCAGTAGTGCTCACTGCAGTTCTCCTCTTCTTCCAGTTCCAGCTCTGAGGGAGAACTTAGGAACTGATGAAGCATAGAAGTGTGCTTTGTCAACTGTGTAGAGCAGGTCAGAGGATGCCATAATAGCATGGGAAAGATATGCCCTGGTAGGGTGTACTCTAGACCTCTTTTCCATCTCCTTGTGGAAAAGTCCTCGAGAATACAGTTGAGAGAGAGGGAGAGAGAGAGAGAGAGGCCATTTTACAGCAGTTAATTATCATTCTATTTAATATTATACCAAAGTTTCAAAATATCAAGTACAGGCAGTCCTTGGATTTATGACACAATTGGTTCCTGAAAACCACGTCTTAAGTCAAAAAGTTGTAACTTGGAACCAATTTTCTCATAAGAAACAATGTTATAAATGGGGGTTTGTTCCTGAACCAAGGCCCGATACACTATTTTCACCAAAAATGCTCCAGAATTTTGTACTCGATGAATTATAGATGAGTAATAAAGCTACATTAATGTATTTATATTGTAAATAGCAATCAAATTGATTTGGAAGGACTTCTTTGAGGTGACTTTGCTGGACTTTTTGAAAGGCTCTTGGTTGGACTTTTTGAAGGGTTCTTGGCTGGAGTCTTAGCTGCAGGTTTTTCTGGAGTCTTGTCTGCTTTTAAAGAAAGTGTCCAAGTAATTTTTGGACAGATGTTCTCCAGCAACTCAGTGAACTTGTTTGCTGGCATGGCGTCGCATTGGATCAAGCATTGTAAAGTCAAAACTGATGTCATAAAGTTGAAACAGGGTGTCAATTTATAAATGTTGTAAGTGCGAAACATTGTAACTCGAAATGTCGTAAGTTGAGCACTGCCTGTATCAAGAACACACGTGCTACTCATAGAAAAAGTTTCTATATTGGTTTCCCTTACATTTCTTTTTATAGGTTTAAAAAAGAATAAAGAATACTATAAACTTATTTTCCCCCTTGTAATACTTGTTATCTAGCTGCAGAACCCGTAAGAAATAAGCTAATTTATGGAGGAATCTGCTAATAACGAAGGGCTTAATGTCTGAGGATCCAAACCTATATAGATTTTAAGCACACAAAGGAAGTAACTCAAAACTAAGTATTCCCAGAACTGGGCACCACTCTAGCATTTTGAAAAAAACAAACAGTTAATCTACATGCAACTATGAATCAGCAATGCAGATGGAGGCACAGTGTCAGACCTACCAAATCATGGACAAATGGAATCGCCTGCAGAAAAATGCACTCAAACAAGATGATAATGTTTAACTAGACCCTTCATTTCTTATGATAGCATTTCAACAGTTACAGAGACTACCTCAAGTGTGTTGGTTTTTCTTGGCTAGTACCATTTCTCCTTATTTGTTTGTTCCTGTATCAATCTTTATAGTATTCTAACCAATTCTGAGGTCGGCATTCAGATCCTAAGAGCGTTGTTAGCTGCGGAAGTTAGGTTTATCAAGGGTTCCTTAACTGTACAGTCAAAAATGTAACTCAAGTTAGGCAATTAAGCAAAGTGGTGCTAACCCACATGGAAATAGCTAGCAATGCTATACTTCCATTTATGTCCCTTTGATGCATTAGAACACCCTTTTTCATGTTTGTCTAGTGTGGATAATTCCCTATTGTATAGTCCTGTTGGAAACACTTTCTTAATAACAGGACTTTTTGACTGGCGGCATGGGGGCTGTGAGGGTTAAGTTGCAGCTCCCAGCTACTGCCCAGCTACCGCTTCCCCCATCACGCTGGCTGCAACAGCAGCTGGAGTTTCTGGGCTCCCCCTGCCTTCCCCAGCTTCTGCTGCCTACCCGTCCTGAGGGGGAAGTGAGGTGCAGCACAGGAAGTGGAGGGTGAGGTTGTGGCCACAGGGGTTCACGATGTGATGGGGGAGCCACCCATGTGAGTACGCAGTGCAGCAGAGTGTACCTACTTGGCATGCATGCTAGGGGACTTGTGGGACCACAACAGGGTGTGCTACATGTGATCCCTGCTGGTGTGGCCTGCAAGTTGTATAGCACCCAGTGGTGCACCTGGCAGGGCATGAGACCCCCCAGTTGCCTAGAAGCTGGCCAGCCTTGTTTTATAAAGTTAGTTTTTAAGGAATGAATAATATTCTACTCTTATTTATACTGGACCAAATTTGAAGGGACGCCTGCACAAAAGAATAGTCTACATTTCAATGATATTTATGTGACTAACATAGTAAGATATAAAATGAAGGCTTAGCCATGCAAATGTATTTCGGTAGCTTTTCTCTGCCTTAGCCCTACATAATGCCCATTTAAAAAAAAAAAAAAAATCAGGGATTAAAGGTCATTGGCAATCTACCTCTGTTTTATGCCTTGATTTTTCCTTCTATTAGCTTAATAATCTTTTTTTGATAGAAGCTGTAAGCTCTTCAGTGCAGGGACAGGTTTTTTTTTAATCTTTGTAAAGTTTTGTGTAAAATTAGAGATATGTAAATATTTAATAACAACACTAACAGTAATGACACACAGAATCATGAAGGAGTGTATTTCCTCTTTAAAACTTCAGAGCATGTAATAGGGTCTCTTGCATTGCTCTTTTCCATTATTAGTTTCTCTGTTCAGTTGCCCCAGTTATCACTCCTCAGGTTCTTCAAGAGGGAATTAGGAAGCATTATCATGGCCAGGCTCAGGGAATGCCCTAATTACTGCTGGAAAAAATAAATGATATTTTTTTAGTTTGTTTTTTGAACTGGGTAGGAGGAGGTTGAAAGTCTATTTACTTCAGGTTAACCTGAAATATGAAGAAGTTAAGTTTCAGTTTTGTCATCAGAATGAAAGCCTGAAAAAAAAATTAAAAATCTAAAAAAAAAAAAATCATTTTTCGTTTTACTTTTTATGAATTTTAAATATTAAATGTCATTGAATGTAGTCAGAAATATTGTTATGAAACAAAAAATAATTTCCTTTTGATAAACTATAAAATAAATGCTTGGCCTACACCTGAAATATTTTTTTTCAGCCAAAACCATTGACTAAATTCAATCCCAATTCTTGAATTGTTGCTGTCATCCTGAAACTGATTTTTTTCCCCCTGCAAATATTCTGTTTATCTGAAATTTTACCCAGCTCCAGTCCAAATGTAGTAGGAGGCGGGCTCTTCTGCTGCAAGCTGCTCCATTGTAGACATCAGTCAAATAGAAGTTTAGATGCTTTTTAAAGATCAATAGGAATATGGGGATACTCTCCCAAGCTGCTTCAGCTGTTGAGACTTGGGTACCTACAGAACTCTTTAGCCATGAAAAAAATACACCGATGTGTTCCCAGTATTTCATAAGGGGCTCTCAGTAAAATGTTCTCCCTTAGCTTGTAATAAACTCTCCCAAGGGTTTGTGTGCAGTGTGAGAGGGGTGGGGAACTGGGCAATCTGTGTTCTCATTTAAACTATCTTTTTGTACTCATAATGAAGGAAGGAGTCAATAGTCTTCTGATAATGGCCCTTCGCTTGCAATGTGTGACTTTATTTTTGATTATACACTGATGCCATTGTAGCACAAAGATCAACTTCTGTAACTGGAAATAGGGACGGAAGAGAGAGCCAATAGTCGGTGATCAGGATCCGGCTTACTGAAGCCACATTTTGTCCTTATGCTCAGCGCTTATCTTTGTAGTCAAGAAGAGAATTGTTCCAATGTGGTTAATACTCCATGCAGAGAGAGAAAAGTCTGCAGTGTTCAAATGCTGAACCTGAATTGCAGATGGAGGCACAAGGCAGTTGGATCATAGTCTTCCTGAACTGTTCGAAGAGGTGATCCTTATAGCTTTCCCTCCCCCTTTCTAGTAGTATGAATAATTAAAACCAGCTCTATAACAAGATCCATTTTATAGGAGTGGGTTTATTGCCCTACCTTAAATCTTCAGTTTTCTAATGATCATAGCCAATAGCAATTAATTTGAAATAATTAAGCGAAATATATAGTTTAAATCACTGAGCACAACATTTTTTTTCTTTCATTTATTGCTTAATAGACTTCAGTGTGTCTGTTCAGTGTATACTAATTGCACAGTTGATAATTCTTTATGACTTTGAGTGATGCGACACTTCCTATCTTTACTGGCTTCATCCTCATAGCATAATCATAGTCTTAATTTTGTTTAACTTATGCTAACACAAAATATTAAGCTAAACCACAGGAGGAAAATAAAGTACTTCATTGTACAGTTCAATACATATTATATAAGGCAATTCTTAACATTTTAAAATGAAAGTCATCCAATCATTCTGCTCTATAGAATTAATGGGATCCAACCACGATTTCAGGATTGTTCTAGTCTTTAAACTGAGGTTCCATCCCACATTGGAAAACAGGAGTCAATGATCAGATCTAACATATCATTTCATTTACATTTAAACTGAAAAATTGTGTTGTCTCCACCATAATCATTTTGTTAATGTTGCTTATCTAGAAATGCCTCAAACAAGATCAGAGCCCCATTTTGCTCTTCACTGTATAAACACTCAAAGTATTAATTAGATGATGTTAGGATGAGGAACAGAGGTGGAATGACACATTCAAGATCATGCAGAGATCAGTGGAAGAACAGATAGTCCACGGGTCTCTTGACTGCAATTCAAACCCCCAAACCTAGCATAGAAAGTGTTCTTGAGTCCTTTGAGAGGGCACAAACCATAACCCTGCTCTTGCAGTGCTGACCTTGCTTTCTCCATTGTCCCCGGGAAACTTTGAGCACAAGGAATCCTATTCTAGAGCTTGTATGTCAAAATCCTTCCAGCTTCTTGCTCCACTGATATGTATCCTGGCTGGGCCTCCTGATGCAGCTGCCCCTGGTGTGTAACCCGGAACACGTAGGATAAGTACAGACGGTCAAAAAGTCAAAGCCGGGATCAGTTCAATCTAGGTAGCTTCCTCTAAACTGCGTAGGTTGAAGTGATAACTAGCTGAACTGACATCCTGTTTTTAATTGGGAAAGGCAGGGGGAGGCCAGGGGTGCTAGACCATGTCTTCCAGCCTGCTGGCCATTGCCAGCCCAGCCAAGTGTTCCCAACCCCTTGCTGTCCCCCACAGGGGGTTAAGCAGTCCCCTGTCTAGGTGCTGGCCCACCTTGGGGGAGCTTCCCCCTCAGGAGGTTGCCCCCATCCTGGGTTCCCCAGTCCAGGCAGCCCTGGGGAGCTGACGGGAATCTCCCCTTTCCCCTTCCCAGCTGCTGATTGCTTCAGCGGCTGCCACCGGAGGGAGGGAGACAGAGTCCTCCCAGCTGGGTACCTGCCTGTGCAGCCCAGTATGGGGCCACCAGGGAGCCCCCCTCCTGTAGGGCTTCCCCCCACCCTAACCCAGGGTCACCCAACCTGGGGCAGCCCCAAGAAGCTGAGGGGAATTTTTCCCCTCTTGAGCCCTGGAGCTGCTTGCCAGCCTCGGGGAGTGGAGGGAAATTCTTCCACTCCTCTGCAACTAGTTTTGACTCAGACTCACAGCAGCTGAGGCAAAACTGGCTGTGGAGGAGCAGGAGAATTTTCCTTCACTCCCTGAGGCTTGTAGCAGCTAAGGCAAGCAGCTCGGGGGTTCAGGAGGGGAAGAATTCCCCTCAGCTCCCTGGGGCTGCCCCGGGCTGGGGGGACCCAGGGCAGGGGTGGGGGGTTGTCCCCAAGGCAGGGGCTCCCTGGTACCCCCACACAGGGCTGCATGGTCAGGCACTCAGCCGGGAGGACTTATTTTTCCTCCCTCCTGTGGCAGCAGCTGAAGCAGTCAGCAGCTGGGAAGTGGGAGGGCCGCTGAAGGTCAAAAGGACTCCACCACAGGGGATTTCCCCCTCCCCATATGCTGTGTAGACCCTGGCTAGTACAGCCTGGGGGGCGGTCTGCTTTTCTCCTCCCCACCCCCACCATAGGCTAATGGACACAATGCTAAGAAGCAAGCAGAGGGTCCTTGCTCCACTGGAGCAGGCAGCATAGCCCAGGGCTGCAAAGCACCCATGCTGGGGGACTGAGTTAACTTGATCCAGGAACAGATATAGGACAGAAGTTGTATAAACTGGTTTGACCTAAATCAGTTCAGGTTAATGCTACATCCAGCCAGGTTTCTCTTAAACCAGTTTTGGCCATATTGAAAGCAGTTTCTGTTCACTGAACCTCTGTTTTGTTACAGGTTTAAACTAGTTTCCAATCACTTAAACTGGTTTATGTGTAACGTCTGTCCCTGGCCCTGTGATGATTCTGGTTAGTTCTGGAAAGCAGAAGTTAACTGCCCCCACATGTCTCCTGCAGAAGTTACCATATTTCTTCAGAGGAAGGTTCAGAACATGAACAATTGTTCCTATCTCTGTACTGGTTGTGCAAAGGACATAATCTCTTGCTTTTTATCTTTCAGCGTGCCTGTTGCTGCTTTCACTGAAGTCTAAACTTCCTAATGACTTGTAACAGGACTTGGCCACTTCTCCTATTCCAAGAATATTAATATAGACTGGAAAGTATTTACTGCACACTTACCCCTTTCTATTGGTACTCATCTGAAATCTTACCCATTCCACTACAAACCCTAATCATAACTCCTTGACCTTACTCATTAATACATGCCAAGTACAGTACATTTTTTTTGAAAATAGGAAACTGGAATTACCTTTCCATGTGATAGTCTGGGAAAAAAAACCCAATAGGTTCCTGGATATATGGCAAGATTTAAATTTAAAAAATTTTCACAAAACAAAAATTCTGAAATTTCAGTTTGATAATAGTGGCATGACATTTGGCTTTGACTTTTTGAATTTTTTTCTGAGGTTCTTTTGTCTGTTATTGGAAAATCATTTAATTAGAAACTCCCAAAGTGCAAGACATGAGAAGTACACATGACAGGCTAGTTGTATTGCCTATTACCTTTCTGGATGGGGATCAGATGTCATAGTGATGGATTTAGCCTAAGCATCTGAGTAGAATAGAAAAGTATTTGAGTGCCAATATATTAATATCCTAAACTTGTTAAAAATGCTGAGGGGAATAATAAAACTCCATAAAACATTCCTTTAACCAAACACAGCACGTGCAGGATAACTTAGAGGGGCTACTTTTTGAGGGAGCCCTTTACGCTATTTCCCTCTAATTATGAAGGGAGGGCACTGAAAGCTGTGTTTTTGACTAGAAGCCAGTTTTCTTTCTTTTTCTTTCTTTCTTTTTTTTTTTTAAATCATGTTTAACACTTGTACAATTTGGTGAAATTACAAGCACAAGAGGACAGGAGGAGAAGTCAGTGTGTTTAAAAAATAAAAAGAGGACATGATTACTTTGCTGAAGCTGTACTTTATATTTTATCTTCCAAAAGAGACAAAGGGAATAAATACTTAAGACCCAGTGGTGACGACAGTGAAGCAATCATGCAGTTGCTGGATACCTTTGTCTCCAGGAGGCACGTAGTAATTTTTACATGTCTGCCACTGCGTGTCAAACCTTTCCTTTCTTCCCTTTTCCATTTTGGATGGCCAAACTGATTATCTAAAATAGAAAATTAGCACACAATGGGTTTACTCCGTGATACCCCTTATGCAACTAATGGGCAAAGCTTGTTAATTGGTTGTAAATGCCAGCAGGTTGCCAAGATAATACTTCAGAAATAAGCGGGTATTCTGATAATTACAGCAATCTTCATCTATAAAAGCTTAAGTAGATGAAGTACTGGCTGGCTTAAAACCAAGATTTATCCCGCTGCACTCGCATTAAAAGAAAAAATAAGATGAAAACAATAATGTAGCAAAACAATTATATAGCAGGAAGCGTTGTAGGTTTTAGAGATTGTGAAAACTCAGAAAGTAAAACAGTGCTGTAATAACCAGTTATGGAAAAATAGGCCATTTACATTTGTGTATAATTAAATAGTAGGCTATGCAATTTCACTTTTTAAAGTAAACTGCCTTTTCCTTTTTTTATAGGGCAACGTAGCCATAATTGCTGCATTAAAGCTTTAATGAAAGAAAAAAGCAGCAGATCAAGATGACATGTAACATCTACATTTGTACTGTGGTGTTCTGCTTGTTTAGTAATGGGAAGCTACTGAGGAGATTAAAATTGCAGAATTCTTCATAGTTTCTACCCCCCCCCCCTTAAAATTGCTATAGGAAGATCATTCAAGGTCTAAAATATACACAATTTATTTTTCCACCTTCAATCTACAAGAATTTAATGGCTTTCCTAACTATTAGAGTGTGTCAAGAAATGCCTCGTAAAAGTGGATATTATTTCAGATCATCAAAATTATCAAAGTAAGTGGATAAAACTTAAAGTGTAGAGGGCTCACCTAATGTTTTAGACTATTGCCCCAAGTGCTACATATTACTTCATTTATTTTAACTTGCTGTCTCTCTTGTGTAGTTTTCCTGTCAGAATTATCAACAGGTTGATATATAGTTATTCTGAATTTTGATATATATTTTTACATGTTTAAAAAATTGCAACCTGCAGTAAATCTGTTTCAGCCTAGATTAAGACTGGAAATAAGGATGCAGTTTTCAAACAAAATTTTCAGCTGCAATAGTAAAATATGTGAGCTGATGGTAGCTGAGAAGTGCAAAGTTTTTCCAGTTCTTTTTTGATGAGTTCAAGTATATCTTATACGTTGTACTTAAATAGCTTATGTCTTATGTGTAGAAGTAATAGTAGAGTTTGGTATGGCCTGAATTTACACTATAGACAAGTTTGATACTCAGAACAGAAATATTCCTTTAAAATCATGTTCAGTTTATACTTCATTGGGAAGAAATAAAAGATACATTTTCTAAACAAGTTTATTAGAGCTCAGCAAAAGTAGCCAGACTTTGAATTTTGTTATTTCTATTGCTTAGATGATGCCTGTGTTGCAAATCAGCTTTTATGCAATTTACAATAAATAGACTATATCCTTCCTTGCTGTTTACACCTGTGATAAACTTAGGTCATATGTTTCTGTCTTCAGAAGCACCTAAAATACATTAATCGATCTGTGTAACACATAATGAAAAGGTGTTAAGGCCTGTTTCTAAGACTGAAATTTGCCTAAAAAAATGTCAGCGTGAATTTTAAGGATTTGAAATATTTAAATCAAATTAATTTGATAGAGCCCACAAAACACATTGGAATAGTGGCTAGATCATTGTATCTAGTTCTGATGTTCATACTTCAAGAAGTTTGTTGAAAAATTAAGAAGGTTTGTAGAAGAGCCATGAGAATGATGAAGTGATTGGAAAAACCTACCTTTTATAGAGGAAAAATATAAGAAATTCAAATTATTTAGTGTATCAAGGAGAAGGTTGTGAATTAACTTGATCACAGTCTATAAATAATGCTATAGGGAACAAAAACTTTGACAGGAGGTTCTTCAGTTTAGCAGAGAATAGTATAATTATAGGGGCCAGTGCAACTTGAAGTGAGATGGTCATATATGGAATGAGAAACATTTTTAGTGAGAGCAATTAGCTGTTGGGGCAACTTACAAAAGAGTAGATAGATTCTTCACGACTGGCAGTTTTTCTAACAAGATAGATGTTTTCTTAATGCTTTCATTTAAATGGGAATTAATTCAGGGAAGTCCTGCAGCCCATACTATGCATGGGGTCAGATTACCTGATTATAACAATTCCTTGTGGCTTTATAATCCATGACCAGCATTGCTTCTTTACAAATTTTTAGCCATCACCACAGCTGTTCACAAGAGGCAACTCTACATGGATGTGTGATATGAGACGTGAAGAATGAGGTCAAATTCTGATCTGGCCCGTATTTATTTCATATATAAAACAAAAGGCATCACTTTGTGTTTAACTTCAAAATGGAAGTTGAAATTTGCTTTGCAAGAAGATTTTCAGGAAAGACTAGTGTTTTTTGTGCTCAACCTGCTAAACGTTAGAGTGGCCTGATCTGCAAAGGCTCCTCACTTCAAGATCGTTTCATGGATTCATGGGCTCAGCTGGGTTCCTAAACATAAAAGAACCTCAAATCACTGGTGATTTATTTGAAACTACAATTCACATGTGTAAGTAGAACTTGGTTTCTCTGAATGTTTCTGGCAGGTCAAAAGAAAAAGAGTATTAAGAAAACTGAAGGGAATTTGATCCAAAACTAGTGGCACTTGCTGAAGTGTTTTTTTCTTTACCAGTAAATAAATCTAGTGTATGTTTTGAAGCACGTATGTTCCAAGTGTGATCAGAAGATAACACTGTAAAAAGGTTAAAATAGCTCTGGTTTATCATTGCATAGTGATTTCAGTATCAAATATAACTAGCTCCTTAGCGTTGCAAATTCATTTAATGTCTTTTCCTACACAGATGTCTCTTCCTATACCTCATAAATATGGTCCATGGTCCAAATAATGCCCCAGTAATATCTGTGCAGCCCTGTTATCTGTGCAGCCCTGTCGAAGTGTTTGTATAGGTGTAATTCATTTGAACTTCATAAATAGGGGTTTGATGTTGCACGAGGTATGGCTGTTTGCTTACAGTGGGTCTGCCATGCTGTACAGTATGGAGTACAAGGCAGTTAAAAAAAAAAGTCAGTGTAGCAAACAGGTATGACTTGGAATGCACGAGGGGAGTGGAGCTGGTGAGTGAGAAGGTGTGATTTTTGCACAGATGCTTTTTAGAGTGGAACCGCACTTTAAGTAATGGACTTTCCTAGTTAGTACATAATATATGTAAGTTGTCTGAAGTGTGGTCCTGGAAACCAGTGGAGGAAAAAAATAACTTGAATGTAATCTTTAATGGATGTCTTTCTTGTCTTCTAGGAACAAAATAAATAGGAGATTTTTTCAACTGTCTTGTACTTCCATCTATTCTTTAAAAATTCATGAACATAGGTTTCATATGATAATACAGTTACTATGGTAATTGTTTATTAATCTTGAGGAACTTGGTAATTACCACAGCACAATCTGTATAACTCAGAGCAGAAGTTGAAGTAGGAATGTGATTATTTTATTCCTTTGTCTTTTAGTCACTTCCACCCATTTTTAACTATGCCTCTATGCATCTTTCTCCCTCATTATTTTACTTTTCAGCCCAATATGCCTCTTTCTGGTATCAGCACCTCTCTCTGGATTCCAAACTATCTATGCCCTGGAACAAAAAGATTGTTTGAAGTCAGGCAAATGAGTAGATGGGTAATATTTATCTAGTTAAATAATGGATTTTGTAGGGTGCACATACTTGTTATAATGAATATGATGGATTATTTCTGAAAGGCTATTAAAGCAAAGTAAAACAGTTTACAAAGATGATTTGGTAAAGATCCCAATCCTAGCTACTTCCCCTTTTTTCTTCTGGATTTTGTCCCTGGGATGGTGAGCCTTGCTGGATCCATTATTAGATACTACCTGTTTTCTTTTAATGCCACTTGCTTCCAGACATGTGGAAGCACTGTGGCTCCCACCAGCTTTCGTTCCCAATCAGTGCCCCACTCTTTCCTACTCTAAGGAATGATCTGGCTGCATATTCTGGAAAATCCCTCCACACAGTTTAATGCCATGGAGCAATAGTTTTTGTTGTTGAAAAAAATCTAGAAAATTTGGAAAGACACAAAACACTTTAGTTTAACTGGAAGACCCTTTTTGTCAGGAGAAAAAAACATGTAAGTTCCAAACCATTTTACATTCTGCTGATTTTATTTACTTTTAAAAGGAATATTAATTATTAGGCCTCCTCCTTTAACAAATAATGGGAGAATCAACTGGCAAACAATTTGACCCAGTATTTCACAGGTCTACTTTGAACATTTATTATTAATCTAACCCCAAAACAATCTCTGGTTAGTTGTAAGATCTGCTGACTGAAAAAACTTCTCTTTCAACTTGGAACCATTTTAAAGAAAATCACATTATTTATATGGAAAAAGTGCATGATGCCATCTCCATACTTGTTCTGAATAAATTGCATGTGTTTATTATTCATCATAACACAGAACATTCTCTGTTTCTGTGTCACTTGTCACTAATCACTTATGCATCTGATGTGCAGATCCAGGGTAGAATCGCAGGCATTCTTGGGTTTAACACATAAGATATGCATGAATAGGAGTTTATCCCACCCCCAAAATAACAACTTAGATACGTTTTCAAAAGGGAAAGTGCATATGTTACAGTAGCTCAAGAGCAGTAATAACCAAACTAGCTGAGAAGTGACATAGGTTTTTTTTCTTTTTTCTTTTTTTTTTGCTGTTGCTCTTTAGTATTTTATGAAAGTATGTAGAAAAAAAAATCTTAACATCTGAATGCCACACACTTCATTCTGTCTATGAGATAAAGAACATTTTTCTAAAAAAAAAAACATACGCTACTTGTTACTTGCTTCAGCTCTTAGTATAGATTGTCAGCATTCATTTAAAGATCGGTTCTCCACTTGGATTTTCTTCTAGGATTTTTCCTCCCAGCTCAGAGAGCTCAGGGATAATATAGCATGCATACTTCTATACTTACAGGGTGAGACTTATACATATATTATAGCTTCATATACTGTGTTCATCTGATTGAACAGTTTATAGAATGAGTTGGGCATGTAGTCATCCATGACATGGTTAAGGGCTCTGTCAAGGCATGTTTCTCTTTCATGCCTTTTTTCCTTTTGGGACTTCGTAAAATCCTTCGTCAATTCCTTTGACTTTGTAAAATCCATGTTGAAACTTCAGTGGGATGAAGTTTTGAGATTTTTGTCTGTCATAGTTTCCCAATGTAAGTACTAACCATTCATTTAGACTTGTGAGTGCGAAAGAGAAGATGTTAGTGTGGAGGAATCAGCAGTAATCACTGCTGTTTGGATACTGGGTTGCCTAAATCTCTTCTGAAAAGGTTAGCAAATACACTTTGCAGGGGTCTTTTTACATTATCTCTCTGAGTATAACTCCATTGGGGGTAGCAATAGCAGGAAATTTGGAGGACAAAAAAGACCTAATGTAGATGAAGCAAGTTTTGTCTTTCTACATGGAAATGTTTCAGTTGTCAATAATGAGCATGGGTGCTGCACCTATTAGGGCTGGTCAGATGCTGTTGACCAAATTAGTTGTTTGATCAATAAAATGTTATTTTTGTTGAATCAATTTTCTGATAGATCTTGGTAATTCCTAACCAGAACACTTAATTTAATATCTAATTTCTTCACTGGATATAGATTCACCTGAAATTTGAGCACTTTTGCTTCAAGAAAAGCACACTTTGAAATCTTAGGTTTTTTTATGACGCTAAGGGCACATCTATATATGCAGATAACTGCAACTAAATTATAATGCACATTAAGCTAATGTGCATTAAGTGTTTTTTGGCTGGTGTCTACACATGCAGAGACTTGGGACTAAAGTTAGTGCACTTGGCATTGAAGTTAATCCCAAATATCTTCAGCCCTGCCATGTGCCCCTGTGGCCACTGGGGGAGCTCTAGCCTCTGACCACATGGATGCCAGAACTTGGCAGACATATGGAAACCAGACCCAGCTGCCAGCACTTGGCAGCCATCTCGGAAGCTCTGATCCCCAGCCAGCCCCTTCCCTGCACAGGAACTGTGTGCCCAGCTCAGGGGCAGCTTGCACCAGCTCCTTCCCTGCCTACACTACTTGCTCCTACCAGTGGTGCCCATTACCCTGCTGCTCCAGCACAGCCCTTGCCAGTGTCAACCAGTGCCCTGCGCTGTTGCTGGCCGTGGTGCTGGCCCTTCTGGCTCCAGCAGGCTGCCCCCCTGCCCAGGCCCCAGGACAGCTGCACACCTGCCAGTGGGAGCCAGGGCACTGATTGAAGGAGGCCCTGCCCAACCCCCCTCTTCTTGCACTCCCTGCTCCAGCCTGCCTGCCCTGCCACCCACACATACCCTACTCCCCTCTAACACCATTCTTAGGACACACACATAAGTGAAAAACTCCCAAACTTTATTGTCCTGACAATCCCCACCCCATTCCTCCCTGCTTAATAAACAATGCCCCCACTCCACTTTTCCCACCCACCAACAATAAAAAACCCACTTACATTAGGCAAATTATATACGTATTGAAAACTACTTACAAACTATTCACAATATTTGTTCAAGCCTAGAGTAGGGAGTCATGGAGAGGTCTGTGGGGGCAGAGCCCCAGGGCAGGTGCCCAGCACCTTAGCTGCTGGATGCTCATCCACGAGTCTGGGAGCTATAGTGACCCCAAAGTGTGGCAGCCTCATGAGGGGCAGGGTCTTTGGCCACATGGTGCAGGGGGAATGGCGGGGCCAGGCTCAGGCAGGTGGTGGCAGGTCTGGGACAAGAGCTGGGCCAGGAGGTCTTGTGGGCAGAAGGCACCCTATTACTCCTCCCAAAGCCAGGCAGGGGCCTGCTTCAGAGTCATAGATTTCATAGACATCAGGGCTGGAAGGGACCTCAGGAGATCATTGAGTCCAGCCCCCTGCCCAAAGGGCAGGAAGTCAGTTGGGGTCACAGGATCCCAGCAAGATCAGCATCCAATTTACTCTTGAAGGTGTTCAATGTAGG
>NW_017728949.1:23111951-23119462 GCF_001723895.1 Crocodylus porosus | reverse complement strand
CTCCCTGTAGCGCCTCATGACCTGGCTGGGGGTGCTCCGAGCCGTGTCATTGGTGCCCACGTGAATAAGGAGCATGGGAGTCGTGGGTGGGACCCCCCTGCTACTGAAGTTGCTCCAGGTTCTCCTGCATCAGGGTCTTCATGTGGGCCCAGTGGTCCTACTGTACCTGGTCCTGTGCCTTTGTGAGTGACATACTTTGCCTACCAGGCCTGCTCCTGTGCTTCCCATGCCTTCCACACCTGCTCCCATGTCTCCTGCTCCTCTGCCAGCACCACCAGCCACTGGAGTAGTAGGCTAAAATGCTGCACCACTGGTGCAGCTGGTGCATCTGAACCACTCCAGTGGTGGGTGCCCAGGGACCATGGTAAGTCAGCTGGGCAAGCTTGGGCGCTGGCAGCTGCTGGCTGGCCTCCCCATGCCTCTTTGCCTCCTGGGGTTGGCAGACCACAGGGTGCTGGCTGCAGGCAGTCTTCCATCCCCACCCCCTTCCCAGGGTGGGCCAGATGAGGCTGCTAGCAGCACCTGCTGCCATGGCTTCAGATCCTGATCCCCCTCTCTCCCTGCAGGTCAGCTGCATTGGTGTGCTGCTGTCCAGCCCATGGTGCCTGGGATCAGGACATGCAGGGCTCCCAGACAACTGGGGCAAGGGGCTAGCCATGTCCCTGTTCTCCCCACAGGGGGCCTCTCTGGGGAGGTGCTCTGGGGCTGGCTGAATCTATGCTGCTGCTGTACCCTGAGTGTGCCCTTTCTGCGTGTGCCCCCAGGTGGTACACGATGAGCTGTTTGTGCAGGCTGAAGTGTGCCCAAGCCACTATGCCTTGCTGCTGTTGATCCTCCTGGTGCCCTTGTATTCCTGATTTAGGATCCTAAGGTATGACAGCATGAGGGGTAAGCCTGGGCTGCCCCGCAATCTTTGCCACCACCTGGAGGGCTACCTGTCACAGTGCTATGTGGCTGTGTCTCCCACTGCTGAGGAGGACATTGCTGCCTTCTTTGGCATGTGAGAGGCCCATGCATGTCCAGCTGTGGGGTCATGGGCTGCTCAGTGAAGTTATGAACTGTGTCCCACTTGTTTGCATGCTATGGAGGGGAGAACCCAGGGCCAGAGGACTGTGAGTAGGCCAGGCAGGGAGCGGGGGGCAGGGGCCAGGGCCAGAGACAGAGACAGGGGAAGGGACAGGACTTGGAGGGCCCTCCCCTAGCATGGGATTTACCATGTGTCTGGGGCTAGTGAGGCTGGCGGCTCAGTGTGGGTCTCCCTATCAGTGACGACATCTGGATGTGCCCAGTGTCCACAGCCCACAGTGTGTGGTGGGCTGATATGCAGCCAGGGCCCCTCCCAGGGAGGAGATGGCACTGCTGGCAGCCAACAGTGGTGTAGCTGGCTGCTCCTCATGCTGGAATCTGGGGCTGTGCTGAGGGTGAGAGAGTTGCTGGGCAGGGCTCCACGAGGTGGGGTGTTGAAGCCCTGAGGTCTCTTCTTCCAGTGATGTGTCACTGGAGGTATCAGGGTGGGACAGGGGCTAAGCCAGGCCACCCCTCCTGGTGGCACTTGTAGGGGTGTGGCCTGGCTCCCAGGGTACCAAAATGCATGTCAGCTGCCACATAAAGGACAACTGAAGTCAGTCATGGCCATCTACTGTGCCCACAAGACCTTGACCTTTGTGGCACTGTTGTGCCTACCACGAGTGCCCTTGCTCCTGCATCCCACCTGACCAGGACTCATAAAGATGGGCATCTGAGCACCTACCCCACACAAACTGCCTGTGCACATCAGCACAGCCCCAGAGCACCATGAGATTGTGCACTTCCTCCCAGGTTCAGCTGGGGGCCCTGATGGTTAGTCTGGGCATGCACATGCGACTGGGGCCTGGGGCTCAATGAGGAGGATGATGATGTAATGGTCATCCCACACTGGCTCTCTGGGCCCCTGCATGACTGGCCCTGCATGCCCAGCCCTGGATGACTGCCAACAGTACCTAGTGCAGGGTCATGGCCAGGGGCTGGGAGCTGCGTGGCAGAGGCACTTCAGCACAGGACCTGCAAGCATATGAGAGAGCTAGGGCTGAGCAGCAGTAGGGAGCAGGTGCTGGCCCTGCTGGCAGAGTCAGGCATGCAGCAACATTGCGGGGATCTCAAAACTGGGCAAGGAGTGCAGCAAGCTACAGCCCTTTGCAACACTCACTCACCTGTGGCCAAATGGAATCTCTGGAGGGGAACAGGCCAGGCACAGACAGCCTGTGGCCTGTCCAGGGGGCCACACAGGGCCTGCTGGGCTCCTGCACAGATCAGCAGTCTTGTCCAGATTTCTGTGGTGTATGTCCCGGGGCACAAAATGGCTGCTGGCTTTTATAGGCTACAGCTAGGGGCTGCCATAGAGCATCCCTGCCCTGGGAGATGAGAAGTGGCTGGCCAGGGGCCCTGGGGCTGGCCTCAGGCTGGCCCTATAGTGGCTGGGCAGAGCCGCCACTAAAGTTAGTGCCAGGTTGCAGCTACACATGCGGTAATGTGCTTTAACTAATTGCACCTAAATTTGCTATCTGCATTTATAGATATGAAATCTAGGTGCAATTAGCCTAAATTTGCCATTTTAATGCACATTAAGGGCACACGTAGACACGTGCACTTAATGCACATTAAATTAGGTTAATGTACATTAACATGTTTTATGTAGACGCGCCCTAAGTTTTGGAAAATATAGTCAAAATAAATGCTAACTTACATCTCAGACTGATACTCAGACATTGTTCTAAAGTCTTTTTTTCCCCTTGGATATTTAATTTAACTCTGTTTAGGAACTCAAGTAAAGGATTTGGTGTCTAACATCACTATTTCACACTGGCATACCTCAAAAAACACCTTTGTTTTTTTAGATTAAAGGTTTTTGTTGTTGTTGTTGATCTTTTGGTCCATAAAAGTATGGACAGAAATCTCCTAGACTACAACCCTAACATCTTTTTTAAACAGTAAAGATATTTAATCTTAAAATGTACTAGTTTTGTCTTCCACACAGTTGTCATTTTTTTCATAAAGATTTATAGCTGACATGCTTAAGAGGCCTGGTTAGTGTGCTATGCATATTGTACAGCATATATTTTTAAAGAAGCTATTTTTGGTGTTGTTTATTGCGTAGTCTAATGTGTAACTACAATTGCTTATTTCAAATAAGTAATATATGTGTTTGTTTTTCTACACAGATACCTTTCTGTCTTGTTACGTTTGGTATTTAGGGAATTATAAGATCAGAAATAATCACTGACTCAATAAAATATAACATCTCTTTCAGAGACGTTACAGTCTACCTTGTTAAAGTGTCTATTAAAAGTCTTTATAATAAGAAAATACCAAAGGAATTAATGGATTTTATTATTTTGGAATTGATTAATGTCTCCCTTTGTGCTCATGAACAAAGTTGTCATGATGATTTCTAAGTATAATATTATTTAAACTGTCATTGACTTGATATAAAGGAGAAGCTTCAATCTGTTGGGGCAATAATTTGTGGATTATGATTTCCCTTTTAGATTTAAAAACGTAATAGTGAAATTAGCAATTTAAAATAGGTAGAAATAAGGGGGGGCACAAAGCTACAGACTTTTTTGTTGCTCTGTGCAACAAACACAGCAGACAAAAGACTTGACCCTCTTAACCCAGGGATGTCATAAGATAATGAAGTATCCAATAAATTTTAGTTGTTCCTTCACACGTTCATGTCTCATTCAAAGTGAGATTAGATTGTTGGAAGTGTCACAAAACAGCATGTAGACAGTCATTGTTTCCCTGTTTATTTTTTGCCATATACCATCACATCATCTGCATGGCAAATGATGCTGGGCAGCCCTGTCACAGCCTGAAGAATTCATTTTTGGAAATGCTCTGGTGCCGGCAACATGCCAAAAGGAAGAGTGTTGAAACAGTATCTCCAGAATAGGGTAATACATGTAGTTAACAGTCTAGATTCTTTATCAAGAGGGATTTACCAAAGCATCTTATAGTATCTAATTTTGAGAGCACTGTAGCCTCTCACAACTGGGTTAAGGGCTGTTCAACTGAAGGAAGCATGTGTTTTTCTTTGCATGCATTTTTGTTAAATTGAGTAAGGTCCACACATGTGCATTTTTCCTTGCTTTTTGCTACTACTACTCCTGAACATCACTCTAGGGTTTATCTATTGCGATGTAACACCCATTGCTTCCAACTTCTTTAATTCTTCCCTGACTTTCTAATCCAGGTGAATGGGGATGTGCCAAGGAGCTGCTTGAGCAAATTGAGTTGATGGCATCAATTTAATTTTATATTCCCCTGACAGCTTCCCCAATCCTGTGAAGACCTGAGGATACATTTGTTGTATGGTTTGCATTTTGCTATTAATTGAGACCAACTTCTCTACTTGGCATAGTTTCTGTATTTCTGGCAGTCCCAATAAGGGAATCTTTGTATTACATAAATAGGTTGTGACCAATTTTTTCCTCTTTTTTTTCCAATTATCCCTTGAACAGGCCACACTTAATAATGCAGTATTATTTGTCTCTCTGAGAATTTTATCTAACCTTTGCAGATCTCCATCCCAGAATGGATCATAATCTTTTGAAGGGATGACAGTGGCTAAGTACATTCAAAAAGCCTGAGCCTGAATTGATTCAATCTTTCCAGGTTAGTCTAACCTGCATAGACTGAACTAAGAAGCAGACATTCACTTTTGATTCTGGAAATGCAGCCACATGTCTGCAGTGGCTCAGGCTAAAAGCTGGGGGGAGGGGTGGTGGTGGTGGTGGTGCTAGAATGAGTCCTCCCTTCCTTTCTGCAGTGGCTGGAAGGCTGGAGATAAGCTGAGTGAGAGGGGGTAGGGGGTATGTGGCAGGCTGCAGTAGGCATTGAGTATGATTGAGGGGGAGGTTTAACTTGTACCCTGGCCTGCATGGTCCCCAGCTGAGGTGTGCCTGGATAGGGAGGGGGAATCAGTTCTTGCCAGGTTTTCTAGCATGGGGTACATGGCCAGCCCCTGCCCCCAGCTGGCACCAAAGAGTCAAGCAGTGAAAATGGGGGCATGGCCAGACCCTGGCCCTGGGCCTGACATGAAGAGGGGGAAGGAGGGGGGAATCACAGAGAAGTGGGGCTGGCAGGGAGTAATGTCTAGTTCAGCTCCTGCCTGAGCCCTGGCCAGACCTCCCTATACAAGCACAATCTAAAGAGTAAAGGGTTTGCTCACAGTGCCCACAGTGTGTACTACTGGGGAAAAAAGCCATCACGGACTTCCTGCAATTGGTTTTCCCTCCTTACCCCACAGCAGGGCCCAATGCTGAACCGCTCCAGCCCTGAGGCAGCACCCCCCAGTGCTGTGGTGGGGGAGGAGGACGAGGGGGAGAGCCCTGCCTGCTGCAGTGGCTCCATGTCAGCCCAGGTTGGCTTGGGCATGGGGACCTGGGAGCAATCCAGGCACAGCTTCCATGTCCCAGCCTGAGCCATAGCTGGCTGGAAAGGGCCCTGCCCCCATGGCCCAGCCTGGCCTGGCTCTGCCATCTGCCAGTCTTGCCTGAAGCTGTGGGGTGGCTCATAGGTGCTGCTGAGAGTGGGCACAGAGGGGCTGGGCTGGGCCAGGCTGCAGGGGTGAGGCCCTTCCCAGCTGGTTGCAGCTTGGGTTGGGGCCACAGGAGCTTTGTGCCTGGATTGCATTGCTCCACGCACCCGGTGAAGCCAGGCTGTCACAGAGCTGCTGTGGTGGGCTTTTTTCCCTGCTGTGGGGCTGGGGAGCTCTGTGCAGCATTGCCTTAGAGCCCAGGGCTGGGGGGGTGCTGGGGGACAGGGTGGGAGAGCCAGCTGCAGGAAGTCCTTGGTGGCTTTTTCTCCCAGCAGTACAGAGCCCCCCTGGCAGGTGTTCTCAGTTGTAGGTGCTGTGAGCAAACCCTCCACTCTCTAGACTCTGCCTGCATGGGAGGATCTGGCCTGGGCTCAGGCAGCAGCTGGAGTAGACACTAGAGGACCTCTTGAGGTTTGTGCCAGCACTGCTTCTCTGTGATTACCCCCTCCCTCTCCCCCTCCCCAGGGCTGGGGTCCGACCATACCCCTGCTCTCGCTGCTCAAGTGGCAAGGGGAAAGCCAGGCAGACCCCAGCTGGGGTCCTGTGCTGGTGGGACACAGGAGGGAGAGGGGAATAAATCCCACCCTATTTCCCTCAGGCTACTGCTGCGGGGGCAGTCTGGAGCAGGGTAACCCACCCCCTTCTCAACCAGCCAGAGCAGTGATAGTGCTCTGCTAGGGACGAGAGGGGTGGGGCCAACCCTGCTCTACTGGAACAGAGAGCACAGCCCTGCCCAGCCCAGGGCTGTGAAGCATGCTGGGATGCTGGGGTACTGTGAGTTAACTTAAACCAGGAAGGGGTATGAGATAGACATTGCATAAACCAGTTTGACCCAAACCAGTTAAGTCTGATACTACATTCAACCAGATTTATCTTAAACCAGTTTTGGTCATTTTGAAAGCAGTTTATGTGCATGGAATTTCTGTTCTGTTACAGGGTTAAACTGTTTTTTGATCATTTAAACCAGTTTATGTATAACTTCTCCATGTGTCTCCAGTCAGTAACTGTAGCTCTAATATCTATTTTGGATTGAATGAGTTTACCATTGAAATCTATATTATTGTCCCAAGCTATTGATTCTTCAATTGAAGATATAGTTTCTAGTATCACAGACTTATTGCCATCTGATGCCACTTCCCCCACCTGCATTATCTTCACTAGCCTGGATGATCTGCACTCCTTGCAAAATGTCCTTTATTGTGGCATCTCCTGTATTCTCTTGTTATTGCTTGACATTATTGCCAGTGGTGTTTTGCCAGACCTGCTTTTACCATTAAAGTTTTTTGATAATTTTTGCCTCATTTTTGTTCTCTTTTTATATTGTGTCTTAGATGTAAAGATACCTTCCCCTCTTAGATCTTGTCTCTGTTATATCAATTTTATCTGATGAAATTTAGGTACACTATTAGCCTTTAAGTCATAGTGCTGTTTCTTTATTTTTTCTTGCATGTTAAGTTTTGTTTATGCTTTCTGCTAGTGTGAGTTCAGGAGGTAACTGTAGCTGTGCTGATAAAATGGCATCTCTGATGCCTATAACAATGCTGTCTCTTATGAATTCTTCTTTCAAAACTCCATAATGGCAGTGTTCAGCAAGTGTGTGAACTGTAGTAATAAAAGATTTAGCTGTTTCCCCTGGTTCCTGGTATCTCATATTAAATTTGGTACTTTGTATATAACATTTCTTTTTCCTATAAAATGGGGGAAAAAACACTCTTTGACTCTTTCTCTTCCTCAGGGTGGGGGAGGGCACATAGAATATCATCCACAGCCTCTCCCTTAGCAAAGATGAGGGTATCTACCTTGTAATCCTATGTTCTTTCTGATGAGGCTGAAATCTGACTGCTCAAACCTGATCAAGCAAAGCCAGGTGCCTACATCCCCACAGTAAAACTTCTCTGGCAGAGCCATCTGTTTTATGGTTTTCATAGCTGCA
>NW_017728949.1:23045024-23111851 GCF_001723895.1 Crocodylus porosus | reverse complement strand
TAGCTACCTGGATTAAGGACAACAAGAAGTCCTTTTTTAAATACATAGGGGGTAAAAAAAAGGTACCGGATAACGTGGGGCCTCTGCAAGGCTAGCTAGGAAATCTGGTTGTTGCACCAGATGACAAAGCTAACCTATTTAACAATTTCTTTGCCTCCATTTTTCTGAGCAGGGACTGGGTCACCCCCCCCCACTGGGACCCCTGTAGGCTCCATGGGAGGTGCACCCAGGCCTAGGGTCAGTGAGAACCTAGTCAGGGAACTTCTGGAGGGACTGGATGTATTTAAATCAGCTGGTTCTGACAACCTCCACCCCAAAGTACTGAGGGAATTAGCAGAGGTCATTGTGGGACCCCTGGTATGGCTTTATGAGCACTCTTGGTGCTCTGGCGTGGTGCCAGAGAACTGGAAAAGGGCCAATGTGGTTCCCATTTTCAAAAAAGGGAGGAAGGAGGACCCAGGAAACTATAGGCCAGTTAGTCTTACCTTAATCCTGGGTAAGCTTTTTGAGAGAATTATCCTGGTGCATGTCCAAGAGGGGCCAGCAGGGGAGATTATGCTTGGGGGCAACCAACATGGGTTCATTAGAGGCAGGTCCTGTCAGACCAACCTGGTGGCCTACTATGACCAGGTCACAAAATCCTGAGACGCAGGTGTCACGGTGCATGTAGTCTTTCTGGACTTTCGGAAGGCCTTTGATGTGGTCTGTCACTCCATTCTCATTAAAAAACTAGGGGACTGTGGTGTTGACACCTACACAGTCAGTTGAGTCACTAACTGGCTTGAGAGCCACACCCAGAGAGGGGTGGTGCACGGGTCATTTTTGACCTGGAGGGATGTGGGCAGTGGGGTTCCACAGGGCTCGGTCCTTGGGCCTGCACTGTTCAACATCTTCATCAGCAACTTGGATGAGGGAGTAAAAAACACCCTGTTCAAATTTGCAGACGACACTAAGATGTGGGGGGAAGTGGGCATGCTGGAAGGGAGGAACAGGCTGCAATCAGACCTAGACAGGTTACAGGGGTGGGCGGATGAGAACAGGATGGGTTTCAATGCTGACAAGTGTAAGGTACTGCATTTGGGGGGGAAGAACCAGCAGCATACCTACAGGCTGGGGAACTCCCTTCTTGTCAGTGCATAAGCAGAAAAGGATCTTGGAGTTATTATTGATACCAAAATGAATGTGAGCCGACAGTGTGGGGACGTGGTCAGGAAGGTACCTTGTCATGCATCCACAGATGCATCTCAAGCAGGTCCAAGGATGTGATCCTCCCCCTCGCATCATCAGGGGTCAGCAGGGCAGGCCCTAGGAGAAGAGGCTACGGGACCTGAATCTGTTCAGTCTCCACAAGAGAAGGCTGAGGGGAGATCTAGTGGCTGTTTACAAACTAGTCAGGGGGGACCAGCAGGCATTGGGAGAGTCCCTGTTCCCCCCAGCACTACCAGGACTGACTAGAAATAACAGTCACAAGCTGGCAGAGGGTAGATTCAGACTAGACATCAGGAGGTGCTTCTTCACTGTCAGGGTGGCTAAGATCTGGAACCAACTTCCAAGAGAAGTGGTGCTGGCTCCTGCCCTGGGGGTGTTCAGAAGGAGGCTAGATGAACACGTTGCTGGGGTCGTTTGACCCCAGCATTCTTTCCTGGCCATGGCAGGGGGTCAGACTTGATGATCTGCTCAGGTCCCTGCTGACCCTACCAACTATGAAATGGGTTTTCCCTGTCTTGTCGCTGCTGCAGTGCACACAGTTTCTCCCTAACCATCTGTACTCTGGCAGTCTGGGAACTCCTTTTTATTTTTCTCTTTCTACTTTTTTTCCCCTTCTAGAAAGAAGGATCAGGCCCACTTCTGATGCCATATGGTGTGAGGGAGATGGACATGTGAAGCCACATTATGGGTTGCAATCTGACTCTCTCAAACATTTATTACAGGTCCCCCTACTACAGCCTGTCTGGTAGGTGTGAAGGACCAGTGCTTTATGATCATGCCACAAGATCCATGTGAAAATCACGTGGACCATGGAGCATCCTTAGAAGACCAGCTTTTCTGAGTAAGCCATCAGATCCTCTGAGTACCTACTTGCATGTTCTGTGGCCACATCACTCCTGAGAGCATCATTTATCAGCACTATACTGATCTAGTTGAGATGCTAATTAGAGCTTGAGGGTCCATGAAGGATGTGTTGAAGGCAGCAAGGTGGAGGTTGTCTTAAATCATCTTTATGTCTAGGATCTTTTAAAGAGATAGTGAATGTACAGAACTACCTCCCTGTAAAAATCTTAGTGACGAGACACTTAAAGTTTTTGCCATGAAGTATTAAGTGAGGTTAGCCTCTTCTACCTCTTTATCTTGCCACTTTACCTCTTGGTAAAAACTACAATGTTGTAGTCTCACAGGGATTTTACAGCAGTATGGCTAATGTAAGTTAGTTACCCCACCTCAGAGAAAAATTACAGTGTATCATGTGAAATGAGACAAAATCTAAATGAATTGTTTAGTGTTAGCTTTAACTTAGGCTTCGTGATGTACCCACATAAAGCGCCGCATGGTATCAAACATTATATTTCCTCAGTTACATTCTTGGACTCTGAAACAAAGTATTATAAACTTTCAAATATACAGAGCTTTGAGAATTTCTTGCCTTGTCAAAGCCAGGCTTGCTCCTGCAAACATATAGGACATTCTTTCAAAAAAGGAAGTAGGTAGAAATGTAGAAAATTATGTTGTTATAACTCATATTTCAAGTGCATATAGTCAGAGGCATAGCATGAAAAAATGTGCCCTGGGCTGTCTTTTCTTAAATTCTGCCTTCCTCCTAGTAGTCAATCTCATGTAGTGCATACAAGGTGTTCTAAGAATCATAATAGTTCCCTGGACTGGCAGCAGAGTTTGCTGCTGCTGGGGGCAGGGGTGGTGGTGGGACTTTCACCCCTTTTTTTCTGCCACTGGAGCCGATATCCAGAGGGTCAAAAATGCTGAAATCAGCAGCAAAAAATGGGGGTCAATTCTCTCATGCCTCCCGCCCCCCACACACTCTCAGTGGCAGCGGCAAACTCCATTGTTGCCCTACAAAACTATGATTCCCAGAACACCTTGTTCTCTGACACCTATGCTTCCTGAAGCCAGAAAATGGCAGTAGAGTGAAGCAAGACAGAAGTAAGAAGGCAGCAGCTAAGTAGCCTGCAGTGAGTAGCCCCAGGGTGAGGTGCTCCTTCTGCCTTAGGCGGCACCCAGGGCACCTGCCACTTGCCCACTCCACGTAACATTACTGCATGTCGTACTCAGAGATCTCTTGATAATTCCCCTGTGATGAGGCCTAGATCAGGCTGCTCCTATGTTACAGTTCTTTAGGCTTCTAAGCAACAGGCGCGAAGTTAGAGAAAATGATGTGATAAGTTTAATTTTCAAGTCTGACATAAAACTCTATGGACTAACTATATGCAAATCCCTCCAAGGGATTTATAAAAACAAGAGTCAAGCTATATAGACATTGTTACAGTAGGGGAAGCATATTATAGATAAAGGAAAAGGTTTTGTTAACCAGCAGAAAAATATTAGTCATCATCAAAACCTGTTCTTATCAGCCGACTTTTAGCCAGTCTTACTAACTGCTTTTCATAGGGTGCATCTACATGTGCAATTAATTCAGATCGATAAACTCTGGAGCATTTTGAGCCAGAGTAAACTACTCCTGGGTGCAGTGTTCATAAATGCGCCGAGGACAGCAGCAGTTTGAGCCAGGGTGGAGCAGTTTATGCCAGGGCTGGAGTCATGGGGAATCAGCCCTGGGGCCTGGGTGGTGGTATTGGGTGGTAGAGGGGCTGTCTGGGGTGCAAAGGTGCTGAAAGAGCAGAGCTGTGTGGCTAGGCAGCAGGCAGGCATCTGACCTTCTGCTGGCTGGGCTGACTAGATTCAATTTATGCCCATGGTCAGTGTCTTCACATGTGTTTTAGTAACAGTTTATAACAGTACTATCTTATGGTGGCATTAATTAGTTTATGGTGGCCTAATAATGTTCATGTGTAGATAGTAATACTTTACTCCGCAGCTAATTAGTTTACTCCACAGTTAAGCACACATGCAGATGTGGCCACAGAGATTTAGGTCATGATTCCAGAGCCCTCTGAGAAGTTTTGTAGACATCATAGACCAGATTTTCAGAAGTGCTTCTCATCAGTGGTTACCACTGCTTGCAGATGGAATTATTAATGCTCAGCCCTTCTGAAAACCAGGCCCCGAGGAATTTTTAAAGCTCTGCTTTTAACTCTTTCTTGTTGTCTTGGGAAGGCAAGATTCTCATCTTCTCTTAGGTCTGATCTCCACAAGCACAGGATCAAACTCTATAGTTTGCCAATTTTTCTTTTTACCTTAGTCTCAATACCCAGCAGTCAGAGCAGCTCACATGCTCTTGCTGTGCATCCCATTTCCAAAGCAAATGTAGGGCAGGTAGATCAAGTTTTGGCATTTGTGTGTTGCACTGTGGCTGAGGCCAGACCAGCTTGCTTGAAAGGGGTTGAGGTGGAACACACATTGTACTGAGGCTTTAAAACAGGACAGCAGAAAAAAGGCTGGTCCCTAAATACTATAGTGCAATAAGGGCCAATCTTTTTGGCAGGTGTCCCACACATTAGTCCTGTGTCCTCCCCAGCAGCCACTCTGATCTCCTTGCCCTGCTCAATCTGCTGCTCTGCTTTCTCCTTCTAGCTCTGTGTTCCATTCCTGACCGGCTTCTTTTGCTTTCTGCTTTCCTCTTCCTACCCTATCTGATAATCCTTCCCCTGGTCTACCACATACCACACAGAAGCTGCTGCCTGTGCTGCTTGTGACACTCATGCCACAGGTTGGACACTCCTGCTATAAAGCATGAGTCTGTTCTAGATATCTACCACGGATAGGTGTTTTCCTCTACCACTTACTGCAAACTGTGGAAGACATGATGTTCCTAGTGCTGAAAACTGTTTCTAAAGATGAGACCAGGCCTCTTTATGGGCCACAGAGCACTAGCAGGTTGTCATCTTTGTTCATTTGTATGTTATTGTAGTGAGTTGTAAGTAGCTGTCTGCTTGAGTCCTCTTTGTTTACTATCATGCTCAGATAGCCTCAGGGCAGGATTTTACATATTTCTTCAGGTAAAAAAAAAGCATGCATTGTTTGTGTATGGGTTGCTACAAGGCCTTGCAGTGGACAAATCTTGTCACTCAATGTAGATGAGATGCTTACATGAGAGGGTATATCATAGAAGTTCGGTTATATGGGGATTTAGCATAGAAGCTGCATGGATAAAACATTACACCACTCTTTAAATATTTGGGTGGAGGGTTAGATGATTTTAATATTGTTTTTGCATTTTAGAGGAAGAGGGGGTTGTGGTTAATTCTTTATTATCTCAGGCAGCAGTTTGCACATCATCTCCTCTTTATTTTTTTTCTTTTAACTGCCAAGTTAGCATTTTTCTGTTTTATTGCTCCTTTCTTAGACGTTTATTTTGGAATATTGCCAGTTATCATGTTCCATTAGGGCAAATATTGCATCAAACTCATGATTAGGGAGTTGAGGGTTTGGGAATATTATGCTTGCATATGAATATTTTCTAATATTTGTCTTTCATGTTACACAGACACAAACACACCCCTGTGTGTGTGTCCATGAAATTAAGGGTCTTCCTCCATGCAAAGAAAAAGGAAAGAGATTTTTCTTTAAAAATATGCTTGTTAAAAGGAGATAGGATTCATTTTATGTTAGATACTTTTGTTTGTTTAAGAACTCTGTGTAGATACCAATATAAAGATGTAGCCATTTACAGTTTACCTGACAGAAACACACCCTTGGTGAGACCTTAGGCAGTCAGCAGCTGTTCTTGTCTGTTGCTCTTTGTTTCCCAACTTAACAAAGATAACCAAACTTGCTGGCATTGAAGCAACACTAAGATCCCAACCCCCCTTTTCAGCTGCCACCTGACCCTGAAAGTGTCTAAGGTTTCTAGGCACCTAAGTTTTCATTAATAGAATCCCCTCAGTTCTGCTGCTGAGTGTGCACAAAGCCACCCACATCCAGATATTGTTGAGCTGCTTAATAACCCTAGCCCATGTCTAAGGCTTGGCATTCCTCTGCCCATCTTGCATGTGGGGCCTGATGTGGTAGATGTTCTCAAGCATGCCTACTGGACACAGTCTTCCCCAAAGATAGCATGGAGGAGATAGTATTGGTTCACATCCTATCCTTACTTATTTTTAGTAATCTAATAATTAAAACACACCTGAAATTTGTGTCAACACTGTAGCCCCAGAAACTGGCACAAGAAGCAAGTCATAGACAAATCATAGGTAGGGGCCTACCAAAATTGAGGCAGGCAGCCAATCTGTGGGTTAATTGCAGGGCCAGCAGTCATTTTCTGAGGCTTATTGCAAACCTCTGTTTGAGGGGCTGTGATGGACCACCTCCCCTTGCTGTTAATTTAATGAGAAAGCTGTCTATCATGTGGCCTCACCACTCACTGCTGATTGGCAGACAGGGGAGAGGCCATATGATGAACAGCCCTCTTAGCCAATCAGTGTCAGGGCAGGCAGCTTCACTGCTTTCACAATGGCAGACTTCAAGAGCAGGCTGCTGTGGCCCTATTTTATTTGTAGTAAGTTACTTATTTTGAAGATCTTGCATACAATGCCTGATTTCATGGGCAATACCTGATTTTGTGGTTTTTGTGGATGGTGCAGGGATAGGGGGAGGGTGGGCAAGCATGGGGGTGTGTGTGTGCCCCCTGGATCTGTGCGGGGGCCAAGAGTGGGTTGCCACTGCAGGCTTTGCCCTGGGCATCAAACTTCCTTGCCACGGTACTGGGTGACCTCAAACAAGCTTCACTCCTTAGATTGCCCAAATAGCAGCCTGCAGCTGCCCCCAAGTCCAAGTCCAGCTCCTTTAAACCACAGTCCTGGCTGAGATATCCAGCTCCACTGTGCACTCCTCTGTGTAGGGCTGACCTACATGCTGCTCTCTTCCCCTTACTCGAGCTTCCTTTCCCTTTTTCCTTTGCCCTCCAGTCCCTAGGGGTTGTGGGGAGTTGTAGTCCGCATGGACAGTCAGCACACCTCTTCAGATTGCCCCTGGTTCCTTCTGCTGTTACACACATTACGCCTGATTATTTCTAGTAATCTATTAATTAGAATGCACACCTCAGTGATGGGAAACAAGTTCAAATACTTCTTCTTTTGCCTTATTTAGAGCCAGGTTTTCCTTGTTCTAGTTGAGCATGCTAGCTATTGAACATTGGAGGAGTGGCTGCCACATCTTCCTACTCCTTTTCCTCTACTTAAGCCAAATTTTGAATGAATAGCAGAAATGTATTTTTGGTGGTGCAATTTCATTATCTTCCAATATTGGAGTAGTTACTGTGCATAGTATTTTGTGCATGATTGTTTTGCCTCCAGTTTCTTCTGACTTATAGGGTGGGAATGGAAACAAAAATAATTTGGCATGAACAGAGCAAGACAATGTCCATGTCAGAACCCATAATTGCTCTCATGCAACTATTTTAGAGTCCAGAACTTTGTTCAGCCACCCAATACCATAAGCAACCATGGGTCTAAAAGTGTGAAGACTTGTTCAGACAACAAATCATAAACCTAGCATAATGAGATTTTAGGCTTTTCTTATCGTGTGACCTTGGAGAAATCACTTAACATCTTGGTACTTTGGTTTTCACCTTTATAACACAAGGGATAATTATATTTTTCCAACTGAACCAAGATAACCAAACTTTTGATCAACTGGAAACCACAGTAAACTACCATTTCCACTTCCAAGCAAGTAAGATTTAAGCATCCAGGAAGGAGGAGGTAAACTCCTCAATCTTAGTTAAAATCTCTTGAATTAAAAAATAGCTGAAAGGGAATTTTTTTAAGGTGAAGTCAAATCAATATCAATAATATCTAAAACAAATCTTTTATCTGAATTGTCGTTTGGCTCATGCACACTAGTTATGAGAGAGTGTTAACTAGTGCTTGGATGCTGGATATTAATTAAAGCAAATTTGGACACAAAACAGTGGGAGCAGTATATCATGCTCTTTGGGGTTTGTACTAACACACACAGCCACTCAACAGGTTCTAAAAGAATATTTCTAAGCAGCCAATTTATCTGTCTCCAAAAATTTGTTCTCCAAGTTTTGTTCCCATCTGCCAAAGAAAACATGTCATTTTTTATGAAAGAACTTTGACAGACAGGAGTTACGTACTTGAGATAAAGCCTCTGTTTTTACCTGATTCAGGCTCCAAAGTGAGACAGCCTTTGAAATGATCACTTTTCTTGTCATTCCATATGATCTATTAACATTAACATTTTAATGTTGTTAATCTGGTTAGATGAAGAGCAATCATCCTTTTGTCCATGGCACACCTGCCAAGTCTTACAGCACTATTTGGGTCTATTTAATTTTAAATTTTTGCAAAAACTGTTCTTAAGCAGAAATATTTAATTTGTTATACGTAAAGCATATTATGTCACCACCATTAATAATTGTTGCATAATATTTGGGAATTACCATAATCAAATACCAAATAACAAGATCATATTGAATTTTAATTTCAATCTGTTTTTGTCCTTTTTCCTTTCCCCATACGGCCCCTCCAAAAAAGGCATAACAGCTCTTAATTGGTAAGATTAATTATGGGCTAAGAATATCTCTAGAAATCTAAAGGTAAGTAAGAGAAGGGGTGGTTAATGATGACATTTTAAGCTTAGAGGTGCTGAACTAAATCTAAATTTGTTCTTATTTTGCAGTAAACACTTGTGAAGAGAGATTACATCTACTATGCTCAGCACTGCTAGCAGAGACATGGCATTGGAACTAAAATATGGTGAATTGAAGTCAGATAAGCAAAGATTTTTGGTGTCTTGTGACAACGGTGCTTAGAAGCATGAGATTGACTTCAGTTTAGTAAGGGAAATCAAAGGGTGGCTACAGATCCATTTTTTTTCATTTCCACATAAGTAAGGGCTAAATTCTAAAATGAAGTCACTTATGCCAATTCATACCATCTGAGGTTTTGGCCCTACTTTGTTATCCTTATCCTTGCAGATGTAAATATCAAATACAGCCTGATTATGGGGGAAGCTTGTCAATTAAAGAAATAGAATAATTTCCACCAAAATGATTATGATTTAAACTATTAGAATCTGATTTTGTACATAGTTTTGATCTGGAAAAAAAAACATTATTTGACCCTACCACATTCTTTTTTACCTAAATATGTAGGTAAAAATTTGCTCATTGGCCTGATCATAAGAAATACACACAGAGGATTTCCACTATTTTTATCTTGAAGTAAAGAAAATCAGGCACTTATGCAAAGGTAGCTTCTCATAAACTCAAGCCTACCACCACACTTGTTTGGGGCTATGTCCTATAGACCAGAGTATTGGATTGTGTAGTTTTATTTTGTCAGTTTTGGGTATAGTGTGCAATTTATTAGTTTTCAAGTCTGGCCTACTTGCTCCAAATACATGACCTAATGCTAATAGAAGTCAGTGGAAGAACTCCTGAAAAGGAATTTGGGTCAGGTCTTTTATCATTTGAAATTTTCTATTATGGATTATACAGCATAAGAAGTCAAATCCATAACTGAGCAAGAGCTACTACAGTTTGACTCTAAAACTTCAGATTAAATGTTGTCCACATCACTGTTACCAAGTCAATTCCTTTTCTACATACAGAAGAAAATGTTTGTTGCTGTTCTTGTCAGTTAGCTTGGATTATTCTAACATCATAATTGCACTGTGCCTTAGCAGAAGATTTATAATTTTTTCATTGTGGTCAGATTGGGTGCCTGTATAGCTGCACAGAGGCTGTTCTGATGCCCTGTAATTACACTAATGCATGGTAATTACTGCACTCTAGTAGCATCCCGCATCCCGTGTATTAGCATCCCCACACTTTAAAATGGTGGTGGGGGCATGTTAACTAAAGCTCATCAAATGAGCTTTAGTTCAAACACCCCTGCCACCATTTTGAAGCTTGGGGAGGCTGATATGTGAGACACTGTGGCACTTTAATTAGAGCAGCTCTGAAAGTCACTCTAGTTAAAGTGCTGCTCCTCCCACTCCTGGAGCATGTGTAAAAGTGCCCATTATTTCTCTGTACAAGAGGGTTTTTCAATAATCCTCCTGTGATATGCTTTATTTAAAATTTGAATCTGCCATTGATATACTAAGACAAAAATGGGTTAAGAGGAGTAAATCTAGTCAACATCAAAATGTGTGAAAGATGGTTCCAAGAACAAAATTCCTGAACCCTTTTTGTTTCCAAACCATGCTTTCATACTTCTTCTATGGCCACCCTGAAGAGCTGGTGAAACTGGCTCACCAGGACCGGGATGCATGACGCCCTGTGGCATTTCCACCTGCTGGTGCGGGCCTGCCTCTCTCCTGAATTCAAGCATGCAGTCCTCTGGTGGACAGTGTCCACCTTTGAGGAACGCTGGGCCGTCGACGGGGCACTGTGCTGAGTTGAGGCAGGATGCCTGCTCCTTGCCCTGTGACACCACCGGCTCGTCAAGGTCCAGAGGCGCACCCAGCGAGCTGTGACCTTGGGCTTTGTCCAGGTGGGCTGACTCCTGATGTCCTGAGGCCCCCCTGGGTGTCCCCACTGGCAAGAACTGTATATATGTATATATGTCAGTACTTCTTTTTTTTTTTTTTGTCTAAAGTGTGCGGGCAGGCCTTGCAGGCCATGAGCCCAGGCCTTGTCCTCGAGGCCCAGAGCCTTTGACCAAACTGTATATAATTTCTACTGCCCACCATTTGCCACCCTTCCCAGGATAACCATCTCTTAAAAGTCAAAAGTCTTTCTTTATTTCTTTTTTTGACTTTTTGACAGGTGGAAAAGGTGCAGACCATCATGCATCCTGGTCCCGGTGAGCCGGTTTTGTTGGCTTTTCAGGGTGGCCATCTTGGCCTGGGCCACCAGGAAGTTTGCCAAGCTGACTGTGGCCCACTCAGCCACCTGGTACGGGAAGGAGTGGATGTAGGTTTCCTCTGAGAAGTCCTGGCCCAGTGCCCGAAGCAGTGCCCCGAGGGTGGCAAAGAGCAGCTGCAGTCAGGGGCAGTCGAGCAAGGCGTGGAAAATGTCCTCTTCCAGCACCCTTGGGCAGAAGGGGCAGGCCACTGGGTCCAGGTGGCACACAAAGGTGCCAGTGACCAGGATGCCGTGCACCAATCTCCACTGGAGGTCGCCGGTTTTCTTGGCGGTGGATGCCTTGTACAGTGTGCACCACGCTGGGGTCTCAGGCCATGCCAGGCGCCACCGCCATGCGGTGTCATGGCAGCTGGCCAGCACCTGGGCATGCTGGGTGTGCACCACCCATGCCTAAAGTCCCTTCCGGGGCAGTGTGCCAAAGGGGCAGCCCGTATTGCTGCTGGGGGGACACAGGAGCCTGAGCAGTGTGTTGGGTCAGTCAGCTAGCTCACTGCTGGGATGACCGGCAGTGGTGGGAAGGCATTACCTGTGGCATCTGTGGTGGGGAGGACCTGGTGAGCCTGGAGGTAGCCTTCTAGGGTGGTTGCTGCTTTCATCGAGAGGGCGGCCCTAACAGCATGCAGAAGCCAGCCCACAGTGCGGACAGAGCGCAGTGCCATCTGGGCAGCCAGGGCTTCAGGTGACAGCCAGCCCAACTGAGCAGGGTCCAGGAGGTGCCCCAGGCAAGTGGTGTGCACCTCAACAAGAGCAGCCACTAGGCTGGCAGAGGCCAGACTTGGCATGACAGGGCCGGGTTGTGGACCGGGGCTCCTGAAGCAGCTGTGGGAAACGCAAGTGCCTGGCTCGGGGACAGAGATGGAAGGCAGCCCGCCAGGCCTGCACCATGCTGCAATAGAATGGGGGAAGGACCGCCCCATTCAGGAAGGTGAGGTCCAGCATAAAGAGCTCCCAGTCAAAGCCAAGGCCCCCCACTCAGTGCAAGAACCAGCACACCAGCTGCCACCATGGGAGGTGGTCCTCGGCATACAGGAGCCGCTGGAGGGCTTGCAGGCAGTAGGTGGCCACCCTGCTGGCCAGGTCGATCAGTCAAAGTTGTTCGTTCATTCTTAAGAAAATACATTTTTCTCCTTTTAAGGTTCTCTGAAGCCTCCAAACAAAACAACAAACATATCTGGCAGATAATGCAGGGGGAACAGTGGAACACATTATAAAACAAGAAAAAACACCATGGATCTAAGACTTCCAATTCTTGAAATACCTTTTGAAAATGTGATTTAAGCTTCTATATCACTTAAACATGTTAGACAATTTTACACAAAAGTGCTATGAAAATGGAAAAACTGTAGGGAGGGATGTGGAGAAAGGACAAGAAACCTTCTCTCATTTTAATAATTTCAAGTATTGCCAGCTTGGATCATGGGCGACTGGTGCTTTCTGGGTCGGGGGGGAGCACTTGCCTCCCCAGTGGCCAGTCAGCAACTGGGGGCGAGGGGCCCCTGTGGCTGATTGCGTGTATCCAGAAGTGCCTGTGGCATTGGGGTCAGCATGATCAGCCATGGGGGAACCATCACTTCCCAGTCAGTATGATCAGTCACAGAGGGACCATGGGGATCGCTCCTCCTGGCACCCCCACTTCCCAGCCAGCACTCTCGGGGGGGCACCAGCACTCTTGCCTGCTCCCCCGCCCATCACCTAAGTGGGGAACACTAGCTATGAGGGGGTATACCAGTGGTCTCAGGGGGTGCATGTGCCTACAGCCTTAGATTTCAATAACCAGCTTGGAAAAAATGATCCTTCTATCAAATAGAGGCATGGTGTGGGCTGAATGGGGCTTTGTTTTGGCATATTTGCTGCAGCATATCTATGTGAACGATCAGGGCCATGTAAAAACAGTGTAGGCTGAGTGTGAAGACATGCAGCATGCATCATGGTAACGGGCAGCTGAGGGGGAGAGATAAAAAGAAAAAAATGATAGAGTGTGTCTGTGCCAAAGCAGACAACACTGGAGACTGCTACCACAAAAACACCACTCTCACTTTTGCTGGCCCTCCTTGTGTGCTGCTTGCTCAAAAATGTCATGTGATCCCTTTGGTTATGTACTTAGGATGACCTAGAAGCATTCACTTGAACATACCTGAGTCTGAGAGCCATACAGGCCACATTCTTGATGCATACCAAAAAAGTGGCTACATGGCATGTTTTGTCAGTATTTGGCACACATGGAGTTGTGAGGAAGTGGGTGATAGGGAAAGGTAAAACTGGTAGGTGCATATAACTTAATTCCAGGAACTTTAATTGTAGCTGCCTGAGGTGCAAGCAAAAGTGGAATTTGAATCAGGAGGTTTTTTTCTGAAGTTCTAAACTGTTCAGAGCCTCCAGTGGTGTATAGCAGTAGTGCTCAACCTCCATTTCATGGGGCAGATCTGGCCTATGCAGAGCCAGCCTTAGGGGCAGGTAATGTGGGTGACCACCAGTGTACCGTGGTTGGGGGTGGTGCCCCCCACCACACACACACATGCACTCAGGTGCCATGGCAGGTGGTGGTGCTGGCCTGGAGTGTTGCTTGGGGCCCCATGCAAGGTCTAAGCAGGGGTGGGGCAGAGCAGGCTGTTTGGGATTCTGTGAATGGGGGCAGGAGCAGCACCTGCTCTTACCTAGGTGGGCAAGGCAGGGCAGGGCAGGGCCAGGTGGTGCATTCAGGGAGTGCTGGGCTGGGGCTGGTGGCTCATGGGGGGAGCAAGAAAGGGGTCTGGCTGTCTTCCCTGCACACAGCTGGTTGCATGTTGAGTCCTGGAAGAGCTCCGTAGCATCTGCAAGGCACCAGAGCCCCTGTGCCAGCACTTGCTGCCTGCTTGCCATAGGTCCTGCACCCTCTACTTGGGCTTCACAGGGGTTCAGTTGGCAGATGCCCTGCCCAGCTTCCCAGCTCATTGGATGGAGCCCCTCTACAGAAGGGCAGCAGCACTAGTGACCTTGGGGGGAGGCTTCCAGGATGGGTTTGGGGGGGTCCCATGGGGGATGCCAAAATACAAGTTCACCTAGGGCACCATTTTCCCTAAGGCCAACTCTGGGCCTGTGGAGCTATGCCGTCCAGCCCATGGGTCTCCCCATAAGTTCATAAATGTAGTGGTGAGGAATAGACACAAAGGGTGCCTATATACGAGTGTGGAGGCTACTCAATTAATCGAGGCTGCTGGAGTGTGGCAACTACTGTGCTTCAGCAGCCTCCTGCATCTTGTGTATCAGCATCCCTGCGTTTAAAATTGGTGGTGGCAGTGCTTGAACTAAAGCTCATTTGAGCCACCATTTTTAAGCATGGGGACACTGATGCATGAGACTTGGTGGTGTTTTAATTAGAGTGGCTTTAAGAGCTGCTCTAATTAAAGAGCTGCCCCCTCCCCCTCAGGGCACATATAAAAGTTCCCAGAGGTAATGGACAGGAAATTAGATATGAGTTAACAACTAAATATGGTGCCCAAGAAATCACAATGTAATTTTGTGAGTCTTTGGTTAGGACAGACTTTCCTTGGTTCTGAGGGTTGCATCACGTACCACAACTTTTTGTTTCTCCGCTTACAATGTAATTTTTTTGGTTGCATACTGTGGCAGAATGCTACCTCTGCCTCTCCCCAAAAAACTGTGTTATGTGACAATTTGGTTAACATGTTCACTACAAAGGGCAGACATCCTATGCATTTTAAATTGGTTGGCTGGCAGCCAACAGGTGCTTGGCCTCCATTGGACCAGGTAAATGAGGTCATAAGGGCTATATAAGTTAAGGACTCCCAAGGAGGAGGGGGCATAGCCATGATGAAAACTCAGAGAGAAGAACTGGACCATCTGAAACTTGATCTCTCTCTCAAAACTCATGATCAATGAACTGCCTGCCTCCGGAGGGAATCTCCACCTGCCTCTGGATGATACTTGTGAGTAAGCTACCTGAGATCTAACTAGATATATAGATTGCAGTAATTCAGATGCATGATCAAAGGCTGCTGCAGCCACCCTGTTTGCTGTATTCTCTGATACTACTCACCTTTGTAGCCTATTCCAACCCTACTCCTTGTAGCCAATAAAGTTCTCCTTTGTACCTAGCATGGGAGACTTATTGGGAGTGGGTCTAGATTATGCCTTGGGGTTCCCTTGGTTCAGCTGACTAAGGGAGACCACTACTTGTGCTTCTGACTGGGGGAAGCATCCCAAGTTCTTGAAGTGAGGCAAGTACCCTCCAGGGCTACTAGGCCTGTGTTTCCCAGGGGACACTGTTCCAGGATCAAGCCCATCCCTGGGTGGTGGCAGCAATACCCCCAGGCTAGTGGGTGTGCTCCAGGAAGGGGGTTGGCCAGATGTGAGGCACCCCCGGGAGGCACTTGGAGCCTGGAAGGTGGTTGGGCACAGTGAGATGGGTGGCTCAGCATAGGAGCACCCCCTACTGGCCTGCCACACATATCCAGAGTCATCCTTTCCCCCTTCTTGGAGCTGATGGACTCTTCCCTAACTAGTACTGATGAAACAGTATCTAGATCCCTGTATTTACTGCTCAGTATGTCAAAACCATAGAGGCATCAACAAATTAAAGAGGATGCAGATGTGTGGTTGAATGAGCATTAACAAGATTTAAGAAACTGAAGAGAGCGCTCACCCCCCCCACCCGCCCCCAACATTTCTGTATAGTTTGATCAAAATAAAGTCTGAGTAATCCTTAAGGCCATGGTCACATGAAAGCAGTTGCCTCTGAGACTAGGAACCTTAAAGCAAAAGCCTTGGAGATAACAAGACAATGAACAGCTATGCTGGGAAGAAACTGCCTTGTCCCAGAAAGAAATTGCTCAGAATTGGAAATGGGGTAAAATGTCTTTGGTTAGGACAGACTTTCCTTGGTTCTGAGGGTTGCATCACATACCACAACTTTTTGTTTCTCCGCTTACAAACCAGGGTTCACCTGAGATAACTTGTCCATATGTTATGGCCTACGGGTATAAAGTATGTATAAGGACCCTGGGAATAAAAAATGGTAAATCTAGAGAAATAATTAAGAAAAATGTCTTTGCCCTGAGACCTGTAGGCTTTAGATTAATGCAATCTGTGGGGCAGTATCTGTGTCATTCCAGGTATTTGTATATTGCATGACTTATCTGGATCTGAACCTCAGCGAGGTGTCTATATCATGCAATATAAAAGTTAAGTAATAACAACAGTAGCACCAATCACTATGATCTGTGGTATAATTTAAAGTTGAACCAAATGCTGTAAAGAATAATTCACTTCAGGAGACAGAGCGTGGGAATGCACTATTAGACCTACAACTCTTATTTAAGTAATTCTTTTATTTTATAGAAAGTGATGATATGCTCCACAGTGAGGAGGATTTCTTTAACATTATAGGTAGGTAGCACCTGCTTCACAACCCAGTAATAAATCAGAGAGGAAAAGAAAGCTAAGCCACTGGAAAGCTTCCTACCAGTTTTAGTGAACTTTGAATTGGGCCAAGAATAAAAAAAAAGGTTTTAATATATATGTAAGCACTTGTAACTCTTATAAAAAGCCACATTCCATTCCAGATTTAGATTTAAAATAAAATTTACTTTTGGTGATATGATCCTGCATTTGTTCTATTTTTCTAACCTTTCTCACATAAGAATAATCTGGATGCTTCATTAATATCTTAACTGATTTTAATTCTGTATGACACATACTAGTTTAACTTCATAATGTTCTTCTTTATATAGTAGCATTTATTTCTTGTACCAACTCTCAAGGATGTTTTATCTGTTTTATATCCCATTGAATTCTCTGAGAAACTGCACTAGTTTACAATAATTTTATTACTTTATTAATTAAACGTTTTCCAACAAGCTAGCTATGGCATTTCTTATCATCAAGGGTTCCATTAGTTTTTAATGGTGTGAGACAGAATTACCATTTACCCACATGCAATTTAAGAAGCATCATTAACACAGAAAAAGCACCAGGTGGGATTTCTAATAGTTACTGTTTCTCATTTTTGTTTTTATTTAAAAGGAATAACTGGTTTTGAGGTTTTTGCTGCAAGGTTGCCAAATCCTGCCTTTGTTTTTATGTTCTAGATAATTTAAAATAATGTTCTTCTATCTCCTAAGGCTCTATTCAACAATATTTTACTTATCTTCACATAGCTTCGTTTGTACGCAATTTCTCTAGGCAGCCGAGTGAGTGTGTTGTCTGCACAGTAATCATCAACAAGAACAAAGACTAATCTACATGGTCAGTAAGCATGGTGTGTGTTCCTGTGCTAGGAGTTGAGGGTGTTAACTGAGGAGATAAAAGACTGTGCGGATATGCAAGTATTCCTGTGACTGGAAACAGTTCGGCATAGCGTGGTGACAAGCAGTACACTGCAAGGATGAATCAGATTACCACTGATTTTTTTTGCAGTTTAAATATTTACACCACGCATGAGTCTGGGTATGATAGGCTAGATACCTCTCACATAATCAGGGGTGATGGTGATGTTTCTCACTGGTAGTAAGGGTTGGAAGTTAATAGTATCAAGAGCTGAGAAAAATCTAGTTAGTGTATAAGTGTGGTCAGAAAAGGAATTTTATGTGATTTAACACACTATAAACAAACACCAGGTCATTAGACAAGACCCAAAAGCACAGAAAGAATTCTGCAGTAATATTCAACAAGCCTAGTATAAAACATATATCTATCTAAGGGCAATCGGACAAATAAAAACCAGATGTATGAAGAAATTTCACATGGGTACACAGTGTACATTTCTGACTTAACGTTATTAAGACAGATATTTTTTATAATATGCCCCCTCTTTTGCTGTCAGCTTGGAAGTCTTGTCTATAACTGAATGGCATGTTCAAGTCCAAAAGATACAGATGAATAAGAGTGGGAATATAGATTTCTAAAGTTCCAGGAAAACTTTGATTCAGAACCTTCCTGGAGATGCTATTGCTCGATGTGTAAGTCAAATGAAGAATTGGGTTATAGTAAATATTTACCTTAAACTAAATGGCAATAATTAAATGGTGACTTAATTACTATATTCTATTCAATTATACTGAGTGTTGACTAATTGCTGACTCAGTCCATTTACATGTTAATAAATGCCTGTGTTTGAGGCTTGCTTTTGTTAATTTCCTAGGTTTAATAATATGAAGTAGAGTTGCTGGGTTTTTTTTAACTCTTTGTTTCTGGAAGTTGTGGGTTTTGTATGCTGTGAGAAATATAATAACTATAGGATTATGGACTATCATTGTGATAGCCTGCTTTTGCTGTTTCAATTTTTATTTTTGCACACTTATAAAAAATAATATCATTTTTGGGAGAGAAACACCAAAGAAAATCTCTCTCTCTTTTCCAAAAAGAGAGAAACCTCTTAAAAAATTACATCTTTCCCTATAAAATATTGGGCTATTTAAAGTAGGCTTTTAAGTGTATGTGGTCCAACTGAACTCAAGTTACTCACTTGTATATGCATGATCAGATCCTTTTCTAGTTCACACATACAAGACAAGATTCTACCCATATTCAATCAACTATTCTTGGCCCATGTGAGTAGTCCCATCAGAAAGGAAGAGAAAGTTATACAGCAAATGTCTGCGGGCTCAAGAAATGGGATAAATTCTTTTGTTCAGCCTCTGCTCTTACTTTCTCCATTTCTATCAAACATATAGGAATGTATTCCTATATCACAGGGATGTTGTTGTGAGATTAAACTGTCTGAGGAGGGTGGAGTGCTGAGAAAAAAAAATGATGGGGACTGAATAAGTACTTCAGATAGGTAGACAGGGGTCTTGCAAGGATAAATTTGTGTGAAACTCAAAAACCCTGGGAAAAGCACTGTAGAAAAGCCTAAAAATAAACAATGTGTTGTGGGATCAGGCCCAAAATGAGCAATGTAAAACAATATTTCTACTGTGTATTGCTGAGAGACAAATTTGGCATAAATATACCCCACCAGATTTTCCCCTTCAGTCAGTTCAGCAGGAATTGCCTGGAAGGAGTTTTGACAGAAGGTTAACACAAGAGCAGAAGCTGTAAAGTTGGTTTTCTCCACACTTGATCTACAGTTGTTTACTAATGCCTTCTCCTTGGCCTGGATGTATCACGTGTGTGGGTTTGGGTAACATTTGATGAACCACTGGAAATAGTGGGGCAGTGCAAGGGGATGAGAAGCTGGGGCAGCAACTCTGCCAAATAGCCAGAGGAAACCCTTCTTACATTCCTGTCAGAATCTTTTGATACAAGGGTGATAGTAAATAGGGAAGTTATCTGTGAGTCTACAGATGATTGAGGAGGCCAAACTGAAATCTGTGAATTGGATTGTAGACATAGTAAATAGTTCCAGGAGAAAAGAGTAAATCCCTGTGATGATGTTGGGTCACAAATATTTCCTTTTGTCTCTCTCATTTCTCTGCCTCCACAAGAGGGTGAGTTTGCTTGAAATGACTTATGCCTTGTTATACATCATGGCACCATTGGGGATGATTCAGTGCTTCAGTCTCCCATGTATTAATGTTAATTTTCATTTCTTCAGATTGGCCTTCAAGGTGTCCTTGAATCTCTTCTTTTGCCCACCTTTAGAGCAGAGAGCCTCAGCTAGCTGGCAGAACAGGACCTGTTATGGGAGATGGTTGTCAGGCATCCTTATGACTTGTCCTGTCCAGTGGGCCTGGTGCTGTATAAAACTGGCTTCAAAGTTGGTGGTATTTGCTTGAGCTCAAATGTTGGCATTTGTTCTTCTGTCCTTCCAGTTGATATAAAGAATCTCCTGAAGACATTACTTCATCCATTAATGGGGTATGGATGAAAACAGCCCAGTAGGTGAGAAGTTTGGTTTGGGTCCTGATGTCATGATCATCAAAGACATGGTTTCAGACCAAAAGCAGTGGTGGCAGAATTTATCTGGTGTTGTATACCATCATCTGTGTTGACTTTTTGGAACAGGTCTACACAGGTAGGGGAATTGCTCAACATTCTCCAAGGATTGCCTTCTAATTGTAATATGTGGAGGAATGGCTAGTTGGTGAGGGTGGGTTGGTAAAGGAACTTGTTTTCAGGAAGTTGACAGTGAGTGCAAGCATTTCATGCATGTCACAGAAGCAAATAAGAGGGACCTGGAGTTCTTTAACTGAGTGGGCACACACAATGCAATTGTCAATATAGTGAAAATCAGTAACAGAAGTGTTGGTTATTTTGGATTTGGAAAATAACTGGTTGATATTACAGAGATGCCCATACATGCAATACTGGATGCCAACTCCAGATAGAAGTCAGCAATGAGTTGTGGAATAGCTATAATATAGATGGAAAAGAATGTTGGTGCAATCTCACATCCTTGCTTGACTCCAGTTCTAATAGTGAGCCATTGCCTAGGATGGTTCCTGTCATAATATTATGAAAAGGTCTGATAATGGTAACAAATTTTGGTGGGCATGCAAATCTTATCTGGATCTTCCATAGAGAGTTCATCTTTTTTGTTGTTGATTGAATCAAAGGCCTTAGGTCAATGAAGGCCAAGTAAAGATCTCAGTGTTGCTTGCAACCCTTCTCCTCCAGCTGTCTAACAACAAAGATTATATCTAGTGTACCTCTGAGTGTTCCAGAACCACATGGGACTTGGATGGAATCTCCTCAGTGAGGAAAGTGAGTCTACTGGGGAGAATGTGGACAAGGATCTTCCCAGCTATGGACAGGAATGCGATAACATGTTGATTGCTGCAATCCAATCTGTCTCCTTTCTTGAATATGGTAATGATTCTGGCACCTCTCAAGTCACTAGGAATCTGTTCATGTTTCTAGATTTTCATAATAATGACACGTAATTGGAGAGAGAGCTTTTTTCCACCTTGCTTATAAATTTCAGCTGGTATTCCATCAGGGCCACATGTTATATTGTTGTTCTTTTGCTTAATAGATTTCAAGGGTTCTCTATGTCTGTGGATCCACCTTAATTGAAATGATTTTTCCTATCATTCTTATTAAACCCATCCTGATATTTCATTATGGAGAGCCTAGAGACTCTTTGAACACCTCATGGATGCCTTTCTTGAGGCTCTCTCAGTGATCAATAGCTATTAGCAGGGTTCTTCAAGCACTCAATATTGAACCTCTTCTTTGCTTTGCTTCTTTTGTTTATGCTATTTTGGGGTAATACTAATGGGCATGATTGAACGTATCAAATGATGATCCATTCAGCAATTGTGTACACTGGTCACAGCTCTGGTGATACAGATGTTGTGATTGTCCTTGGCATGTACTTCTATGTAGTCAATCAGGTGTCAGTGTTTTGAGCGGAGGTGCATCCATGATGTCTTCCATCTGTTGCTTTGGCAGAATAAGGAGCTCATGATGATGAGATCATGTTCTGAACACTTGCTCAGGAGAAGAATTCTGTTTGAATTGACTTCCCCCACCCTTTTCTTTCCACAGCTCAGAGTCCTACTCTAGTATTGAAGGGTTATCTTTTCTTTGGGGACAGATAACAAGACTTGGTTATGCTTAGGATAGAATTCTTATTTTGTTTTGTAATTTGCATCAAGGGTTGGGGCATATGTACTGATGACTGTTGCATGTTGTCCATTGGTCAGTTAAAGAAGAAGGGTCATGAAAAACTCATTGATACCAACAATACATTCTGACATATGAGTAACAATCTTGACCTTGAGAGCAAAACCAATGCTGTAGATGTGTCTGTCTTTTTCAGATGTTCTTCTTTTTAAAAAAAGGTGTAGGCACCACCATGGCATGTTCTATGAGCTGCCCCTCTCCTATACAGCTGGTTTCATTAAGTGCAGCAATTGCAGTATCAAATCATGCAAATTCTCTGGTTACAAGTGCTGTCCTTTACTTTGGTTAGTCACTGTTAGGGTTGTCTACTCAGGTTACAAACTATATTACTTGACTTGGACTGCAGTTAGAGTGATCCCATTGGACGTGGTTTTCCAGTCAGGTAAAATGAGACAGGGTATGTTTAGGTTACCTTTTCTAGCCCCTCCTCGCAAGGGATGAGTGGCGTGGATCTTAAATAGACCTGTTCAGTTATGACTGCAGCTGCCAAATTGCACAACTGTCTAAGTTCCAGATAGAAAACAACCATTATACAATCTTTGCCTCTGTGTAGGTCTGTGAGTAGGGACGTCTAGTAATCACTTAACACTTGCCCCATTGCCATATGCTCATCAATGTAGGACTTGCTATTGAAGGAAGATGCCTTTGTGTGCCTTCTTTTAATGGGGAGTGGGGTACCATTGCACATCAGAAACCATGTGATACTTTGAGGGAAGGAAGCGTTAATCTGATGGCAAGGAAAATCTGGATGACTGGAGGTTTCCATTCTGATGAATCCTTCATCTGTTTTTGCAGCCTTTGTGAAGGTTTTTTTTCCCTTCATCTACCTGCTCCACCATTGAAGGCTTTTATTTTTAATTTGCTCGTAGTTCAGAAACCTTGCTCTTGACCTTGCCATCATAGGAGATCCTTCTAGGACTACAAAACTCCAGATAGCATCTCTCTCAGTCACTGGTAGTGTAACCTGGGTGGTACTCCAAGAGGTACCCCCTCTCCAACTGAAGGGACCAAAGCAGGTGCACAAGCACTGTGGGAGGTGTAGGGACTCTCCTCCCCCTATAAAGCAGAGCCAGACCTCCAATGGGGACTTAACCATATAACTTTTAATGAGAGAACAGTACTGGGAACATAACCAGTATAAACCAGCAGGTATAGGGGACACTAGAATGCCCCAAGGGGGCAGGATTCAACAAAGGTTAGACACTTACAATCATAGACATATTAATCCTGTTGACAAAAGACAGAGTTAACAAAATATAAAACACCAGCAGCAGAACAAACAATACTGGTTGGTGAAATATAAAAGGCACAAAATACAGAAGGTCAAGTAACAAGGAATATAGGGCCTAGGTACCTGGAGGGGGAGAACACAATGGCCCCTTTCCACTGCAACAAGAATTTCTCCCTGTTAGTTTACTCACCCCAGCTAGAACTTGAACTCAAATATCCCACATGGTAGGCAGAAACGCTACCACACAGCCACTAGTGCTGGTACTATATCATACTGCTAGGAGTCTTGACCTTCCATGAGCCCCGGCCTCGCATGGAGCTGCCTGGAGGAGCTGGAAGTAGAGCTGGGAACCTCTTAGGTCGCTGCTCAGATCTTTGCTGGAGCTGGGGAGCCTCTCCTGCTAGCCGCACGCCGTGCTGCTGAGGGTCCAACCGCTGCCTGTAGGTCCCACTCCCTCAGGCTCTTCTGGGTCAACTGCTCTAGCCCCCCCCAGCTCTTTGTCAGCTCAGCTCTTTGAAGCTCCTTCCTTGTGGTCTCCCACTGGTGTCCTTTGAGTCAGGTGTGCTGCCTCTTTTATCCCCTCCAGGTGACCCAAGGGGCCAATCAGGGGACATGGAGGGCGAGTCTCTGGGGCCCGATTCGTGAGGAAAGGGAATCCCATGTCCTCCAATAATCTTTTGCCCTTTCAAAACCCCTGGACTAAGTCACTGCCAGCTAGCCCATCACATCAGCATGCAAGTCTCTCCACCACATCAAAGTTGTGATTCTTGGAAGATCACAACAAAAGGCTGCCTAATGCCTGCCATGATAACGTTTTGTATTCAGTCACATGCATCTTTGCCAAATGTGATATGAACTGAAATTTAGGGGAAAGAACTAGAGAGGAGAAATGAAGGCCAGAGTTGGAGCTGGAAGTCAGACTGAAATTAGCTGGACAAAGAACCTGGGACTAGGAGCTATGCAAGTCTAAAAGAACAGCCACAGAGAGAAATGAGGGGAAGATGGAAGCCAATGCTATGGGAATGTGTGGGAGGGGCACTGAGAAATAAAAGCAGAAGCTGGGGCAGAGAGCATTGTCAACTGTCACCCCCACTGAGGTTTATAACTGAGGAAAAATGGTGTGAGCTAAAAGGAAAAACAGATCTGAGGAGGAACGTGGATGGAGGCTTGAGAAGAACTGGCATTGGCTGGGCAAAAATGAACTTATAAGGGACCTTGTGAACAATGAGCTAAGATAAGAAACTTTTGAAGAGAGACTACACCTGGGATCTGATAGAGTACAGCCTACCTAAAAGTCTGGATGAGGAGGACCTGGGAGGCAGAAACTGGAACTGGGAAGGCAAGGGTCCAGTGACTGCACTCAGTAGGAAACTGATGGGGAATCCAAATGGATGGGTCTAGGAGTTGCTGGGGTAGAAGACTGAAAGCAGGATGGATAAAAAATCCTAACTAATTGAGACTGGCATGTGTTCAGAAAGAAGAAATGGAACAGACAGGGAACAGAAGGTGAAGAGGGGACAGGGCAGATTAGACACGTCTGAGAGGCATAGGAAAAAGTGTTTGCACCCAGTAGAGTGTACCGGAATAGTACCAAGGATTCCTGAGTCATTTCCTCTCCTATCTATGAATCCTACTGGCAGAGTCTCCCATTGTCTTTTTGTCATGGTTCTCACAGTATGAAGGCTGCCTTAGTGATGACCCAGCCACTTAAAAGTTGGACAGTTCTGAATTATATCATCACTGTTTTTCCTCACACATGGATAACCACAGACTCATTCAGTACATCAGATTATCTACTCTGGAAATGAGTCCTGGCTGTAGGATCTGTGTCTTTCTCACTGCAGATGTTAGAAGATATAGAGTAAATGAGGAGATAGCAAGAAGAAAGAGAATGGTTGCATGGTCAAGACACTTCAAAGCTGCCTTTTAAGAACTTTGTTATAGAGTTCCTGAATGATGTTAGGGATACTTACGGTATTTCTCTATGGTTTGAGGCAAAAAGCCATAAGCGAGACCAGGGATTGGCCACCTATGGCCTTCAGCAGCCTTTGGCAGTGGGTGTCTCCGTGTACTGTGCCTGTGGCTCAGGTAGCCATCTGCCTGGGGCTCAGGCAGAGAGGGAGCTATCCTTGCTACATGCCACAGGGGCTCAGCCGAGAGAAAACACTGCCTTTTCCATACCACCATTAGACGGCATGGCCTCTGGCAGAGGGGGCTTTTGGCATATTACACTGCAGGTGAGAGGTGGGGAAAAGTGGCGGTGGTAGTTGGGTCCTAGTGACTCATGCCTGCACCCTGAATTGGGTTATTCTAGGTTAAATTCTAGGGATTTTACTATGTTAAAATAAGTGGATTCAAATTAAAGTAAGGAATCCTTTCAATGTGATAGGAAGTATGAATTGGTGGTCTATACTATGTTAGATGTAATGGCAATAGTTGGTTTTCCCCTATTTCTGCAGCCATATGCATGTGATCCTGTTAGAATCCTACTAGCTTAAGCCCAGGCGTGGGCGGGGTCAGTAGTCAATAAGAGAAGCCCAACAAACACCTAGAACAGTGGGTCTCAACATTTTTAGACTCAAGGCACCGCTTAGAAATCCCAGCTCTTAATTTTCTCTCATTTTTTGACTATGGACAACTATAGAATAATTCTTCTGTTGCAAAGAATTCACAGAGCCCACAACAGGCCAGAAAGTTTTTGACACTGGATTCCTATTTAAAATCCCTGGGTTTATCTTGTGAATCATGGGCAGGTTTTTGCCCACATAACAGCACTAGTATTGAGTGGAACCCTGCTCTACCCTTGAAAGAGTCCCAGGAAACCCTGGCGGAGAATCACTGACCTAGACAACAAACAGTGTTGCTGAAAACTCACTAGGTTGTACTCTCTGTCAAGCCTGAACCAATTGTCTATATGCACTTCTATAGAAGTACCATTTTTATCTGTGAATAATAGTTTGAGGCTCAAGATCGTGTTTGATCAGTCCTTAAGCACTTTAGTAAGAGGGCTAGCGATAACTGGGATTTTGTTGTAAAGGTGCGCCCTTGTTTAAAAACATATGGGTTACTTCTTTCTTGACAGACATACGTTTGTGAGGGAGGCAGGTTGGGTGTGTGCTTGGTGCTGATGACATGCTGTGATTGAATTTGTGAAGAGTAGGTGTAAGAGGAACATAAACACCTGATGTTGACAGCCCTGGTTAGATCACCTGAAGTTTAGCAAGTAGGGCACAACAGGGGAAGCTGACATTTTTTGAAAGCTATTTTGTATGTAGGGTTTGAAGTACCTGTTTTCTTTCTATAACAGCCACTGTTATAAGTCACATGCATTGCTATGGCTTAAAAATCTTGCCTTTGTCCAACTCAGTGTACAGGCAAAAAGTAAAGTAACTACTTATCACTGATGTAGTCTGACACTAATGTATTGATACTGACTTTAAGAAGCAGGTAAAACTGCCAACATACATGAAAATATATTGGGCATAATGTGGAGTGGTTGCAAAACTATTCAATCATCTGTATCAAAAACATGATTGAGTTCAACTAACAAGAACATAGAAACTTCTTAAATTTAGAGGAATTAAAAAACAAACAAACCGTAGCATCTTTTTATTCACCTCCTCCTATCCCCTGGATCCTTGCCCTTTTTTATTATTGTCCCAGCTCATAGCTTATCTAGCATACAGGTATATTTATTGCCACCCACAGTGCCAGGTTAGTTTTCCTTCTCCCAATGTCATCAGTCTGTTACTTTTCACTAAAGCTTGACATATGCCCTGCTAGAAAGACAATCAGGAGTGTCACTCAAAGTGCAAGAGCAGCTGAGCATTTTGTTTTCCTCGAGGAGGTTTTTAAGCACACTACAATAAGACGCAGTTTGATATTTTTTTATGGTTTGAAGCATCTATTAAAATAGAAACAAATTTTGCATTTTCTAAATGGGCAGATAATTGTTCCATGACGAAGACAGCAAATACATGAACAATAATGGCCTCTGCCTTAAATGCAAGCTGAACTGAACTTCTGGTCATATAAATTTTTAATTAATTTGGATGTGCAAGCCATGGAACAAAAGCTCTGATTATATATTAGAGCATGAGCTGCACAAATATCTTCACACAAAGATTCTTTGTTATCCAGTTTCTTGTTTGCAAAGAAGTTCAGAATTGCTGCACTTAAACTGTTCAGGTTCATGTAGCCTAAATTATCAACAGAGTTCAGCTCCCTTTTAGGTACTGGGTACTGAGCTCTCTTGAAAATCTGATGGAATTAAAGGTGCTGAGCACTTCAAAAGCTGGCAATGAATTCTTTTTAAGTGATGGCCACATAAAGAACATCTTTACTTGATTTTGGGTTAACAGAGAGAGAGGTAGTTAGCTGTGTTTAGTGCGGATTCAGGCAGAAGGAAGGTTAGAGTTGCATCATACACACTAATTAAATCAAAGCTGCATAAGCTTTCATAAGCAACAACTTGCTTCATCAGATGCTATTGACAGTCATATGAAATCTTACTTCATCCCCACCTCAAGAAGTCCCAAGAATGCTTTAGTTTATTACCCACTTGTTTCAGAAAAGGAAACTTTGCAAGGTTAAGCAATGACTTTTTATTCAGTGTAAGAATAATGTGAATAACAGCCAAATATAGGCCATGTTGATGCCCTCCCTAAAAATTAGCCACATTGCCACATGCAATCAAGGCCAAAATTTTCAAGGAAACACCAAGGAAAATAAATTACTTATTCTGTAGTATGCTCACCTATGGGTACATAGGCTGCAGCCTAGCAGGAAATCTGCCCACTAAGGCAAAATCAATATTTTAACACTGTTTATTTTTTAATTGGTCAAAATAAGCTAAGTGCAGACATTTGCGGTGGTGAGGGAGAGGTTAAATTGGGTTAAAAATGGCCACCCAATCTAGCTTAGTTTATCCGGGTGCAGACTTTGCACTTAGACCCTGTTTCAGTGGTCAGAAATCAATTTAAACCCATAACTGTACAGACATTCCATGCACACAAACCAGTCTAAAATTAGACCTGAATTGATGTACTCTCAAATTTAATCAATCTACATTAGACTGGTGCATGGAACTTCAGTACAGTTACCTGCTCAGCCCTGGGGCTGAGAGAGCCCAGCCACTTGCCCCAGCCCCAGGGCTGCACTTCGTCTACTTGTACCAGGCTATTTTTAGCTCTCTGGCCCCTCCCCTGGATGGAGCATCCAACCCCTCACTCCTGCTGAAACTCTGTACCATGCAAAATGCTCTGGGTACTGTTTTGATCAGCATTCAGATATCAGGACCTAAGACAGTAAATATTGGTGGAGGGAGAGATGGGGAGTAAGTTTGCTGGGGGGTCTAGGGGCTAAAAATAGCCCCTGGTTCCCCCCCCAAACCCTTCATGGACCCCCCAGCACCCCTGAACCCACCAAACACACCAGCAACCCCCCATAGATCCCATTTTCCCCCCAATCACTCCTGTGGATTCTGCCTGTCCCCCTGATTCCCCCTCCTGATCCCTCCCACAGATCACAACTTCCCTCCCGTCCCCATGCAGATCATGCCTGCACCCCCATCCACCCATGCATCATTCCTGTCCTCCCATCCCCCTGCAGATCATGTTTGTACACTTGTTCCCCTGCAGATCCCACCTCCCTTCCCTCCCCCCATGGATCATGCCTACTCCCATCCTTCTGTGAACCCCTGATTTCCCCTTAGCCTGTTTGCCTCCCTACCCCTCAACCCCTCCCTTGCTAGTTCCCTCATCCCTTACCTGAATTTGGGTAGCCATTTAAACATGACCTAACCTTTCCCTAACCTCCCTGAATGTCTGCACTTAGTCCTAGTCTTTGCAGAGACAGACAGTCTTTTAGTTCCTGTAAAACTTTCAAAATCTTGCCGTGTGCATAATATTCCCTATTTAAAGATAAGTAGATAGATCCAATTATGATGATGTACCCTACATTTGTAGGATTATTATGTATTAAATATTCCAAGCCAGGATTGTATATGTACCTTTCAAAAAAGTGAGGGACCATATGGCTGAGTTCTCTTTGCACTTAGATTTTGTCATGTGGGGAAAATGTCACTTTTACTAGTATATTATGTTGTTTGTAAAATTCAAACAAGGAATACAGGAGGCACCTTTTCCATCTGCATATTTTAACTGTACAGAAAGCATTTGTCCATTTTTTCAGGAAATGTATATGCTGTTGAATTTCTATTATTCATTAGTCATCTACCTATTTTTTTTAATTGGATTTTCTGACCTGTATTTGTTAATAACATTACAGTTATATGAATTTGATTTTTTTTTTGCTTTACTGATCAAACTTAAACATTAGAAAAAAATAATTTCAAGTCATCTCAATGACTCTTTTGATTTTCTTAGCAAAATGAAAAGAAATAGAATATTGTCCTGGTGCAACCAAGAGGTTTTATTCTACCCGGAATAAGACATTTTGTTTTGATATGTGTATGTTTTTAACCCCTTTTTATGAAATTGAGGCAAGTTTATTTTCAAAATATCATTCTGAAATGGAAAAATCAAAATGATTCATTAAGAAAATGAAACCTGCAGATATTTGGAAATCTTCCTAGGAAGGAAAACCATGTAATTATAGAAGTTATAATTTACAGAAGCTCCCAAACAGAAGACTGAGGCAGTGGGGAATTCAGAGATGGTTCCTCTATTAGAGAGCATGTAACTAGAGAGTTAGAGACATAGGGTCTGCAGAGGTTGCCCATTGCCCCACACTACATTTCATTGTCTAGTTCTTGTCACTCACATATGCCTGTGTTTATTGAATCCAGTGATCAACACTTGGTGTCAGAATTGGTGAATGAGACAGAACTTGAAAATATTTGAGATCCAAATTGAAGAAGCTGGAACCTGAGAGCAAGTGGAGCAATGCAGGTGTGTAGAAGGACAAGGGTCACCGTAAGTGATCTTCCTACACAGATATAGTTTAAGTACAGTTTGTCATGAAAGTGCTGCATCCTCCACCTGCCCGTCTACTGTTGGACAATATAACAGAGAACTGGAGGGCATTCAGGCACAGGTCTGAGTGGTTCCTTGCAGCCACAGCAGCAGAAAAAAAACCTGACAAAGTCAAATCATTTATCTTCTTGTGTGTTGTGCAGCAGAAAGCCCAGGATGTTTATACCTTTACCTTTGCAGAAGGCCAGAATATTCAGTTAAATGTAATACTCTCCAAATTTTATGAGTATTACATGCCAAAAAAAAGAATGAGACCCTTGAAAAATGGTTTTTTTAAATGTGCAAACAGGAGAAAAATAGAGATCAGTACATCACTGAACTACAGAGACCAAGAACTGTGCTTTTGGGAACTTGGCAGAATCTCTGATTAAAGATAGGATTATTTGTGCAGTTGCAGACACTGAATGAAAAGAAAAACTATTGTGTGAATCTTGTCCGTAGAAAAAGACTATCCAAATGTTTAGGGCAGCAGAAACTGCAAAGACCTAGGCTGTAAAGCTGGATGCAACAAAAGGGGTTGTCTGTGCAGTTGGCATGAAAGAATATAGCCAAAAAAAGCTACCTCACAATGGAATTTTCCATTGGCAAGGAGAATACTAAGGGAGAGAAGGCAAAAATGTTGGCTTGTGTCAAATATGGAAAACAATATGGCCCTAAATATTGTGCTGCTTTTAGAAAGCTCTTTTTTAACTGTAAGAAGAGAAACCATTTTGGCAAGGGCTGCAGATCTCAAACACAAAAGTCTCAAGTGCATGCAGATGACAGCATACCAGAAGAATTTTATACAGATATGGTAGAATTCAGAAAAATCAATGCAGTGGATTTTGCCAGTATACTTGGAAGTGCAACAAACAATGGTTTAATTTAAATTGGATGCTGGAGCTCAGGTTAATATTTTTTCAGATTATGAATATAAAAAATTCATATTGAGACCAAAAGCAACTCCAACACATGTCAAAATAACTGGCTATTCAGGAACAAACACACCAGTGAAGGCGAGATGCATTGCCAGCATCCAACATAAAAATAGAGTATTCAAACTCCCATCCGTTGTGGTACTTTGGAAGGTGACATCAATTTTGGATCTGGCAGCCTGAGAGAAACTGAATCTAGGTAAGTCTGTGCTCGCAGTACAAGAAGACACAACATTCATGCCTCATGATGATCCACTGGGCCATCACAGCACACACTTGGACAATTTACTTAGGAAGAAACCAACTGTTCTAGAACACAAGTAGGAACCATGTCCTTATGGAAAGAAATGTACTTACTGACACAAATGCAAATATTTATCATGCAAAAAAAGAAAATCACCTCAGTGGTCTGTAGCTAATGAACTTGCCAAAACACAGCTGCCAAAACTGCAAGTCAGTTGGATCCCAGTGTAAGGATTCAAGGCTATCACAACTTGGAGGAAAATCTCACTAAAAACAAATCAGAAAATGGATCTGATACTCCATTGGGCTAAGAAGAAAGAGAAACCTCCTAAAAGAGTCACATAGACTTGTTAAAAGAGCTGCTAAAAAGGAGGAATAGGAAAATGAGTGGTAAAGACTCATTCCTGAGAGACATGTTAGTAACTTTTCCTCTATAGATAGGTGTTAATCAATTTCTGTTTTAACTGATTTCTGTAGCTATTCTTAAGAGGGAAGATGTAGTGACAGAAGTTATAATTTTGAGATGCTCCCTAGCAGGAGACTGAGGGAGTTGGGAATTGGAAGATCATCCTTCAGTTGGAGAGAAGCTACCTAGTTAAAGAAAGAATGAGAGAGATCAAAGGTCTGCAGCAGTTGCCTACTGTTCCACAATAAAGTTCTTTGCTTAATTCTTCTCATTCATATATGCCTATGTTTATTGAACCTAGTGATATGAAGCATTAGATTGTTTTTATTTTTATTTTTACATATTTAGGAGGTGCACAGATAAGCGCCATCCAAGTGTCTAGACAGATAGGGCTTTTGACTACATTGTACTTTACATTTCTTGAGTTTAATATTTTGGTGTGGAAGTCCTCAGAATGACTCCATGGCTGAGTGACTTTTCTGCATGAGGGCAGGATTTGAAGACATTTCAAAACAAAGTAGGTGCACTGATTAGTTCTGTTTGAGGCAATGCATGCAGGAATCAAATTGTGCATTGAACCTCATGCAACCCCCCTTTTTCTCCTTTGGCACATAGCTTTGACTTTGCAGATGGAATTTAGTCCTCTGCAGAACTGAATGAGAAAACCATGAGCAGATTGCAACCTGTGGGAGGAGAGGTGCTGTATAGGCAGATAGAAAAAAACATTTTACAGGTAAGAAATTCTGTCTGTTTCTATCTGGTGACAAGTACAGGTTGTCAGGGCTCTGCCATGCAGCATTTCCATTTTTAATTTCAGGAATGGCTTTCTGATTCATTGGTATCCCTTTCTGGGAGAGAAAGGGTGTGTCTATGTGTGGCTCTACATTGCCATAATGATGACCTACATTGCTGTACAGCATGCTATGGCAACATAGTGATTATGCGGACCTACACGTGATCAGCAGCTACACTGCCATAGTGGCACGCTCCCCCATTTTAGTGTGCTGCTCCGGCAACGTAGCAGCAAAATTTAACCATGTACATGGCACAGTATGGGTGGTTACTGTGCTGTGCTTTAGTACCTCCAAAAAGAAGTATTAGAGCATGGCACCATATCAATGTCACCGTATGGCTATGTGTAGAGGCGCTCAATATGTTCTTTAGCTATCAACAGGCTAATTAAGTCAGGAGAAGATGTTTCTCATATGTAATGCAAATCCAGGGGTTAGAATACAAACCCAGGACAGTGTAGGGAACTGGTTCATTTTGCTGCTTTGTCACACAACTTTTTTGTGACCCTGGGCATGCATACTTGATTGATTTTTCAAAGTAACCTTTTTAAGCAGAGTTTTCCAAGAAAAATCAAGAGGGAGCAAAGAGCCTAAATACTCTCAGTGCCCCATTTCCCTATCAGGAACATGAAAATAGCAGTCTATCTCAAGGAGATATTTTGAGATGCTCTGTTATGGTGGTGATATTGTGGTGATAGGACCTTATAAGTATTGGGAAGAGATACGCAAACAAGAAAAAATTACTCCTCTCATCCCTTCCCCCAGATCAAAGCCCCCCCAAAACCAGGGTGTCTATGTTGTGGAGTCTTAGCTGCATTACTGAGAGCGTAGTGCAACAGAAATTGCCTACTGAATTCAGATTAATGATGCTGATACTTCAGAACAACATTCGTTAGACATAAGACACAAACTTTACCTCAGCTGGATAGTTTAGCTCTTTATTGTTGCTTTATAACTGTAACATTAGTTGCTCTCGTAATCTGCATTTATAACTATGTCATATTTTATTAGTTGCTCTTGGACTTTGTTAATGAACTGTCCAGTTGCACACTAACTTTTTCACTAACACTTTACACTAATGTTCTAATCATTATCTGTTCCTTTGGTATTCTTTATGATCACATTATTTATGATGAACTCATTTAGTATGGATATGGATATCATAAATACATCTATAGGAATTTTACTGCAATTAATGAATAATGAACCAGTCTAATTTAAAGTGTTAGTCTAATTTAAAGTGTTAGCATATTCTGGATTTTAAGGTTATTTTAGGGACTTTAAGGTTGTCTTAGGAACTATAGAAAGAAATGTCCATTGACTGCATTAGCTGTTTAGTTTTGCAGAGATTCCTCATACTCTATTTATGAATGCTTAACTAAGTATTGTTAAATTGATGCTTCCTTTGAACACAGGCATGTCTGATTTGATTTAGCTATGTGACTTGTTCAGCGTTCACAGCTAGGATTTTCAAAAGAAGATTCCATGGGATACAGACACAAAACTCCTTTAGCCTCATTGATAATCGAAGTCTTCATGTTGTATAAATGCATTTAGACTAAATACTTTGCAGTTTCTGACTCAGATTGTTATATATGTAGTTTAGTTTTTAGCAGTAGGCATAACTTACAAACTGTCCTGCCACTGAAGTCAATAGGAATTTTAGCTTTTCACTTTGATTAGAGCATGCTTGGCTCTTTCAGAAAATCCCACACTTGGTTTATCTAAAAGCTTCAATGTTGCTGGATTCTGTATTATTAAGGGTGGGATTTTGAAAATGTCTAAATTTCTTAGAAACTCCTATCCAGGTTCAATGGCATGTGTACACCTAAATAAAGCTATGTGAATCAATGTTTTTTTGTTTGCCATCAATTCTGAAAAAGCGCCATCCCCCCAAGAAAAAAAACAACCTCGAACAAACATTTTCTTTTGTCCAAAATGAGTATTTTTCATAATAGACATTATGACATTTTAAAAGGTTTTCAGAAATGTCCTTAAATTCTATTTTAAACTCTTTTGAAAACATCACAATGAGACATTTTTCTTCCTGGAATTTTCCCCCTAAAAGGGCAGGGCAAAGGGGAGAGGCAAAGCCAGAATGAATACACAAGTTGTTTTAGGGTTCTCAAGGATGCATTTTTTTGTCAAAAAAAAAATCAAAATCAGAATTCAGCCAAGAATGTTAAACACACTCCACTCAAGTCATTTAGGCTATTTTGAAAAGCCCATCCTACAAAATTGGAATTGAGAATTTCACATTTATCTACAGCATGGTTAAGCACAACATAACAATCAGGCAAAGTGCTGCATGCATCACTATTAAACAGAATTTTTTCTAATAATGTCTCGATTAAGCAGTAGGCAATGCTATCATGCTAATTAAGCTAAATTAGTTTCTTTGGAGATGGCCCAATAAAGTAACCATCCCCTTTAACTCTCTCTCAACTAAGTCAATTATTCTGTACTTCCAAATATTCTTTTAACTATTTGAGCTTTGAGAGTTTCACACATTTTCAAATCTAGTCATAAACCATCAAACACATTTTATAAGTGTTTGTGAACATTTATAAATGAGTGTGGCTATATAAATATGTAACTAAGAATTTTTGTGAATAACAATTTTCTCTATCTACTGTAAACACAGTTGTTAAAATAAACAGATTAAAATGAATTTCTAGTGAATAAGACAATGAAGTAGGACTCAGATAATGTGAACTCAGTTCCTGTCTCTGCCACAGACTTCGGATATGTGACTTTGGGCAAATAGCTTAACATCTTTGTTCTTCAACTGCCAATTTATAAAATGGCAATAATAATGCTGTTTTTCCCAGCCTTTGCCTTTTTTGCCTACCTTAGGTGATAATCCCTTTGGGGCTGTCTGTGCATATAGTGTCCTGTGCAAAGTATTCCTGATCACTGTTGGGACTGCTAGATGCTACTGAAATATTATTAAAAATAATAAAAAGTGTTTTCAAATATTATACAGAACTATTTTATTCCTTTTGCATAACATGGGTTGATGCATTTATATTCACTAAAATTATCTCCAAGAAACATACATTACCTTATTTTTAGTGCTTATCTATGTTTGCAGCTTAACAAACACTTATTCTGCAAGCAAGTGAAACATGATGATGCTGTACAAGCACTTAACTCCTTTTAGCTTTCTTTTTTTAAAAGATGCAAGAGAGTTCCCCTAGGATTGTTCCGTGGCAGTCATTAAGTCATCTTTAATTGTAAAAGCACCTCTTTTTTAGCCACCCAAAGAGGACTCACTGGCCTCAATGTTTAGATTATTCTTGCTGCCTGCTGGAGTAGAACATGTACCCAGGAGTTCTGCTTTCTTTCCTACCGTGCAGTAGAAAATGGAATGTTCACCTTCATTTCTGCTTTGTGCCATCAAATCAGTGTTGTTCTTCATTCCACTCCAGTAGGCAATAAAGTCATGCCACTCATGGGTGAATGGTAGGGAACAATAAGAAGTTAAAAAGGAGAGAGAAAAATAGGAAAATGCATCTGTAGAGTTACAATGTTTCATTTCCTGAAAAGGTGACATGGGGAGCAGGAGGAATAATTTTGCTTGTAACCAAGAACCCCAACTCAGTGCTTTCTGAGAATGACCCTAATCCAGTCCAGATGAGAGTTAAATCAAATCTGATAGCTGTTTGTTCATCTGTGGGACAGGTTTGATGGTTTTGGTTCAACTACCAGAAGGCAGGTCTCTGCACGCCCAAAATTATATTGGCAGTTGGCTTCTCTGGTATCAACACTAAGAGGCAAAGTTTGAAAGTGTAGTAACAGGAAACAAATGCCCTTCAGACCTTTCCATGTTGCTTAGTGTAGTATAAAGGTGCTCAACCTTTTTCCCTGGCAGGCTGGATGGGCAGTGTCTAGTCTGTCTGTGAGCCAGATCGAACCAGTGGTTGTGAGCTGGATCTGACCAGTGGTTCCAATCCAGTAGGTGCCATCTGGCCATGCTGGGTTGGGAGAGGCAGGAAGGTGAGGGACACGCTGGCCTCAGTGTGGCCCAGAAGGGGAAAGGAGCTTGACCTGGGTCTGTGGGGAAAGGGGGTGTGGGCCAGCCCCAATCCAGAACTGGGGGGAAGGGGTTGTGACCCAGCCTTGCAGTTGGGGTGGGGGGAATTAGAAGACATGGCCTGGCTCTGACTTGCTATGTGGGGCTTGGGGTTTGGGAATTTGGCAGGGGGGCAGGTGGCCATATTAATGGCTACTGCTCCCCTGCCATCACATTTCTGGATCTGTTGGGAGCTTTGTGGGCTAGAAAAGATGCCTTCAGATGCCACATCTGGCCTGTGGGTAGGAGGATGAACACCCTTGGTTTAGGATATACCAGTATAGAACTTGCTGATAAAAGAACTATATTCTGCAAGTGTACGTGGGTATAATGTGAATTATTTACTAAAGCTACAACCCCTCCCCCACATAATTTAATTTAACAGTGGCATACCCTGTTGACTATCCATTCTATTCAGTGATTTTCAACAAAGTAGGCAGGATTGTAGACTAAATTTATATATTAATATAAGATAATTTATGGACAACATGGCAAAGTAACTAGGGCCTGAATCCTATGAACATGTAATCATGTGCTTACCAGTAAGTACATGCACATTGTTATTGAAGGGTTTTTTACCTCTACATCTAAAGTATGGGGTGCTGGTTGCTGGCTGAGGCAGCATATTGGACTAAATAGACCATGGGACTTCCTTTATTTTTTGAGTATTTCCTTTTGAAATCAATGAGACAAGTCACACCCTTAAGCATATATATTTGAGCATTTTGCCATCTTGGAACCTAAAATATCTTGCCTTCAATCTACTCCATGATAGTAGCAAAACATTTATGAATTACTTTCTGAAATCTTGCTTTGTCACTGCAGACAACTGCAAAACATTTACTTAATTTCAAATATGTCTGCAAGCAATATATGGTTATTGACGTTAAAAATTTGCAGGTCACTGAAAAATGTAGATTTCTTTGTCAGAATGTTTCTGCAATTAAGTTCATGGAGCAATCATTGTTAATTTAGAATAAAATTATTATGCATCATCTGATGTCTGATTGGTGGAGTACAGCATATATTACTAGTGTCACAGAATTATGATTTTTCAAGCATGTTCTACTGTATAATCATCACTAATATCAATATATCAAATGGAATTACTTTACTCCTTTTGCATAATGTGAGTTGATGTATTTATATTCATTTAAATTTTATCCAAGAAACATATATTACCTTTTTCTTAGGTATGTTTAAAACGTACCAGATTTGCCAAAATAAGTTAGTAAATACATATTAAATGGTAGAAAAAAATCTGTTTTTAATGCTGAAAAACTTTGAATAGATATTTAAAAAAAAAAAACAAACCCTGGTCCCACAGGGATATGTCTATGTCAGTACGTTTTTTTTGTGAGGACACCCATTGAAGTAGATAAGACTATGTCCAAACGGGTGTATGTCTTTGGAGAAATGGGGTATAGGGATCAGATTCTGCAACGCCAACTTTTGGGCATATGTCCTGATCGTTAAGCACAAAAGTGAACTCAGTTGTCTCAGTATGACTATGCACATGCCTTATAGGCAAGTACATTTTTAACTACTTGAGTTTGCACAACTGTGCCTAATACCATGAATAGTCTCATTTTAAGTTAGCCCCACAAGACAACTTCTGATGGTAAACAGTGTAAGCAGGATTGGGTCCTTCAGAGGAAATGAATGTTTTTAGCTTTCATTGTGCTTACTGGAGGTAAAGGAGTAATCTTGCAGGAGGGGATGAGCCTTGAAGAACTGGATCCTTTCTTCCATCATGGAAAAATATGAATGGACTTGGCATGTATTTTGTATGTACACCTTAAATAGGGATTTATTCTCCCTTGTGACATAAGTATAACTCTCTCTGATGTGAATAGAAATTATGTGTTTGTGTCAAGGAGAAAAGACAGTAAACCCTACAGGGTCCAATTCAGTGAAAGATTCTTTTGCTAAAAATTCAGGTTTGGGATTGCATTCCTGGTTCTGCTGTTGATTCACAGTACAACCTTGAGGAAGCTTCTTAACCTCTGTGGCTCATTTTTTCCCATATCTATAAGATTAAGGTAGTAATGTTTATCTCACAGGGATAGTCCAACACTAAATTCATGTTTGTAAAGTGCTTTTAAAACTACTGATAGAATCCACTAAACTCTGTCACTGTAAAGTATTATTACCCACTATAGAAAATCAATTTTTTTCACAGCTTTGTGCAGTTTTCTGCAGCATGGAACCTGAATGTTTGCATTTAATTGGCCCATTTGTTTTTTGTGAATAAACATGTTGAACCATGGCCAAACCAGTTTAGTCCAGTATCTAAATCTTGTAAATTAGGGTTATTTTCATATTCATAAAGACTATGAATATTTAACTTTGAATTATTCTTTTATCAGGCACTGGTGTGAAAGTTTTGTGTGTATATGTTTGTGATAGTGAGATATTTATTTGAACACAATAATAGGGTAGGCTTCTTGATACAAGACAGTCTAATTTCCAAACATATTTTGCTATCAAAAACTGTTCAAGAATATATAATGTATAATTCCAGGCAGCATATATCATAAAACAATAATTTTTTTTCTAGACGCAGTGAAAGCCTTGAAAAAAGTTTACTTGATGTCTAACCAAGCAATGTTGCATCCTCAGATTTGAAGAACTCAGAAAGTTAGTGTTTTTTATTATTCTTCATTTAAGTATTATTTTTTAATTGCAGCATATTAAACATAAAATCTGGTACAATCTTTAAAAATAAATAGGACCTAACTATAAATGGGCCCTGTTGTGTTTTTATCTTTGACAAGCAAGTAATTGCTTCTCAAATTTATCAGTTTGTTTATGCAAAAACCATTTACCAAGCCTAGCTCAAAAGCATCAATTTCATCATTATCATCTTATTAATTTAGCCAAGCTATAACACAGCTGATTATTCCTGAGTAATATCCTCTGCAGCACATCATGTGTGGCAAAACCATCTGTACAGTACCTATTTAATAAATAAACCCTCGGCTAAATGTCTCTGTTTATTGAGAACTAATGTTTATAGAAAATATAATGGAACTCAATAAATAACTCAGCTTCATCAACCTGCATATGAATCAGTATGAAGAACGCTGACATCATCACCTTTCAAGTACCAGAGAAAGCAAAATTACCCAAAAGAGCTATAGAGTCAATATTAAGGCATTAAAACTGCAATGAAGGCATATTAATGCTTAAAACTTCATTGTTGGCAGTAGAATTGCCACAACGGACATATTTTATAACTCTAAGAATACTTAGGCTTTATGACTGCTTTTTTGTTGAGTGCCTTGCACTTAATGTAGTTTTCCACTTTAAATAAAAAAAACCCTCAAGATCTTAAAAAAAAAAAAGAAAATTGCTGATTCTAAGCATTCATTTTTAAAATAATGCAAACTGCTGATTCCAATTGTTCAGATTTAGAAAAAGGCAAACTTATTTAACTCCATGCTTCCTGAATTCTTATTAGCAGAAACTGGATTTTCTGATGCCCTGTTTGGCAAGGTTAAGAGTACTCAAAAAAGCATTTCATAAAGGTTATACAACCACCATGAACATCTAAAGACAGTATTAATATAATTCCTGCTTGTAAAAAAAATGATGGGTTTGCCGAACATATTATGAATATTACTGATCTTTGGTCATTCTCATAAATATTTTTATGTCCTTTAAATTTCTTTACAACTGCCTTTCTGCAGCAAATCAGCTGTTTAAAACAAATCTTCAGACTGTCTAAAACATATGCAAGGCTGCATATGTTTAACAAATAATAATGGATTCACTCACTACAAATCCTTTCCTTGAGACCCCTTAGAAAACCGTTCCCTTTTTTATTTTAGGAATGTGCTTTCTTTATTTCTAAAGAATGTACTTCTATGTAACAGATTTAAATAAGGAAACCCATGGTAAATCTGCTCATGCAATGCTATGATACCTCTTAAATACTGACTTTCAAAATAACTGAAGCATACAAAGCCATCTTTTGTGACAAAATACTAATAATTTGTCTTTATTTTTTCTGAGCCACAAATGTAATATCTTTACTTTTATGTAGTACCTTTACCTCTTTGTTAAGTGCTGGTCTTTCTATCTATGACTGTCAATAGCATCCATCACCAGAGTATTCACAACTCTTCCTGGCTGTCATAAGGTAAAAGACATTTGAGAAACAGGTTCATTTAGCCTGCTTCTAGTCAAAATTTCTGTGTTTTACCACAATACCTTTCCCTAAACAAAGATTGACAGCTAGAGGCCATATAATCCCATTACAGCTCCATTGACAATGATGAGAATCTTTTTCTGTCCTACTTAAGGCATGGATCTGGGAGATAGGTAATGGTCTTTTGGCAAGTCAAGTGAGGAGTTTGCCCCAAGGTGATTAAATAATAAGACCTTTATCTGCAAAACCAAAACCTCAATATGTTTAACAGAATTTCATCCTGACTGAAAGGTTACATTTGTGACATGGCCTGCATTTTTAAAGTATCACAAGGAGGTTTCAATCATGATTCCCTATTGCCTTGAGTAAACTAAAATTGAACTAATGCTAACTAACCCTATGTTTAAGGTAACCCATACCCTGAATTCCCCTTCATATACTCCCTGTTCCCTGGTATGCTCAGCCATCTGAGTTTTAGCTGAGTGTGCTGGAAAGTGCGGCTAAAGTGGTATGGGGAGGACACTAAGGAGTAAGTTAAGTGAATAGAGCACACAAAAAGCATAATCAAGAGAAAGGTATTATTCCATCATAAGCAATAGAACAATAATTTATGCTTATGAAATAACTTAATACTCATTGATAATTGGGAATTAATGTGGGCCAGATCCATGGCAGCATAAAGAAATACAATGATGCTTCTATGAGGGTTTGTTTCACCAGTGCTTACTGAAAATGGCAGAGGGGTGTTCCCACTGAGCCCACAGATCTCATGGGTCACATTGGATGCCAAAGTCACCTTCATAAACACTTCTGTAGTGCTCTCAGACTTCCCTTGCTTCTATGGCACCTTGGCCTTGGTCCCACAAATTCCTTCTTTGATTACTAGACTTACACCTTTCCTTCATGAAAGGCATTTTGCAAAACAAAGTAAATGGTTACCTGTCTTGCCACTCAGCCATGCAGTGTTAACGTTGATGGGGACTGTCTGCAGGTATAAAAAAGGAAGTGAAGCTGTGAAGACAAATGGATCCTTTATATTACTGTAAACACAATTTATTTTAAATATTTTAATTCTATAAAGTTGGGACATGAGTGGGGATTTGGCATCTAAGACATGCTATTATTGCTTCCTGACTAGGTCAGAAGTCCAGTATCACTGGAGGGCTCTACATAAGGAATACATGAATAAATAACTAATAGATACAGTGCCAGTAAGAGATGCTGAAGAAAAACACCATTTTTGTTCCAGGGGTGTAGGTTGTAGCTGTGTTGGCCTATGGACATAGGCAGACAAGGTTCTTTGGGTAAATCTGATATCTTTTATTAGACCAACTCAGTTGGAAAAAAAACTATTTTTTTTTCAAACTATATGAGTCGGTCTAATAAAAGATATCAGATTTACCCAAAGAATCTTGTCTGTTTGTATTCCAGATATTGTAGGAGCAATATAAACTTCTGGAGGCTATGCATGGCAAATGGTTTCTTGCATACCACCCTCTACATTTGACTCTAAACAAGCTGTACTTCTTTTGCTGTCTTGGCAAATGTATGAGAAATGTCCTTCCATATCAGACTCCATACAATGCTACAAATACCAAGTATCAGTATTTTGGCAGTTAGGAAGACACCAGGGCTTCTCATTTTGAACATTGGTTTGGTAGATACTTTGCTGGTCACCATCACTGTAGCATCCAAATCCTGGCTCTAGTTCTGCTAGAGGAATGTAGAGTTTTAATCATTATTTCTCATATTTGACATACCTGCAGGCTCTGTTCTTCCAAGACTACCCTTGAAATATTTGGAGAATTCTTCCCTTAGGGTAGGGATCAAAAGAGTGAGTAGGAAGTCATTTGGTGGATCATCCATGCTGGAGACTATTGGCTCTTGACGGTGGAAGTGGTCCCAGTTTTAGAGTGAAAGTGGAGTCATAAAGGTAAAAAAAATACTAGAGACACATGACTCTCACATGGGAAAATGATCACAGGCGCATGCCAACCAAGTGAGAGGACAGCAACATTTCCCATCACATAGACATTGGTCTATACACACAGTAAGAACACCTGTAAACTATGTAGATCTGGTGACTGGGGAGGAGAAACTCCAAGGAAATTTATGGGCCTAATTCAAAATCTATTTGTGTTGATGGCAGTTCTTTCAATGATATCAGTGATTTCTTTCAGTAACATGCAAATCTCCCTCCTAAAGACTTTTTTTGGGTTTTTTGCTTTTTTTTTTTAGCTTTATGCTACCAGCCAGCACATACCTTGAATTATGCCACCAGCCACATTATGTATTATGTAGCAGACACATGATCCTTCTGCAAGCTTACAGTGTGCCGTCACTCTGCAGTGAGGTTCCATGCATGATAGTGTGACAGCATTTCATATTTTCTGAAAAGTCTATTTCTCTATCGCACCTTCTGAAAATCAGCAAATGACACAGACCACAAAATAAAGTATTACCATCTGTTGTTCATTCCCCAAACCCAAATGCATATTATGTTCCACCTTCTTTCCTTAACTGATTTTTTTAACTTTGTCTTTTCCCAGAAACTCTTTTCAGTACATATTCAGATCAATATTTAGGGTTTCAGAAATAAAACATTATTACCAACCTCCCCCCCAAATTCCATTGTTTTTTCAGTGAAAAAAATAGAAGTTTTTTACCAGCTCTAGTTCTTTTGTTCATTTATATTATCAATTAAATAAGAAGGGTGAGTCTTTATGAGAACTGAGCTGGCTAAAAAGGTCTCCCTCCCACATACATAATGTAAGGTCTTCATATATCTTCTACAACAAAAAGATATTGCTGTGGATAACAAGGAGGTCTCACTTTTTAGATCAAGTTACACAGACTCCTCTTTTAGCTGTGGTGGGCTTAAGTTTTGTTCTTGGGACTATCTAAGATTGTGATTAGCACAGTTCATCTTACATTTCTTTGTAAATACTATGTATTGTACCTGACTCTCAGAGTATTTTTAACTGTGCAAAGACCAATATTACAACTTATTGATAAACCAGTAAATGGGGAGATTGCTTTTAAAATTATTTGCTATGCATTAGAGCCACAAAATACATTTCCATATTATTTATCCTCTCAAGTGGATTGTCCTTGTCTTTATTATGGAATTTGCAGTTTATTGTGCCCCAAAATAATACAAAAACCTGTCATCTGAATATTTTTTATAAAGTGATGTTTCCCCTGTAATCATAGCTATCACTCAGTGATTATTCCATCTCACAGAGGCTGCTTTCCTATGCAAATCTACTATATGTGCTTAATATTCTTTCATGCCCAACTTGACATAAGTCTCTAAAAATAGTGACATACAAAGGCCCCTGCTAAGGATCTGTGAGGTGTTTATTTCGATGGATGAATTGTACATATCATCTCAGAATGCCATTATGGAGGATCTCCTTATCTGGACTGACTGATTTCTCTCAGTAAAGTGGAATGAATTGTAGAAAGAGTAGTTTAGAGTTGAGAAGGGTGCAAGCTGTAATGTCAGGGTCCAGAATGGTTCTGGACATCTCCAGAATATGTGCGCACTCAGGTCCTTTCCTTCTGCTTTGCACAGTGCTGGGGGAGCTGACAGCTGGATTTGGATGTGGATGTTGCATATATTTGGGATTTGGTGTTCTGGTTGAGCCTCCAATTTACAATGTATAGGAAAAACAAAATTTCAGAAAGTAAATATTGGACAACTACCATGAAGGAGAATCCAAACTGCTGGTGTTAACTAGTTCTTAGTGCTATTGCTGCCATGTCCTCAGTTCCTTGGGTAAATTCTGCTCAGAGCTCCTGGCTGTCTGAGGCTCCAGTGTGTGAAAAGCAACAATTTACACCAGTGGTTTCCAATATTTTTTCATTTGCTGAGACCTAATAACTTTTGAATGGAGGGTGAGCCCTGCCCCCACCTTTGAATGGTAAGTATGGGTATTATTCACACATTTTTGATCGATCATAGTAACCTTTTGTGGACCCCTTAGACATAGTCTGCAGACTCCCAGGAGTCTGGGGACCACAGTTTGAAAACCACTGATCTACACAATTTGAGTATACTGCTGGTGCAGCATGGAGCTCAGCTTTCCACGGACTCTGTGAGATAATGAAGAAGGTGATTGGAGACAGGACAAAGATACTTGGCTTGGGTTATGTACCAAGTACATAATTTGCCAATTTAGCATAATTTGTAGTGACCCATGATTCTAGCAATGGAGATCTCTGGTGTCAGCCATTGTGCATGGAATATGAATGCAACATGAAGGGTATGTTAGATCCAAATAATATTTCTATGGACATGAGGTGCTAGGCTAGATATTGCATAGAAAACTTTTGAGAGCCCCTCTGTATATGGCTATCACACAGAAAGAGAAACTTCAGGGCCATGATTGATGCCAAAAATATGTGCTTAAATTAGGGGGGCAGGTGCACAGAGCATGTGCAAAGAGTTTTAATTTAAAAAACAGAGTGAAATGAGTACTGAATTTTGTAAAAACTCAAGAAAGGCAACTAGTAGTTGAAAGTCTGCAAAGAAATGTGCCTTGGCAGCATGGGGTATCTACAACTGCACTCCACTGTGGACTCTCAACCAACCTGGATAATGCCAGATGTGTAGTAGAGCCCAAGAAGGAACCTAGGGCAGGAACAGATACAGGTGCTCTCTCTCTGTGCAACCATAATGGCAGGCAGGTGGTAATATCTCCCCTAAAAGAGTTTTTCTGAGGTGCATAGTCCAGAATTATGCAAGACATTCTGCTCTGCATATCCTTGAAGAGTAAATTTTGCCTGGCTTGTGCTACAAGATAGTTACAAGAAAAATGATGCAGGCTGTAAAGCCACCAGGGTCATGAAGAGGAAATGATACCATTCAAATGCATTAAAGTTTCCTGAACAACTTTGGTGTATACAGATGAGTGTGCACATGTGTTCCCTGGGGGAAAGTCCCTAGGGAATAGTGGCCACCTTTTCATAATGGAAAGGCAGGACACATGTCGGCTTCTGCTGCTCCCACTTTCTCCTCCCTTTCTGTCAGTGGCATTACAGTGGAGAAGAGCTGAGTGGGCTGTGGGCATATGCGGGCTGCCCTCTGTGAGCTCGGGGCTCCCTGCCCTGCTGCCTTTCCCCAGGGAGTCCCACACGTGCCACACGCCCCTTGCCCATCCAGCAGCAGTGGGGGGCACAACTCCATGCCACTGCTGCCATCCCTGCTACTGCTGGGTGGGCAGAGGATGCCACATGATGGTGGTGCAGCTACTGTGGGACTCCCAGGGTGAGAGCATCAGGGTGGGGAGCTCTGAGGCTGCAGCAGGCAGCCTACATCCATCTCCAGCCCATGAAAGAATTTAGGGGGGGCATGTGCCCCCTTATGCCTCCCCAGCAGGTGTGCCAGTGGAGGGGAGCCCCCCCCCCCATGAGCTGCCTGTGGCTCTGTCCCACTCCATGTCTTGGCACCATGCATTGCTCTGGCTGGGCAGCACCCCTAGTCTTGGCCCCTGTCCCACTCCCTCCCTCACAGTGGGGGAGTGGGGAGTCTTAATCTGGTCTCTCCTCCCTTCCTATGCCCCCTCCCCTCATAGAATTACCTGCAGGGAGCTCTCTCCATGCTGTCTGGATATCTTGCTGGTCATGTGCATGCGTGTGGATGCACACATGCATGTGGTGCCCCCTGTGTCTCACTCCCAGCAGTCCCAAACAGCCCTGTGCAGGATGGAATGCTGCCAGCCTGTAAGGGGAAATGTACTGTTTCCCACAGTTTTCTGCAATGATCAGAAAACCCAGATCCCTGCAGGATACTATGAATCCTGTACGAATGCTGTTCTGGAGTCATGCAGACTGGGACTTGAGGTTCCAATTCCAGGACTGTCCTGCCCAATTAGGGGTGGGTGGTCACTCTACTGGGGAATACCTGTGCACACGTGCTCTGGTGCAGGGCAAATTGCCTTGGGTGGGATAGGGAAGGCTGAGGCCAGCACCTGTGCTGGCCCTAGCATCTTTACTTGGGTTCCTGGGGGCCCCCTGAGGCTGCACGAGTGGTGATCTGGATGGGTGGAGCCTGGATGGCAGCTGAAGTGTTGCTCTGGCTGGCCACACTCTGGTTTTGGGTGGCACATGCCTTTTTTTCCCTGCACACCTTTTTTTGATACCAGGATTTCCCAGTATCTAAATTTGGCTCTTTTCTGTAAATATGCAGTACAGAGAACCAAATTACGTGTGGGGTGCATTTTGTAGCACCTGAAAAGCCTTTGAGGTGCCACAAAACACAGGTGTGTGTTTGTGTGGATGTGTCCTTTGAGATCATTCAAATGCATTTATACCAATATTTCACCATTGTGACATTCTCCCCTTGGGCAAGGCTCCTATGAACAAGATCCATAACTCTGTCCAGAACAGCTCAGGCTGTTGTTGAAGCTATTGAAGGAGATTCTGGTTGTTTCTTCCTGTCTGTGGAAAAGAACCACGCTGTATTTGTAGTACAATCACACAGAGAAAGAATGGGCTAATTGAAAATGAAAGTGTATAAACTAACTTCTAATCTAAACAGAAAACATGGTTTTGGTGAAAATGGTCATCTTATTGAGTGGTTATGCTATGAAGTGTGATGCTTATTAAGCACCCCAAGCGCTAAAATAAAGAATCAGTTCCCAAGTTACGTGACTAAACGGGACAATGCATTTAGAAAAGGTGAAGGGCTCATCAAATAGTACCAGAACAAGTCTGTATCTCTTTTGCATTTCACTTCATGTAGCTATTCTTTCTTGTCCTAAATAATCTATGTTTGTCAGAATGGTAGGCAAATATTGGTAAATGGCTATGGGAAACCGGGCCTGACGTCTTTCATACCATAGTATAAGGTCTTGGAAAAACAGTATTTAATTTCAGTCATGAAATTCAGTCACTACAGCTCAAGAATGCAACTCCAAAAGCTGTTAACATTTGTTTTGCTGACATCAATGAAATGCAGTAGCATAACTGAACTAGGGGGAAGACCCATGCAGCAGCCCTAGGTGGTGCCTTTGTGTAGGGGCACAAAAGCAGCCATTGCTGCAGTGGTAGCTGATCACACCAGTATAACTGGCAGAAGAGGAGCTGGTCCTCCTCCCTTACACAGCTGCCCCAGGTATGGAGTGGCACTGTTATGCCTCTGGTGAAATGAAAAAAACCCATTTTTTGCATAGCCTTAAAATTTTCACACATATGAAGAAAGTAAAGGAAATGCTACATTTTATGAAATAAATCTGTTTTCAATTTTGGGGAAGTTTTTTAGTTTGAGTTGTGAAACAAATATTTATCATAGTGCTTTGCTATCAATAGTTGAATCCAGTTTCTGAGGTATGGTTGCCTTCAGGAGTTGATAGCTCAAAAACTCCAAGCGTAGTCTGTAAAAGTAAATTCCAATACAGCTGTCACCATGATGCAGCAAGAAATCAAATGTATATTACTACTTTGATTCTCTAGGTGCAGCATTGGCTAAAATGAATAAACTGCTACTGTAGGAAGGAGAAAAAAATTGAGAAATATTGTTATCTACATAAAGCTTTCTGCTAATTCCTTAATTTAAATAAACGCACATGTATTGGAACATACATGAAATTCTGGTCCCAGTAAAGTCAATGGAAAAACTCACGTTGATGTTTTTGGGATGGAAGAATATTTTTTTTGTTGTGGATTAAGGATTTGGTTTTGGAATTGCAAGATAATGTGAGCAAGTGTGGGCAAGACTGCTTTTTGGAAAAAAACGGCCTAAGCACACGGTTGGTGGACTTGGTCACATGCCACTCATAGCAGTGCTGCTTGAATGATGTGTCTTAAAAGGAACAAGAAACAGAATTTTTTTTTAAGTCTCAGTGTTAAAAAGATAAGAAATTTCAAAGCTTTGAAATATTTGAACCTGTGCTGTAACAGGCAAAAAAATGAAAAATCACTGAAACTTTTTATAATTTTTTAGGTGTAATTTAAAATTTCCCTAAAATGTCAACATTTGGACCCCCCAAGAATATAGTTGTTTGCATTTAATTATTAGAATTTGTAAAAAGAGCAAACATTCATCAAATATTTGTATGAGAATACTCCATTTTTAGAGAGGGTAAAATTCATACTTTGCCAATAGAATTTTTGATGTTATGGGTGTAAGTGATTTACTTACAACATACAACATAGCATCAGCAGAAGGCTAGCACAAAGGCTAAGCATCAATTAGCATGATGCTAGCAGAGTGATGAATTCAGCAATGAATCTTGACTGCAATAGATCAAAAGGTACACAACTACGGTCAGGAGGTTTGGAACTGGAAGGAATATTAGCAAACAGTATTTTGTAGTAGTCTGCCAACTACAGTCATTTTATTTAAATCATTCTTAGAATATAAGTTGCTATGAAACTAGATGTATTTTTAAAAACATACCCCAGATTGTTCTTTCTTCTGCTAAGAAACTGTTTCCTTTCCGTGTGCAGGACTGGCATAATATCAGAAGAATATTATGAACTCACTAATGGTATTGAAAGACGTGACCTTGGGCAGGTCACATCACTTCCCTGCACCTCTCTGTCCCCATTTTTTAAATGGGGATAACAATAATTGCTTTGAGTTTTACAGATGAAAAGAATTTAGGTTTTTTTTTGTTAATAATTCTGGTAGAAATTCGACATGAAGAAGCATACATTAAAGTACCATGTCTTTGTATCTCTCTTCCAATCTATAAATGTCTGAGTTTTTGCCCATTTTTGTAAACTTGTACTGTACATACACATATCTTTTTTTAAATTTTGAATAAAGTATGAAATTCACAGTACCTTCACTGTCTAATGAAACTGAACATATTTAGAACATATGTGAGCTATTTCTTTCTGAAAAGAGCCATTTGTGGTTAACGAAGAAAGTATTCATGGTTTCACTGCTAATTGTGGGGTGGTCTGAGTTTTCTTTATGAGCAAATAGAAAAGATAGTGTTGCAATTATAGGCATATTATGGAAATGGGAGTTTTTTTCTGAATGTTGGTGGGTTTTAATAATCAAAAAATCATATGAAATATTCCACACTCAAAAAGCAAAAAGGTCATTAATTTTAATTTGGTCTTGCACAAAATAAATACCATATGATTCTTTTAATTAATGCTTTATCATAGTACATGTGATACTACTTTACCTGTAGTCAAGGTGAAATTTTCCATTGATTTCAGCGAGGCCAAGGTACTCAGTTCTGAACGGTGCTTTCAGTTCCTGCAAATTCAGTGATGGGTGAAGTTGTTTACTACCTCGCAGGAGGAAAGAAATGTATCACAGCACAATTCATATAACAGCACAATAGTTAGGGTTTTGTTATAGCTCCACCACCATAAATCTTTTCTTCCCGAGTATTTATCGTTTGGCCTTTAAGTCTTACTCTGAGTAACTTTTTAAATTGGTGTTCTCAGTGTAGGCAAAATAACCAAAAAATTCTTCGGTGTATTTTTAAGATATATACAATATGAGATAAAGAAATTAGTTTCCAGATACTTTGATTAGCTGATTGAATAAAAAGCTAGTATTTAATCATTTTTGTAAACTTACTGTTCTATCATGTGATCTAATGCTTTTTAAAGTTTGGATTATTTTCTCTATTCAAATACTTATAATTTAGAAAAAAGTGAATTCTTATCATTCTTATATAGAGCATTATTTCATATGCTAGGATGTTTTATTCTATGCTGCCTTTTCCACAAAGATATCTAAATATATGTAACAAAGAAAAATTGAAAGGCCCGTTAGAGATCTCATTATTTTCTATCAGGTTAAAAATGTAGATGTTTGCTTTATAAAGTGTACAAAAAACAAACCAAAAAGTAAATTATTTTTCTCACTGTCTTCTACAATTCTAAAGAACCATTATAATCTCTTTGATGGCAGTTTACAAAATTTACAAAAAAAATTACTAAATTAATACTAAATTGAAGAGGACTAAACAAGTTGTAAATCAGAAGTGTATAAAGCATCTAGTGAGAAGAACAGAATAATCAGGTTAAAAAAAATCCTAATTAAAACAATATGATAAACATTGTTGGTAAAATATGAAATTTTAAAATGTTATGTATACATTCAGGTGATCCTGTCTGATGCTAAACATAGCCAAAGTTAGTGGATCTGAGAAGGACTAAAAATAAATTCAGCTAAAGATTTGGGTTTAGAACATGTGTTTGGGTACAAACACATATGCATACATGGATATAGAAATCTTTCTAATATTTGATAAATGCCAGGCCAAATGACTTCATTTTAATTAAAAGAATATTTCAGGTAATGGAGGTTAGAATAAAATTGATCTGACTTTATTTTACTACAGAGAGAATGAAATTACTTTAAAAAACCTTTCCTAGTTTTCCAGGTATTCAAAATACCATGCCTTAATAGCCAACAGTTAAAATGCAAAGCTTAAAAGGGAAATACTAAGAAAAAAGTCTACAGTCAGAATATTGTTTAAATATCTTTCATCACTACTCTGTTATATACCATCTAATTCAAGATAAAGCTAACATTAGCAGATGGACACCATTTTTCTCTTCACAATTCTGTTATAAGGAAAGAATTTTAGTTGTAACTCCTGAGTTTTCCTGGCTTTCGTAGGTCTGTAGTTCAATACTGATGTTACTGGAGAGAGGTTCTGGAGCATTCATTTGATTGACAGTCTGAAAAATGCCAGCATGCTGAGCTTTAATTTAATGTAACAATGATTTTTGATCCAAAGCTGAGTTTAAATATCAAATCATTTCTAATTTCAGCTTCTTCCTCAGTTGTAACTAAGGCCTATCAATAGGAGAAACAGACTGAAGTAACACTGAACTCACCAGCAGAAAGGCAGGCATTTGGTTTCTTAACGCAAAGCAGAATATAGCTTGTTCCTTTTCTGGAACAACAGATATTTTTCATGCAGTTATGTTTGAATTGCTGCACCAAATCTCTCAGATCTAAACTGGAGTTTATTGACACATTTTTCGTCCTTGGAGATAATATGTATATTAATGGCTGAATGGAGAATAAAACATTACAAGGAAGGTTTATTTCCTGTAACTTCAATAGTTTTAGAAGTATCTCCTTATTTACTTGCTTTTGCCTGATAAATAGACGTTTACCTTTACTTGTTTTTACTTTTAAAATCTTTAAGGTGACAGTTTCTCGTTGTTTTTTTTTTTTTTTTAACACAGTTTCACTATCAAGGCATCCTTATTTTTTTGGCCAGCAGCCAGCTTCTCATTATTACAAGAACTGATATCTTTTAAAGCTCAGCTTCACCATCCTTTCCCATAACATTGTGCTTGACAAGAACTTTAGGGGGCACTCATGGGCCACCTCAAAAGTCATCATGATTTTGTATGCTGTTGTTGGCTGCTACAGTGGTATTCAAGTGTATGTAGAATGTATGAATGCTCTTATTTAGAAGAAGAAAGCTTTATGATTTACTTTTTAAAGAGATGCGCATTTGAGGGAAAAATGATTTAGCTGTATAAAACTTTCTTTGTTGAGCATATGAAAATGTAGGCTGCAAATAGTACTTATAAAGCTGAGTGCTCCAATTCTCTATTGTCCTGAGACATTGATCTTATTTAGAAATGGAGGGTGCTCAGCATTTTTGGAAGATGGTCTAATTTTAAGGAGCCTTACATTAGATATTCAAGGAGTAAGTAACCTGTTCTGGAAAATTTGGCTCAAGTATTTCTATTTAGCCCCTGTTGCCCTACCTTTTTCTCAAAAAAAAGTCAATAGCAAGATTTGCCTGTCAATAGTAAGGCTTCAGTCGTGTGATATTTAAGTGCCTAAATACTTTTGAGGGTTTAAGCTTAATTCCCTTTTATTTCAGTAGAAGTTAGGCACACAGATACCTGTGAAGATCTATAACTGAGTAATTTTATTGAGTTGCAAAGGATCTTTTAAGGATTTGCAGGAAGTGCTTAAAGTCATAATGACAAAAATATTATTTTTTCTTGGTCTGCACTCAAACAGAATATTTCTGAATAGGGTTACTATCAGATTGGTTTAGTCTTAAAAAAAGAAAACTTGTTTTCAAATACCTGAGCCATGTTTCTAATTCTTTTTTTAACTTGTTAATTTCTTTCTTTTGTTGAGAAATAAAACATCTTCTTGCACAGTTAATTCTTCAGCTAGTGCAGTTTTATGTTACAATTAGCGCAGTACTAACATACATGGGAAGCACTGTGCAACAAAGACCAAAGAGAAATCTTTACTTCCAGAAACTTACCTCCTCACCTAGGGGGGTATCTGCTCAACAAAATAATCAGCAATGAAAGCATTAATGCTGATATCCGAAACTCTGTTCTACAGAACTAGCATCTCAATGGGATTAATGAGAATATAGGTGTTCACATCTCTCCAAGCCCTTCTTGTATGCTGTCAGCAAACTCAAGAAAGCAACATTGCATTGGGTGTAACATTTGGGTCACACTTGGAATTTTTTCTTTGATATTATAAGGGTTGAAGATGTAGACACTTAAACACAAAGATACTTACAATGTAGTAAATTAAAATAGGCTTTGAATCAATTTGAGATGTATCTAAAGATGACAAAAACTTCCCGTTCTCTCAGGAGTGCATTGTGAGGATAAACTCATTAATGTTTGCCATTCAATAGCACTTTTTTATTCAATGTTTCAAAGTATTATTATTTTTAGGAGCATAATTCTGCTTAAGGAGTCAGGGTTATCCACTAAATCACACAGGGTTTGATTTGACTCAGTTTTCTATACTCTTCTCCTTTCAGTATAAAAATGAGGATACAGTCATACTAGCACCAAAGGCAAAATTCCTGCTTCCTTGCTATTACTTTGTCATTGAAGGACTATGGTACATTGTAGCTGATGTGGTGAGTGTCTGTTCTTGTAGCACATCAATAGCTTTCAAAGATATTGGAATGTCAATAATTACTTTTTAAACAGTTATGTGAGCTCCTTGTAAGAATTATATTTGATTCCTGATGGTGAACACTTTCCTGAAGGGTTCTTGACTATTATGTTATTTCTGTAGTGGGTGAATAAGGTGTATAATGTGTTGTGTTCAGTAGAAGGACAAAGGAATAACTGAAATATAAAAAGCCAAAGTATATCAATTGTTACTCTAATATTTTATGAAGAAAAATATTCCTTTATAACCGAGGTGTTTTTTTTTCCTTTTTAATAACCCACCCCCCCAAAAAACAAACCAGAGGTGAAATTCCGTTAAAAACCTTTCACTAATAGAACATAAAAATTATGCATTTCTCTGTTTGTAAAAGGAAGATTAAAGTAAACATTTTCAAGAGATCACATCTTTCACAACTATTTTCTTTATAGTTATTATTTATTTTATATTGTTATATAACAAAATGATGAGTCATCAACCCCCTAAGATTGAGGAGGTACTGAATCCAGGTCTCTACCTTCCTAGGCATGTGTTTTAATCACTAGGTTGTTATTGGTGGGTATCTCCTGATCATTCAAATAGCCAGACAACTTGTTTTTGTGAGAAGCCTGATCCTGTTTATATACTTGGTGTGTGTTCTGAGCATGTTGAAGGGATTGGGTCCCTCAGGGAACTTAGAATCATCAAAAGTTAGGGTTGGAATGGACCTCAGGAAGTCATTTAGTCCAACCCCTTACTCAAAGCAGGAATAGGAACAATAAAGTTAGGTTTCCAAAACCCAGTCAAGCTTAGGGACTTATTTGCTCATATTGGCTTGTCCTGGGCATACATAGGCACTTCTACATGTACTTCGGGGGTGGGGAGCATGGCATTTTAATGGGAGCCATCTCAAGCACTGCTCAATTTAAAGCAGAACAGCATCTCATGTATAGGTGTCGTCACACTTCAAAATGATGGTGGGAGCACTTGAATGAAAGATTGTTTGACAAGTTTTAGTTCAAGCAACCCCTGCTGCCATTTTGAAGCATGGGGCTGCAGAGATACAGGAGGCTGCTGGAAGGTGGTAATTGCACAGTCGGCACCTATGGAACTTTAATATAAAAAATAGAGGCACCTAGTGTGTTTGGATGATCAGAGGGGTGGTGGACAGGTCAATATCAACCTGGAAAGATGTGGGCAGTGGAGTCCCGGAAGGCTTGGTCCTTGGACCATTGCTATTCAATGTCTTCATCAGTGACCTGGATGAGGACATGGAGGGTACCTGGTCCAAGTTCTTAGATGTTACCAAATTATGGGGCAAAGTTAAAACACCAGAGAGTAAGGAACGGATCCAGGCAGACCTGGACAGGTTAGAAAAATGGGCAGAAGGAAATAGGATGCAGTTCAACAAAGACAAGTGCAAAGTGCTGCACCTGGGCAAAAAGAACCACCAACACACTTACAGGCTGGGGAATGACCTTCTCAGCAGCACAGCAGTGGAAAGGGATCTTGGAGTCATAGTTGACTCCAAGATGAATGTAAGTCATCAATGTGATGAAGTGATCAACAAGGCTAAGCACACTTCATCATGCATTAGCAGATGCACAATGAACAGGTGCAGGGAGGTGATGCTTCCGCTCTATGCAGCACTGGTCAGCCCAAAGTTGGAGTACTGCATCCAGTTTTGCGCATTGCACTACAAGAGGGATGCAGAGAATCTTGAGAGGGTTCAGAGAAGGGCTATGTGTATGGTCAGAGGCCTGCAGGTAAGGCCCTATGAAGAGAGACAATGCAGTTCCCACCCGTTTCTGTGAAAGCTAGTACATCAGGATATCAGCTTTCATTTAACCAAAAATGTTTCTACCTCTTGTGGTGACACAGAAAAGTTTTAAAATGGGAATTGTTACAAACAATATAGTGGCCTGTTACAAACTAGTCAGAGGGGACCAGCAGGCACTGGGGGAGTCCTTGTTCCCTTGAGCACTGCCAGGAGTGACCAGGAATAACAGTCACAAGCTGGCAGAGGGTAGATTTAAGCTAGATATCAGGAGGCGCTACTTCACGGTCAGGGCGGCTAGGATCTGAAACCAACTTCCAAGGGAAGTGGTGCTGGCTCCTACTCTGGGGGTCTTTAAGAGGAGGCTAGATGAACACCTTGCTGGGGTTGTTTGACCCCAGTACTCTTTCCTGCCATGGCAGGGGGTCAGACTCAATGATCTGCTCAGGTCCCTTCCGACCCTAGAAACTATGAAACTATGACTGCAACTAATGCAGGAAGATCTCCTTGACTCAGGGGTGGCACTAGAAGGAGGCTTGGTGGAGCTACAGCCATTCTAAAATCTGCCTTAGCCCACCCCCACCTCCCCTCAGGGCCCATGTCCCACCTTTGTCTGCACAGTTCCCTCAATTTTCTGTCTAGTCCACCTCAGCCCTCACACAGGGGCGGTTCTCCTACCTGCATTAGATTTATCAGCTTTTGGGGTTACCTATCTATCAAATAAACCTAATGCAGACAGGAGTGCCCCTTCTTGCTACAGCCACTTCCTAGTCCAGCTTTGTCCGTGCCTTCTGGAAATAGAGGCACAAGGGACAGCTCCACTTGGTGGCAGCAGCATGGTAGCCACCTGGAGAGACAGTCAATTGAGAACCACTGTTCTATGGATTTATATCTAGCTACTGCATTGTGGCTGCCAGAATGAACTGTCCCACATGCCTCTGTTTCCATGAGATGAGTGTGGGGCCAGCCTGGGAAATGTCTGTGGCAGGAGGGATGTTCCTGCCTGAATTAAGTTTATCTGATAAGGTAGGTAAGCTGAGACAGTACAATAGTGGTTCTTAACTGGGTTGCTGCTGAATTTAGAAAAGTTATGGAGTGGTGCCTTCAAACTAAAAATATTGAGAGCCACTACTTAGGATGTTTTCCATGGCTTCCCTTCACTGTAATCAGCTGGCTCCTTTGATCAGTTAGAACTAAGCAAATTGTGGCATTTCTCTCCGAAGTGCCACCCACTCATAGTATCACACGGCAATAACCATACAGAAACCCTGGGAGAAAAGTAAAATTGCATTACCCCCATTTTTCTGATAGAAAAACTATAACTCCGAAGTTAGATGACCTGCCCAAAGGTGCACAGTAAAAAAGTAGCATTGCTCAGTGCAAAAGACCACACTACTCCAGTGTATTATATTATCTGTGACATATAAATTAAATCAAGTTTGGATAGCTCTCTGAAAGTGTAGCTTGATATTGAGGCTACAGGGGTCATTTGTAGCCTGCATAATACAGGTGGTCAGACTGGAATAGAACTTGTTAGGCTGTTTAGCTTGGCAATCTCTTATTCAAAGTAATAAATCAGATTATTATGAAATAGTAAAAGAATGTTAACAGTGATAAGGCTCTCTAATTTGGCAAGAGGAGAGCAAAAGAGTGGAGGAACAAGATCTTTTGTTTTACACTCTTCAAGGTTTGGAAAACTAAATTAGTCTCCCTTGTTAGCCTTTTGTGATTCCCTCTTGGGGTTAGAATCCACTGGTGGAGAAACACTGGGTTGGTCAGACTTTAAGATATATTAATTTTAATATATGTAACAAAACTATTGTCCTTGTGTCATAATAAAAAGGAAATCTGACTGTTAGTTAACATGCCAAGAAATATGCATATAACAGTTACAGTACATGTGCAAATACAGCCTCTGTCAGATTATTAGAAAAGTAAATTGCATACCTGATGTTCAATAGCTTCCAGAATGCTTGTTTTGTTTACAGAGTGGGAAAATGCCAATGGATTCAGAAAAAGTAAGATTTGAAAACCATACAATATTGTGAGACTATAGAACAGATGTAGAGAAGGTCATAGATGTTTTTGTTACTGCCTAACAACAAAATGGTGACAAGACCCTTGAGAACATGGGTATATTGCTTATGATACTATAGATAATTCCATTGATTGCACATTTGCACATTTTATACAGTAGCATAGGTTGGGTATACAGTCCTTTTTCTTCCTCCTTCTCCCAGATTGCACAGAAAATTTAGATGCTAAAAATATGCAGATTGTATGTTAAAAGGCATGAGCAGCACACTTCCAAGGCAAATTGCAGTTAAGTGCTAGAACGCCTTCTGAGCAACTTCTCCACCATTTTTAGAAGAGCTTAAAAAGAGCTGGGGTTGGGTCAGAGACAGGAGTAAAGGGGAAAATTCTTCTCTAGGCTGGGCTACAAGCTGGGACCCTGGCTAGCCAGAATTTAGTTCATAGTGAATGCGCTGTTATTTAGCTATGGGTAAAGCTAAAGCAGGTGAGCATTCTACACAGGAGGTATAAAAGGATCAAGAAACCATTTCCATAGGATCCCAGGTAAGGCTGCTGGAGCTAGCACAGTTGCTGGCCCCAGCCTCCCCTAACCCACCCGGGGTAACCTGCCGTGCGCAGAGCACATGTGGCATGGGCGTTCCTGGGGACAAGTAGCATCAGTACAAGGTTTGTTTCCCTGGAAACAAACACCCTTGCTTGTCTGGACACAGCCATTGTCTCTGTCATTCACTTAACTGTGAAACTGAGGCAAAAGTTCCATTTACTTTTTGCGTCATGTCTACATTGTCTTTAATCTTGAACCCATCCTCACTCTATAGTGACCTCATTGCTTTTTCTGCTCTTTATCTCACTTTTTCTTTTAATATGGAAGAACTGTATATTACTTAATTTCCTTTGTAAAGTTTAGATAAGTCATTGGAGAATAAAAAACACATGCTGTTTGCCTGGTGCTTTGTAAATGGCAGCAGCTCTTGGATACAATGCAATTGAAAGAGTTTTGTTTCTACTCCTGTCAATAGTACTGTCCCTTTTAGAAAGAAAAAAAATCATTGTTGCATAAATTGCAATGTCAGGATCATGAAATCCTGATTTCTGAAGATTGCTGTTATGTATTTGCACATGAAGCACGGAAGTCTTTGGATGAACTAAATTAAAATGTTATGTTGCAGTTATAAAATGCTGCTATTCTTAGGCCATGTCTACACTGCCTCTGTGTTATGCCCTGGGTCACATCTGTGAAACAAATTCCACCCACTTGTTCCACTTCTGCATGTACCAATGAACCTGTAGAACTAAATAGCCACCTTGCGCAATTTTGGTGCTATACAAATAATAATAGCTAGTTCAATACAAATATGATACCTACCTCAAAATGGTGAAATGAACATGGCTTTTGCCCACCACCTCATTTGCTCTTCTTGTATATTGTAGCTAGCCTTCTGTCTATGGGCTAGAGACTTCTTTTAAGTGAGGACTCCTCAACCATTATACAGGTGTATACAGAGCCTAGCACAATGGGCCCCATGTGGAGGGGCCTAGGTGCATTAACAAACACATTGATTAGTGCATCCTAATTCTTGGGCTGGCTGTCTTGCTTACTATCTGTCTTGGCTGCCTTAAGGTGGCTACATTGTCTCATTTTGGAGATTTGAAGGGTACAGGCTTCACAGCAGAATGCCTGGGCCTGGCATGAAAGTGGTACAGGCATATCCTTATATCCGCTTTCACTCTAGTACACATATGGCTTCTCATTACTACATTACCGGTATATCTTGTAGTCTGTAAGGAAAATGAGGTACAAGCAGAGGCATAGCAGGGCAGCTCCACTTCTGGGGAGCAGTGATGCATGGGGCAGTGCTGACTGCCTCGGTGCTGAATGGTGGTGGTGGCTAATTTTGCATCGTCCCACAAAGCTGCCTGAGTTGCCCTTCTCACAGTGACACTACAGGGTGCAAGTGACCTCCCAGGGTTCATACAGGAAATCCCAGGCAGAACAAGAACTAAACCTGAGTCTTTTGAGCAGGAGGCTAGCTCTATTAATTAGTGGATGAAGCTTAACTATAGTAGACTACTCCAGGAAAAGCTCCATTGAAATTGCTGGGGCTACATATGAATTAAAGTGGTATTAAACTGTAGTAAGGATGTTAATTTCTGTTATAATTAGTCACTTATGCTCTATCCTATTCACAAAAGTGTAAAACAATAGGTTAGCTTGCTTGCCAAAAGCAGATACCATTTGTATTGAAATACACTTGACAGAAACATAAATACATAAAAAAATTGTTTAAATAGAAACAGGGAAGTAAAGCTAGATTTTGAAATCTGTAAATCAGATGTCAGATTAAATTTGTAAAGTGGTGAGAAGCATAAACAAGTAGACTATGAGGCTGTGATTAATGAAAATCAATTGGCTATGTAGGAGTCTGATTGCAATTTGAAAGATAAAAATATGGTGCCAGATCCTCACCAAACCACTGTCAACCATGTGTGGAACAAAAGGTGGCCAGAATCCAGCTTTGGGATCTCTCTCTATCTGGAATTACCTGTATGAGGGAACATACCTGTATGTTGTTCTGCTTCAGTACAACTTAGAGCGGCCTCAGGAATTCTACAGTAATTTAAACTGATGCATTCTGACATGGCCACACTACCAATGAGAGAGAGGAAGCTGAAAGGAAGTGATATGGAGTCAGCTGTAATTGCATTATGTTTTCCCCTGGATTCTATCTACCAATAGAAATCCCTGGTGTCTTGTAAAGGCAGCTTTCCATTTCCCTTGGCTCCAGAGGTTTTTAATCTAGACTATGCAGTGTATCTGGTAAATTACCATTAATGTAGAATGGGACAAAATTTCAGTTTATGAAATCCTTGTACTGGGAAGAGCAATATATTCTGAAGGCATGGCTTTGGATTCAAAAAAGGATACTGTAGCAGAGCTAGTGGAAGAATACAGAACTGTCAAAACCCCCCCCAAAAACAAAAAAACTAAATTATATCCTTAATGCTAAACAAATGTATTGGCCAAAGTGCATAGAGCAGGTAGGCCTTGCTCTCTCAGTTTTGGTCTCACTGGCCATGTCTACACATGTGCTTTACTGTGAAGTAGACTAAGTGCCAAGTGAAGCATCACTGTCTACATGTGCAACACTATTAAGCTACAGTAAACTAATTAGTGGCATGGTAAGATAGAATCACTGGGGAGAGTACTATCTGACTTTGGGGTAATTTACTGTGATTAAATAAATGTGTAAATGCTGACTGTGGGTTTGAATTGCACCCGGTCAGGCCGGTTGTTGGGGAGGCAGGCTTCTGCCTGCCACCTAGCCACACAACTCTGTATTTTTGGCTCTCTTGTACCCCAGCCAGCCCATCTGTTGCTGCCACCTGGAGCCTGGGGCTGACACCCACCATGCTTTCTGCCAGCCTGGGCCTGCTCTATCCTTGCTTAGATTGCTGCTATCCTGGGTGCAGCTGGAAATGCTGCACCTGGGAGTAGTTTACACTAGCTCAAACTGCTCCAGAGTTTATTGCTTCACATTAACTCCATATGTAGATGCACCCACTATGTGCAAGCCTGGTCTCTTGGCATAATTTAGAGAAGTCCAAATGCTGCTTTAAATTATGCTGTTTGCTGATATCCCCAAGCAGGTGATGTGACAACAGAAGATCAACATGACACAGTGAAGTTCTGGCCACACCTCACTACACCCCCTATTTTGGAAGCGGGGAAGTACAAGAACCACTCTATTATTATTATGCCACTGAGGCCCCTCCCATCACTGGTCTGATTCTTCAAGAACCAGTTATGGCAACTTTGTGGTCTAATTCTACTGGTGATGTGATGCAAAGTGGGTGCACCACATCCCAGGACCTGGTCAATAATTGCTAACTCTTTGCAGTAACATTTGGGTTCCCCCTTCCCCTTTTGGCTATAATTAGATTTCCTAGTCTTAATATGTTGAATTAAACACCTACCTTTGGGAGGGAAGGAAAACAGTACACTTTATTTATTTTCCTATGCAACTAAGCAATTTGCTGTATGCTGTAATTTGTCTGCATGCTGCCCTTTTTGGTACATATGTAATTTTACTTTGATGAATGACACACATTACTGATAGCCCTGCTCACTGACCAGGCCAATGAAGGAGACACAGAGAGGCTGTGGGATATTTACAAAAAAACTCTGTCAGCAACCACAAGAGCCATGATCATTCCAAAGAAAATAAACTAGTAGAAGTGGGTTAAGTAGAGACCTTACTTACGACAGGTTAATAAAGACAGGCTACAGAGAGTGAAAACTAGAGCAGGGTGAGGTTGAGGAACAACTCATGGTAAAGAACAACAACTCCAAAGTATAACAGGAACAGGAAAATAGAAAATATGGAGAAGAGGAGAATGAAAGCAAGAATTTTGGCGAGACTGAGGGAAAGCTGGATGTACAGATACATTCAATATATACCACTTAACTCTACCTCTAGCAAGTAGTTGCAGGGAGATTACCCTGTATGTCTGGAAGCCATGATTTTATAATTTTCTGAAAACCTTCAGTTACTACTCAATCTGAGCCTGATCCACTTCTCGTTCAAGTCAAAACCATTTCTAATGATGACTAGTGGCCTTACATCTGTCCCCACATGCATAAGGTCATGATCTCTGCAATTGAAAGGCTGTTTTCTTGAAAATTTTAGGAGTAGCCCCACAGAAATTCAACAGCAAACCAATAATTGGGAACTAGGAATCCTTGTCTTAAAGACAATACTTAATTAAAAGAAAATCACTTTCATAACATTTATCTAAAGTAATTTTTTCAGCATAAAAATAATCTCATATCATGCACTGGACTGTTCTTTGTTTGAGCTTTTTTCTGGCAGTTATCATTGTTAAACATAGGCACACTTACAATTCTAATTGAGTTTTCTCATCACTTATTTTAGTAAGAAAATACGTTGTTACAGCCAGAGACCTGGGATACACAAAGAGACTAATTTGCCTAAAATTTCATGGCAGAACCTGGAAGAGTGGAATTCTGCTCATCCGTCCTTAAAGACAAGACTATCTTACCTTGCTCTTTGGAACACTTACAACATTTTAAAGGAGTGTAGGCCTATTAACGCCCATACTACATGGATGATAGTAAACACAGGGCACATCTATACATGCATTTAAGCGCAACTAAATTTAATACGCATTAAGCAATTGTTGGAAGGTGTCTACATGTGCAGGGACTTGGCACTAAAAGTAGTGCCAAATTCCTACAGCCCTGCCATGTGCCCTTAGTGGCTGGGTAGGCCCATCACTAAAGTTAGTGCCAGGTTGCATCTACATGTGCATTAATGTGCTTTAACTAATTGCACCTATATTTGATACCTTCATTTTCAGGTATCAAATGTAGGTGCAATTAGCCTAATTTTGCCATTTTTAATGCACAATAAGGGCACACACATGTAGATGTGAACCCATAATGTGCATTAAATTAGGCTAATGTGCATTACCACATCACGTTTAGACACACCCACATTGAAATACTTTGTGCTGAATTAACCAAACACATATGTGCAAATGAGATTTTCAATTTTTTTTGATAGAGATACGATTAATTCCAGAAGCATGTTTTCCAAGGACATATTCAGCTGTAGGTGTGTGGGTAGGTACTAACAAAAGAAGACCAATACTGCAAATGTGAAAGATAATAGAAAGACAAGTAAATACTTTAGTATGGTTTAAAAAGTCAGGGACAGATGGAGAGGTAGAGAATAGCTCTCAACATATACAAGCTATCAAAATGGAGGGCATAAGAAAAAAAATGAATGTTTAAAAGAAATTTCTTCAACATAAAGAAAGTGTTTTCTTATTTTTCATCACTTCATTTTCTTGACTTTGCATTATGTGCATAAATAAACTGAGGATAAAATGGGAGAAGATCCATTCTTTGTAGGAAGAAGATAAACCTGAGTTTCAATTTAGACTATAAGTCTTTGTGGTAGTGCAGGAACAGCACCTAGACTAGTAGCATATTCATCTTGGATGCAGCCTGTAGGCATTACTATAACAATGGGAAATCAAACATGAACAACTTCCCTTATAATATCGGACAGTTGAGAGTTGGCAAAAAGTTAAATGGTTACTCAATACTGAGTCTGCCAGAAAATTTATTATTTTCATCCAAGAACCAGAGAAGCAACTGGCACTGGGAAAAGACCTTATGGCACATAACAATATTTTGAAAACATTTTAAAAATGGAATATTAGAATACACATTAAGGTTTTCAATTAATAAGCTCTGCTAATTGATCATCTTCAGATTTGCAGATACTGATAGTAATCTATAACAGAACACAAGTTTTTCCCTGATTTGCAGAAGATCATTCTATTCTCCAGTTCAAATGGAAATAAAATGATTCTAGAATTTAGTGGGCGGTTTTAACATAGTTTTTGTTTCCTAACAATGCAATGAAAGTAAAAATGGGTTAATTTTATAAGGAAATAATTACAGATTCAAGTGAAATGACAGTATTGTTTGTACTCACTTGTGCTCATTGAGGCTCATTAATAATCAGTGTGTTTATTATTGTGCCTAAGTCTCTCCAGATGGGGCCTATCGTGCTAGGCTCTTTATAAACTTGTGTGATGGTTGAGGAGTCCTTACCTAAAAGAAGTCTCTAGTTTATAGACAGGAGAAAGGTACAATATACAAGAAGAGCAAATAAGGTGGTAGGCAAAAACCATGTTCATTTCACCATTAGGAAGATACTGTATTTGTATTGAATTAGCTATTATCTGTATAGCACCAACGTTGTGCAAGATGGCTATTTAGATACTTTGACAGGTACACTACTACAACATGCATTACTGAAGACAGCCTCCTTCTACTATAAGTAATCTCACTCAGGCCACATAAAGGCTTTAATTTCAAGTGCTAGAAAAATAGCCCAGGAGTTGAAGCATGTATATATTCCTTGCCCCCTGACTGGAGAGCTGCTTAGGTGAGCTTTCAAGCCAAGGGGCACTACAGGGCTTCTTCTTTGGTTACTCCACTCTTAGGCAAGCCCATTAGTTGACCGCCTACCTTCTCCCCTGCCTGGGAAGGAGGAAGGCTGTCAATAGACCATTGGCAGCTGCTGAAAAGCAATGACTGCCACATAAAGATCTGGAAGGGTTCCAGCCCCAGGAGAATGACCCTCAGTTCTGCCAATCAGCTGGGTGTTGAGACAGGGGGCATTTCTCCCATGGTGAGAACCCTAACAGTTCCTGCTGTGGGAGAACAGTGATTCCTCTATGCACTTCTCCAGGTCAACCCAGAGGAATGTGTTTGGCAGAAGGGGGGCATGTCATTCTCTCACAGTAGGACCCCTCTTTGTGACCTGGAAGGGTAGCTACTAGGGCTGTGCAAAGCTTCAGTCCCTGATTCGGACATTTGGCCTGATCTGGTGCCTGAATCTCCAAATCTGAATCAAATCAGAGGCCCCTTTTAATCTCTCCAAATCAATTTGGAAAGATTTGGAAAGATTCAGACATTGAGACAGCTTTAAATGTTTTTTCTACATACATCTAGGTAGCAGGCGGCTTGTGAGAGCTGCGATGCTGGGGTGCATGGAATGTCCCACAGAAGCACGGGGGACTCCCCAGTGCACTTGGCAGCAGACCCGGAATTGGACCAGAAGCACTTCCAGTACACTTCCAGGTCCACCGAGGAGCATGCTGGGGCCACCCCTGTGCCCCTTTGGCTTGGTGACCGGTGCCTCTTGGGTCGGGGGGCACCTGGGGTCCCTCCATGGCTGATCACTGAGCTGGGGAGGCATGGGGGGTGGGCCAGCATGCTCCCCAGCAGACCCAGAAGTGGACTAGAAGTACTTCTGGTCCACTTCTCGGTTTGCTGCACTCTTGTGGGATGCTCCATCCACCCCAGCATCGCAGCAATCATGAGCCGCTCCTGCTACCTCAAGGTACGTAGAAAAAACTTTTAAAGCTGTGTCTATGGCTGAATCACTGATTCTCTGAATCAGCATCGAATCTTCAGATTTAGATTCACCCGAATTGAATCAGGGACAGTGATCTGAATCAATTAATCAAATCACTGTCCCTGGTTCGGTCCGAATCCAAATTGAATAGGACCCACTTTGCACACCTTTAGTAGCTACTACAGGAGAATGGCCCCCCCACCTCCTGCAATCCTCTGTGTTGATCTCGAATAGTGCAGGGCATGGGAAACAGCTGCATCTGTCACAGCAACTCTTCCAGGGGTGATTGGGGAGGGGGGGGATCTCCAAGGCAGGGTCCCTACAGGGCTCTCTGAGAACTTGCCCCTGGGCAGGCAATCCAGGAGACAATGCTGTCCTCCCAAAGTCCTCTGTTCTTCTCCCTCTATCCAAGGGAGAGGGAAGGAGAACAGAAGACTGCAGGATACCTAGTGTCTTCAACACCCAAGAGAAATGTAAAACCATTTAGGTTAGTGCAGGAAAAGAGAGATCTTTCTGGTTGGAAGTGATCTAACTTACTTGCAGGAGAGCCAGCTCTCTTCCACAAGAGGCCCCTTGAATGGCTGTGCACTCTCATCTTATATTGGGAGAAAGGCTTTTCTCCCAGCACAACTGTAATACCTATCCATGGCCTAAGTTTAGGGGGAATTTAGGAAGCATAGTAAACTCAACAATAAGTGTTTATGGGATAAAATCTAAAATGAATATTAGTACTACATTGAGGTTCTCTCTTCTTAGGTGGCTGCTTTGAAAATACTCGAATACTACTTCCAGCGTTATTTTACTATAAATATGTTTTAATTTATTTGTTTAATGTGAATCCTCTTGCCCTGCTTTCCTCAGGCCAGACATAACTGTAGGCTTGTAGGTTCCTACAGTGCCAGAAGTACTGATAACTGGAGGGAAGTTATGTGGGTGATTTTCTCAGTGCCATACACAACTGAACCTGTTGTGAATAGCCAGGCAAAGAGAAGAGGAGGGTGTAAGCCAGGCACCATAATTGAGCAGTACCGACAGTAAGAGTCTCTCACAGAAGACAGTCTGTAAAATTAGAATCCACTGTTTTCACAGCCTTCCATAACGATATAACAGCATAAAAGTTAGCTGTTACATCTGAAGTCATTTCCTGTTTAGAAACACTCTATAAATATGGTTACGCTCTTTATAAAACCTAGTTCACCTGATGCTTTATTACTTGTACTGTTGTATCAGGAACTGTACCTTTAAAATGCTTAATTTCCCAAAACAGGAAGTCTGTGAAAAGGAATATAGAACAAAAACATCAGCAAGAGGTGAGCAGAGAGTCAGAGTAAACTCCAAATAAGGCATTTAAAATTGCTAAACCAATGGAAGGCATCACATTCAATAGGCAATGCTTTGACTCTTGTAGACATGAGTTAGGCTCCGGAACGGAGAGAGACGTGTGGGTGAAGCCTGCTGCGCCCCCACTCCCCCGAAGCCCCCCAGACACCCTCTCAGCATCCGCAGAGCCCCCTGCTGACCCCCAGCACAGCCGGAGATAAGTGGGCTCGTGGTGGGAAGGGGTTAACTCCTCGCTCCCTGGGAGGAGGCGGCTGCGTGGAGCCGGGCCGGGTCAAGCCCCAGCCCAGGCCCCTACTTGGCCCAGCCCCCCCAGGGAGAGAGAAGAGAAGGAGTGGGGTACTCACCAGTCCCCCTCTTGTAGGGCAGGGCCCCCCAAATCCCGGGCAGGGCCCCTCTGGCCTGAGAAACCAGCTTCCCCAATGGCAGGCCCACTGCACATGTGCGCAGTTTAAAAGGGCCCGCCAAACAGGGAAAAAAAGCTCAGTTAGGCTCCGGAGCGGTGAGAGATG
>NW_017728949.1:23029502-23045013 GCF_001723895.1 Crocodylus porosus | reverse complement strand
CAAGAGTAAATTGGATGCTTATCTTGCTGGGATCCTATGACCCCAGCTGACTTCCTGCCCTTTGGGCAGGGGGCTGGACTTGATGATCTCCCGAGGTCCCTTCCAGCCCTGATGTCTATGAAATCTATGAAAATCCAGCTAAAAAAATGTTCAAGCACCAGAGTGTACAGAGCATGACCAGAGAATTATTAGCTCAGATGAATTTCTCATAGGGGCAGTTCACACTGCTGTAGGAGAAGGTAAATGGTAAACCAGCCTAACAACAAATAGGACATCTATTGAGGTGGATAGTAGTGCTCAGGTCAGGTCATTCTAGTTGTATTATAACTAAAACAGGTAGCAGAAAGCAAATAAGTAAAACCTGTTTCTTACAATGAAGAGCTTATCCCCACAATAGAGATATAGGTGAATAACAAACTGGAAAAGATAAAGTTTGTAACTGCACCAAAGAAAAAGAGCACCTAGACAATCATTTTCTACAGATGCCTTCAGGGGCGGTATTGGTATAGTCCTCTTACAGTAGAATAGTCAAAACTGGAAACCATAGCCACTAACAAAAAACAGTCTTTCATACATTTAGACAGAGAAGGTGGCTTTGGTCTTAGTTTATGGGAGTAAGATTTTTACTTTTTTATTTATAGGTGGCTAAAATCAACTCTGAACTGCTTGTTATTACAATTGCCAAAAGGAGCCTGGCAAACATTTCAGCAAGAATAGAGACATGTGATTGAATGCAAACCTGGCAGAGAGTAGGTTTTTGCAAGTCTGTTCTCAAGTGCATTAGATAAAAAGTACAATGAAGAAAAGTTCAGAAATAGATGCTATACATGTCAATTTTGTATATATGACCAGTACTGTATTGGATAATATTTGTTCTGTGATTACCAAAGCAGCAGTGCTGGGTGAGACTCTGCAGACAGTGGTTATGGCTAAGAGCACACAAGGTGGCCAGGACGTTGTGCTCCTACTTTTCTATCACCAAATATGGGTGATATCACTAAATGTTGTTCAGAAACACCAGGTTGGAAAGCTCTCTTGTGTTAACAAGGGTATGTGGAGGCCATTTAGGAACACAAGAATCTTACAGAAGGCCTAGAGATATCTCATACTGGCCTCAGATGAACAGCAACTTTGAGGAGCAAGCTTATGATACCATATTTCTCATATACCACACCCCGCCATATAAGGCATGCACCGTGTTTCTGGAAAGGCAGAATAAAAAAAAAAAAAAAGATTTTTCCAGAGCAAGGACAGAACTTAATCTTCAGCTCGTTCACCCTCTTTCCTGCTCAACTGAAATCTCTTTTGAGAGTAACATCTGACAATGACCCACAGTTTAATGGGCATGAAGTTTAAACAATATTCAGTGAAACATGTAACTGCTAATAACTCTTGTATGCAATTCAACAGGTTGGTGAAAATGGTGTTAAAATAATACAGTTGTTACTAGAAGGCTTCAGGCTCTGATCTGTACGTAGCACTGTTGAATTACAGGATGACACCAATGAAACATTGTTTTCTGGAAGAAAAAGAAATGATAAATGTATATTGAAAAGAATTATGTAATGGTAGAATAACTATAATGAAAAAAACAGAGGAAGGAGGGATTTGCAGAAGCATAGAGACAGATAGAGCTAAACAGACCACTGAAATGCAATATGCTTTGGGGTCCTCTAACCTGCCAGAGCCTCATAAATATGATGCAGTGCAGTTCTATGATGGAAAGCAGTAGCTGCAAATGCAGAGGCATCAGATGAGATTCATGCTTTCTTCTTATGAATTTTTACCACAGATTGGCTTATGCAGAGGAAGAATAGACAACACCTTCTCCACCCTGTCTGGCATATATAAAAACAAAATTTAAAATAATATATCTTGTAAAATAAAAACATACAATAACAGAGGTGCTTACATTTCAAAGAAGAGCTAAAAGTCAAAGTGACAATTCAGGATGTCTTAGAGGGGGTACACAAGTGTTCACTGTTACGAGGGAGTTTCTCTTGCAAAGGAGATCTTCCAGGTTGACACCTGGAATATCTTTCTCCTGGTGAAGGTGTTTTCTCCATGAGAAATCAAATATATTCTTGTATGCTCCTAGTTTCTACCAAGGGTGAGGATTCTTCTGATAGAAACATAACACCTGAACATGGCCAGAGATGAACACTGTTGATAAATTTAATTTGTAGATTGGTTAGAGATTTTAGGAATTATATAAATACTGCTTGCTTACTGCTGTTGTCAGTAAGTTTTGTCTGGGAACCAAAGAACAGATGTAGTGTGGGGAACTGTATCTTCTAAGATATTTAACTTTCAAGATCTGGGAAGTCTGGGGAAGTGCACCGCAGCAGCACAGGTTCTGTTAAGCAAATGCAGTTGGAATTTAAGCTGAGATCCTTGAACATCTGCTGAAATCAGAATTTGTGAGACTATGGGCTCAAGAGAATGAAGAAAGAGGATTTCTTTCAAGCACCATGGACCCAATGTGACTGTTGAACAGGAATAAGTTAATTTTTTAAGCAGTGACAACATCAATTTTTAAACCACTACTTTCTCTTTGAAACTGCCTTTCCTCCCTTCAGCATGCCCAAAACTGTGCCTGCCATTCTTTGAGAGCCACTCATACAGCGATTGTCATCACTGAAGTGTACTTAACCTCCACTGAACAAGGAAACAAGAGATGCAAGGATACTCTTGAAAAAAGGTCTCCTATGCTGTAGTTCATGAAGCTGCCACCAAGCCTTTGGGGCAGTGCAAATTATTGTGTGGGTTTCATTCAATTACCAAAATGCAAGGCATGCCACATTTTCTGCTTCTGTAAGTGGGTATTTAAAGACATAGTACAAATCCTACTGACCACTTACGATAAAGCTCCTATTATAGAAATGTGATAAATCCTACAGCTAGACTTAATATGGGTTCTGTTGAAATGATATTCTATAGATCATTTGAATCTTGCAATAAGTATATTTATTGACAGTTACTCTCTCCTCTCTCCATTTTTTTTGAAAGCTTGATCATGAATTTCAGAATGAAAAATATGCATTGCCACATTTTTCCAGATTATGGAAAATTATTTTTACATCTGTTATATATGCATCATATTTGGTTTCCTATAAGAGTCAAACAGGCCAAAGCCTTTAAATTGATCATGATTTATGTGCTAATCAAGAGCCCAGTGATGATGTACTAATCTATGAGCAAGTCTGTAGGCAGACTATAATTCAGAGTCTAAATCTACCTCCCATTGTCTACTTTGGAGACAGGGTAAATGTATCAAGTGTCTGTACTGCAGTGCCCACCATACCTGGTGTGATCTACTAACACAATCAGATTGCTTTGTACAAGCCCAGATATTGTATATAGTCCCAATTCTTGGAGTCTTTGAGTGCTTGGTACTATGAATATATTTGTCCTTATAACACTCCTATGATATAAATGCTATTTTTCCCGCCCTACAGCTAAAGAACTGATGCTTAGAAAACATGGATGAAACCCTGACCCACCTAAATTCAGTGAGAGATTTGTCAATGGGGCCAGGATTTCACCCTAAATTGTAGTCCCAGGTCTCTTACTAACACCCAGATGATTAGGTCTTTCTTCCCCTCCACATGCCTTATCCCTTAGAGGTTAAAGGAATATAGTTAATCCCAGTTAAAATAAGAAATGTCAATTTCTGGTAAAATAACAAAACAAATATTGAGTGTAATGGATAACGCAAGTTTAAAGGAGAAAACTAGTCAAATAATTTTTATATTTTCCCCTACAGTTAGTGAGAAATGTATTGGCTACCTTTAATATATTTGTGCCAAGATTTGCAAATGTGGCTAGTGAATTTAGGTGCCTCTGTTTGTGGTTGCCTGTTCCATACAGTCTTCAGCTTCAGCTTAGTGCTGAGCAACGCCTGTGGGAACTAGGTCATGTCCAGTCTGGCTCCATGCTATACTTGAGGCTGCTGCTAGAAACAAAGTCCCACTTACCTGCTCCCACTTGAGTGCTACAAACCTGGAACCGAGACAATGGGAATGCGCTGTGACTCTGCATCAAGCATGCCATTCCCTTTTGAAAATCTTGGCCTAGGTTTTAAAGGGACCATTTGCTAGTGTGTAACAGACTCAAATGAAAATTTTCTTCAAGTAGGCTGGGAGCAGAATTCTGCCATATGGATCGAAGATTAGCAAAAGGACCATACAGAGAAGGTAAAAGAGCAAGTTTTGAGTATGTATCTCAGGGACTTACTGTGAATGTTCTTATTCTCCTCTAGTTGTTAATATTCTGTCAGAGGGAGTACCCAGCACACCAGTGATGTTTGCAGATAACAGTAAAGTCTGTGTGTGGGGAGGGGATGGGGTGAGGAAGGAGAGCAGGGTGAGTTGTGGATGCTAGGGGAAACAGTAATAAAGGGAACTATAGAAATTAGAAACCGGGGCAGAAAATAAACAAAATCCAATTCAGCTGGAGGGAAAATACAAGCTAAAAACATCTGGGGGAAAATAATTTAAAACACATATGGTTTTCATCTGCATGAGTGTTTGATAAGGACCTTACATTCATATGAATATGGGTATTCGTGCATGAACACGTATATTCACATGCCAATGCACATGCCTACTTGAAGTCATTGCTTGGCCACCCCTTATGTACTGACTCTGTGTTTATGAGGACTATGGATATTTTTAAAATTAGCAAATTTCTTACACAAAATATAAAATAGAGACTATAAAACCAGTATGATTTGCTGGAAGAATGAGAGGGAAAGGCAGTATGGTGGGGCAGAAAATTGTCTCAAAATTCTTTGCGCTGCCATAACAAGATTGGGCCTTTTGTGCCTGTCCTTCTAGTCCAGGAACATGGAACTCTGGTCAGACAATGAGGTGAAATTTAGTGTATCACACATCAGAACAGCTGTCCTATGAAAGAAACCTGCCTTGTAATTTGGTCGATAAGCCTGGAGCCAATATCTTGCTCACTGGGTGGGTATAGAGGCCTACTTATGTTTGTGACTGTGTTTATGGGGAATGGTTATAGAAAATGGGAGACAAGTTGATTTATCAAATATGCTTACTACTGATGGCATGGAGATACACAATGCTTTCACATGCCAATTGTGCATTCCCACCCAGGAGCCCTGATGCTCAGGTGGCTTAGTGATCCAGAGAAGTATTTTGCAACATCCTTTATGTACCAGCATCTGCAGTTACTTATGGAAGAAGAGCAAGAAAGTGTTGTTCTTGTATAGTAGAGGTGGTATTGTAGTGTCGGTGGGTCCATTTAGGGAACAGGGCTTCACTGTCTAGACTAGGGGTAGGCACACAAAGGCATTTTGCTTGGCATGCATGCCTCAAAGCAGATGATGGAGAAGGGGTTGGGGCTGCACTGCCATAACAAGATTGGGCCTCTTGTGGCTCCCCTACTGCCTGCCTCGGCACACCAGAATCTTAGAAGTCAAGGTTGGGAGTGTTTGTAGCACTATGCCCAAAACCATTGTTGACCCCTGGTCTAGACCCTACATAAGTGACTAACAGAAAAAGAGGCTCCAGGTCCTAACAAGCTTATGATTTAACAAAATGTTTTACAATCTAAACCATCGCTAGGCATTTGGCTATATCTTTATCTCCAGCTATTTACGACGGGATCTATGGCAAAATATAATCCTATTTTTTGTGTAAAATCAGAGACGAAAAAATTTTAAACGTTGAAGCTGGCTGATCTCTTCTTCTAATTTTTCCCTCATTTAAAGATTCAAGGGTCAGTGATACCTGTACTATTGGTATTGTGATGAGTTTAATTTTTCCAAAAAAGAACAATATTAAGTGCTGGAAAACAGTTCTCAATCTTACAGCTCAGATACCAAATACTGAATGCACTAGATACTTCAAACAGTTCAGGATTAACTCTCAGACCTCAATGTGCAAGTGAAATCTAGCAATCAAATATGAGCAGATAACTCATCTGCTCACAGATGATCTAAAAACAGAAGAGAGGACAAATCTGAAATAATTTGTTCACAACCGATTATCTAATGAGCCCAACTCTCCTCTATGCTACTTAATTTAAAGAGAAAAATGGAATACTTTAATTAGAAGCCTTAATTTTTAATCCATTAAGAATATTACAATGGCAAACAGCTCAGCTATCTGGCAAACATTTCCCGCTCCCCTAAGATGAGACTGCCAACTGTTCAGAGATTTTGGGCCAAGGTTTAGCTCAAGATCATTTATTACTAGTTGTCCATAATTAAATCCATGCCATCATATAGTCCCCAAAATCATTTGCCTTCTAAAACCCTCATATTGAAAATACTTCTACTCATGAGTAAATCCATACATGTGTACAGGATCAGCCTATGTATATATTAAAAATATAACCAAGTCAGTGGAAAATCCAAACTGTGGAACTCAGTTTTTCCCATTGCTACTGACTAATGTATATATACAAAGTACCAAAAACATATAAGGAATGGGAGCAGAGGGCTGAAAGGAGCCTCTTGGTCCATCAAATCCAGTCCTTCACATTTGCAGGCAAACATCTACCCAAAGGATCATCAAAATCATCTACTTCTATCCTTCATATGCAACAGCCACAAAACACAAGCCAATGGCACGTTTTGAAGCGCCACAGGTAAAAAATGAAACCAAAACAACATAATGGAACCATTTTAACTGGATTAATTGAAATAAATGTTTACATGTGAATCTAACTTGGACCTAAATGTAGTATAGATGCTGCAATCACTTGTGCACATAAATTGTCTCACTTGGTGAAATCTTGTCCTCTGATTTTTTGTAACAAAACTCCTATTAACCTTAATGGGAATAGGATTTCCCATGTTGACTTCAAAGCAACTGCTCATAGGTATACAGTTGAGCCCAAGATCAGGGCTGATCTCTTTGTGAGAGAGGGGAGCAATGTCAAAAAAACTGTTCTTTTTCCAAAATAAATCACATAGATTATCTATGCCTCCATAGGTTTTTTGTTTTGTTTTGTTTTGATGATTGTAAACATAATTTAGAAAAAAAAAGTTGCAGCAAAAAGTAAGGAATTCAGAAGGGACTTAGCATAATTTCCTTAATTCATATCAAATTGTGATTTTCCCCTGCACTTACACTCCTGTGCACATGTACACCTTCTCCACAGAGGAAAGTAAGGAGGATGAAACTTCTGTCTTAATACTGAAGAATGCCTTGGCTTTTGTCACTGTGGGTCACTAGATACGCTAAGATATATTAGTGTTCCATAATCCTGCTCTACTTACCATAACATTGCCAAGATGTATATATTTAACATATCCCTTTTTCTTCGATTTTCTTAGTGAATAGAGTTATAGAAGCCTGACAGGTCATTTTGTATAGCTGTTGTGGACTATAAGAAGTGCTTTGAATCAATGGAAATAGAATCATTGTGGAAGCTCTGGATAAGAAAGCAGTGGAGGCCCCATAAAGTCTGAGTACCCTAAAACATCTACGTGGATAGCAAAATAATATTTAAGAATGCGAAATTGAGGGCAAAAATCATTTTGAAGTATGAAATTAATAGACTCTTCACCTTCTGCCTGAAGAAAGCTTTCAAGGTTTCTGAGAATAAAGAAAAGGACTTAAGGACCTGAGCCACCTCATATTTTCAGATGACACATCTTTGCTGAAGCTAAAGACCTTGAACTAAATATGCAGGAACTCAACAAGATTAACATGGAATGTGGATGCAGAATCTTTTTGCAAAAGACCATAATATGATTGATTGCAATGACAGGAGAAAAAAATCATAGCAGGTAGGAAATAACTAGAAGGCATAAAGAAATATGCCAGTAGAGTTTGTAAGATACATAATATTCAACACCAGGAAAATGAGATGAGAAATGGAGAAGAATCAGAGATATATGAAGTTATTGTTAAGATAACAGGATAATAAAGAACAAGCGCAGCTGAGCGGTTCGGTACAAGTGCAAAGTAGTGTTTTTCCTTTTTTTTTAAAAGAAAGAACAAACAAACATTGTGTCTAAAAGTTAAAAGATTTTGACATCTGTGTAAAGTTACCTTTGACAGATGGAGAACAGGATCTGAGCATAAACTAGAGGGAGGATTGAGCAAAAACAAAAGATGCAATAATCTATACAGGGCTATTCAGCAGGGAAGAATCTTTATATTGTAAATATCAGTCAAACAAGAAATCACAGGCACGAGAGAGTAACAGGTGAAAAGTCCTTATGCCTGAGGATCTATCCATTCCCTTTGAGCCTGGGCAAAGAAATCTACTGTTTTCCAGAAATGCATTTCCTTCCTTCTCTCCAATAATAGCTCTTCATGTAGGTTTCAGCTATTGAATTTCACTTCACTTCAATAGGTTTTGGGTCATACCCTATCTATCTTCCTTAGAACACTTTTGCAAACATATCAAAAAGGTAAACAGGTGATATTCTTTTGTGTACTGAGGACCAGGAATACCTCTATCTCCTGTGAGACATGTATATTGACTCAGACATTGGGACAACCATTAACAAAGCTTTGTAACACATACTGAAGAGTGTGCTTGTTCTCAGAACAAAGATACAGGAGAATAAAAAAGATCAGGCAACTAATAACAAATTACACTACAGTGAAGAATGAAGAACAACTGTATAAAAGCTAAACAGACAATAGGCTGGAGACCCCAGATCACATGTTACCTTGGATTGGCATCATCTAGCTCCATAATAGCATGTAAGGTAAGGAAGTGCGAGATGACTATTGTCGATTGACTTAATTTACAATTGGATAATATGCTGCCATCTTTCTGTGTGAACATCTCAATTTGTGATACCTCTTAAAATGCTTTCTGGCTCCCTTCCCACAGGAAGAAAGCATTAATATAGCAGAAAAGTTTAAGGTCCTTATCATGCAAATCTACTGAACTTAAACTGATGCACATAAACCGTCTTTGTTGATTCCAAAGTGACTACTCAGTTGTGTAAATTGTGTGTCTAAGAGTTTGCAGGACCAAAGGCAAGAAGTCATGTGCTACACTCATTTGTCTGACTTGGATATATTGTTTTATGGGCAAGTACAATATCATTAATTTTGTTGTGGTTGTGGTAAAGGTGGGTGAGTAGGTGGAAACTGCATTAATGTATGAATACCAGAAGTTACTAGATCATATACTGTATGAATATTTTGGAAGGTGTATTGCACTGGTTCTCAGGCTCAAGGGATCCAAGTTAGGCTCAAGACACCCTTCCGTAGATATAAGGCAGCCCTCATTAGGCTCAAGGAAGTCTTTGGGAAATGCCAGGTACTCATTTTCATATATTTTGACTACAGAAAAATAATAGCACTATTCTTTTTTGACAAACACCTCAGAAAGACCACAGCAGCTCAGAATGTTTTTAATACTATGGATTCCTACTGGAAATCTCTAGGTTTGTCTTGTAAATCATGCTTGCACACCTAAGTGATAACATTATATGGCACCCTTGAAAGGATCTCAAAGCACCACAGGGTGTCATAACACCCTGGTTGAGAACCACTGGTATACTGTATGCATAGGTGGTTTAATTTAAGAGTGGGACTATGCAAAAATATGTAGGAAGTAAATACAATGGTTCTAGATAAAGCATTTCCTAGTACAAAGGTCAGAAAGTTTAGAAATGACCCCCCAAGCTATTAATTGTGAAAATGATATTCCAAGCTCTGGCCAGAGTCCTACAGCTGGTTTACTAAGGCTTGGAACTAGTAGACTGAAAGGACATTTAGCCATTAAAAGGGGGTAGTGGTCAGCTTGCAGTTAGTAAAGGAAAAGTGAAGGCAGCCTGGCTAGAACCTGACAAGTCAGCACCCTCAAGGGCCACAGAGTGCTCAAACATGCAGCTAGCTCTGGAACTTACAAAACATACATTTTTCATAGAAAAACAATTTAAAGATTATTCTTAAGCCCATTTACTTACTGAATCACAAGTTATAGGCAAATCCCTGAAGTCTTATCCTTGAATTCTTTGAAAAAGAATTCAGAAATACCTAAGCTCGTTACATCCTTTGTAATCATATGTACACATAAAAGGGCAGCCTCTTTCATAAAAGGGCAGCCTCTTTCAGTTGTGATTGGAGCTTCCGCTTCCAACCACAACTGAAAACAGGATAGGCACAAGGTGACAAAAATATGCTCTTAGTGCCCTCAGTAAATTCACTTTTCAGTATATAAACAATATTTTAGAAGAAAAAATACACTACAGGCTTGATTTTCAGAGGTGTTGGTTAGTGAATTAGAGAGACTTGGCTAATGGGGTGAGGATGACTAAATGGATAACTTTTATTGCTTGCTAACATGGAGCTCTCTCTAGTCTTCCTGAAGCTGTCTAGAAGTCTGCTAGTAGTTAAACAATAGGCTTGGGCAACCACATCTAATACTATATGAATGATCAACAGCTCCTATTGGCTTCAGTTATAGTTATCGGTCTTCAGGACCTCTGGATGTTGGGCCAAAGATTTCATCACCCCTAGCGATTTTCTTGACTGTTTTTAGCAATGTAAGTAGAATTATCACAAATGTTCAGTGTTCCTCTAATACTGGTCAAACTGAAGTCAATGGGAAATTTACTACTGACTTCACTGGGAGCCCTTAAACAAATGCTAAATGCTTTTAGAAATGCTGCCGTACATTGTGAAATTACGTCTACTCCTTTCCCACTGGCAAAACAAAACAAAACAAAAACAGCACATTGTCAATTAGCTAGGAATAGATTTACACTGTACAGAAATTCCATAACAGGTACCACTGGATTAATCTCGTACAAGGAATTTGGCCCATGTGCCAAACTCTGTTAACAGAGAAAGCCTCTAGGGGCAGGTACATGAGTGCAAAACATCATGTTGAGCTTATTTATGCATATAATGAGACTGAAGGCTGGGCAAGTTAAGTAAAGAAAGATAGGAGCCTGGTTATTTTCAGTATTTCAGGTGAGATGTGTGTTTTTTTTTCATCAAAGAACTGACAGGGTAAAAAAGTAGAAATAATAGGTCAATAAAGTGTCAGTTATAGTATATTGTTTTCCAAATGTGGATGTAGTAAACTGAGCAAATTTCAGTAGTGGAAAATTTATGTAATGGACATTTTTTAATGTATAGAGAACTATATCAATTCCACCTGGCCTGCTCTTTGACCCCTATGAAGCCAGCATGGCAAAATCAGGCTTTGTCTCCTCTCTTAGCCTCTTTCAGATTCTGATACTTTTACATATTGTCTTCAGTGGAAGAACACATGGAGAAAGACTCCAATAAATGCAAATTAGGCAATCCTAATCTGGACTTAAACAATATTCCTACAGAAGGAAATGAATATATTGTCTGACTAATGATTATAGAATTTTTGTTCCTTATGTCCACAAGAAAAAAGTATTAGGCCAGAGGTTGGCAAGCGTGAATTAGGCTCATGAACTGTTAGATCTGGCCCCTGGACCTGGGGCTTCAGTGACATCTGGCAGAAGAGGGTGCTGTCTGTGGGCACTCTCCCTGTGTGGCCATACGAATGAATGCTGGCTGCAGGTGCTTTCCCTGTGCTGCCAGGGAGACAAGTGGCAGCAGCAGCAGCAGCAGGGTCCTAGTGCCCAGCCATCTACCACTGACTCAGGGTGGGTCATTTTGACTCATGGCTAGAAAAGGTTGCTGTACTGGGCAATAGCATTTAAATGCTTGGCTGAAATCTCTCTTTGCAACTCAGACTTGTGGACATTGATTTCAGCTAGGAAGTAATCTGTGAAAAGCAAGATAAGTTACTCCTTAATGGTTGCATGTACCTGTGCATATTAATGCAACACAAACTCCGGTGCTTACTGTGCTTGAGTTTATTGTTCTTGGGTGCAGCATTTACATGTTGAGCTGGGTCAGAACAGCCTTGCCTGGCAGAGACTCAGTGGGTCAGGCTACCAGCCTGGGGTTGCTCTGACCTGGATCAACATGCTGGGAAAATGCTGGCTGGGGCACAAGGGTGCTCCAGGGCGGAGCTAGCTGGCAAGCAGCCCCCCCACACTGAAGCACCCTTGTGCCCAAGCCAGCCACATTAGCAGCTACACGTGCACTGCTGCAGAGTACAAAACTCCAATGTATTAGTTTACTCCAGGTAATAACCCTGCAGTGTAGATGCTGAGACATTTACTGTGGAGTTAATTTGTCTACTCTACAGTAAATGCCTTGGCTAGGGACAAGCACTACACACAAATCAGTTGGATCAGAAACTGGTTTAAACCTGTAACAGAACAGATGTTCAGTGCGAACAAACCAGTTTGAAAATGGCTGAAACCAGTTTGAGATAAACCAGGTTGACTGCAGTATTAGACTTAACTGATTTGTGTCAAACCAGTTTATGCAATGTCTGTCCCAGACCCCTTGCTGGCTTAAGTTAAACCAGACTCCTCCAGCATCCCAGAATGCTCTTTGGGCTGGGCAGGGCTCTGCTCCACAGAGACTCCAGAGCTCCAGCAGAGACTGCAGGTGGCTTCTGCTCCCCCCCACTTCTCTCTAAGCACAGATTCCACTGCCCCCTCTGCCTTACACAGACACATAGCATTAGCTTGAAGACCACATGCTGGCTATGGTCCACACTGTGGCAGACAGGACAAAGGCAGAATCAGTGGGTAGTTGGTAATGTCCCTATATTGTTTTCTTAATCGGGTGATAATCATTGAGTTAGGGGTGATAAACATTGTGTTATCAATTCCCTTCTGGGCTGGTCAGAAGTGGGGGAACCCCTCCCTAATCAGAGCATCCTACCAGGGCCTGACCATGCCTACCTCAGCTCAGCATTGTGGAATGGAAGGGAGGGCTGTTCTAGCACCCCCCAGCTTCTAGCCTGAGCCACTGCAAGCATGTGCCTCCATTTTTTCAGTCCAGAGGTGATGTCTGTACGATTACAAACTCGTTTAGGCTAGCCAGGTTAGACTAACCTGCAAAGATTGAATCAATTCAGGCTTAGGCTTTTTGAATGTCTGCCCCTAGCCCATGTGCTCTGTGCTCTTGTAGACACTCCCAGTACTTTGCAGTACTGTAGGTTTTATATGGTCTGCTGTCATAAAGTGATTTTCATTTGTGAGCATTTATGTGAATGATAACTGTGTGGTTCAAAGCTGAGGAATTTAGTGATAGTGGAATTTAGCTTTTATTAGTGCTATGGAAATTTAATGTACATTGTGAATAATCCAAAACTCACTGAAGTCAAAGGAAAGATTCCCACTAACTCCAGTGGTCTTTGGATTAGGCTACTGCATGTTTAAGTGAAAAGGTATTTTGTTTAATATGCTACATAATAGAATAAATTAAAGAAAGCAATTGATGGCAATGAACCTTGAGGTTCTAAAGGACAAAGGCATTTAAGCATAAGAAACCGAGTGTACAAATTACAGTCAAGAGTGGAAATGACAGATGCCATTTTACTAAACTGATTTGAAAAAAGGGAGTGTAAGAGAATGACAGCTTCCTCTTAAGATAATAGGAAACCTGTCTCTTTAAATGTGCTTGCTTTTTCTTTGCAAAACAGGCAGCCCTATAATCAGAGTGGCATAGGGTCGGATTTAGGTTCAGTACAGTATAATTCCATTGCAGTGACCATCCAAGAATATTTTGGCAAACTCAAGCATATTAAAATTGCCTTGGATAGTGGCTGGTAAAGTGGCTTTGGAAAGTAGAGATAATTAAAGCATTGTAAAGAAGAGAGACTCAAAAATAAAGGGTAGAAGACAAAAAAGGCAAGGAAATAAAAAAAGGATTAAAACACACAAAAGTTACAGAATAGAACAATTTAACAAAGGGAAGGTGTATAAAACAGCAATTATGTCAAACAAAAAGTGGAAAGCAAGGAAACATTAATACATTAAAAATCATAAATGAAATATAGAGAACTGGAAAAAATAGAAATAAAGCTTGGAAGGTAGATTAGGTTTTCTGGACACATTAAAATTAGAAATTGTATAACTGAAACTATTAGAAAAGCAATTAGAAAAGCAAGTTGCCTGCTTCTGAAAGCTGTGGCAAATAATATTCCAAAGATCTGACACACTTTCATTCAATGCGATTCAGAATCTAAACTGATCTTCTCAACACTGAGTAGAAGAATCCTATGAATTGTCAGTCATGTATGTAAAACTGAAGGTCTTGCATAAAAAGAAATAGCATGATAATCAATGCAAAGTATTGTAACATGCCTAAATTCATGATTGTATGCAGATCCAATGACTTTTGTGAGACTACATGATGAAGGACATTGCTGCATCAGAGCCTTTCTCATTATTCCAGTGTGAAGATCATATGCTATAAAGAAATCTAAGAAGAATGCAGTCTGTATTATTTGCAGGAGCCTACATTATGCTATTGATGTCAAGGGGAAATGTCTAAGTAATTACAATGGGAGCAATATTGCTGCCTAAATGTAATAAACCATATAAAAATGACACTGTGCTAAAATATTGCATTTGCAACATTCTTATTGTGCTCATTAGTTGAAGAATTATCCTTACTCTTATATAGCATAAATCATATGTTTGCATTAAACGTTTATATAAAGAGAATTAGATTTTAACTATGGCATATCTTCATGACTTCAAATTATCCATAGTTCTGATTTTGTTATATCATAGAGCCATAGGAAGGTGGGGCAGAAAGGAACTGCATGAGTTCATGTAGTCTAGCCCCTTGTTTAAAGCAGGAACTAAATCATCCCAATCAAGTGTCTGTCTAACCTGCATAGTTTGCATAGCTATGTAGTTGGTCCAGTAAAAGACATCATCCTAAGAAATCCTTGCCTCTGTCTAACCTGCACATACTCATACATTTATAAAGAGCTGTTTGTCCTAGGGAAGCAAAATGATATAATTATTGCAAAGAGGGTTTTACATAAACTCTGTTTAACCAGAAGTAACTTTTATGCTAACTAAGTAAAAATGTACTACATATATCTTGCCTGGACTGGAAAATTTCCACCACAAATTTCAAGAATGAAAGTCATATATAATATGGCATTGTAAGGTATTTTAGCAAGCAAGGGAGATTGAAGGGATATACTGAATAATTAGAATTGGGTGATGAAAAATATCTGTAACAAATTTCTTTCTTCTTTCTGTTTCCAAATGTTTCATGAACAGACTAGAGTCACAAGACTTCATTTTCTAATAATGCTTTTGTGAGCAATTATTTACTATTATTGCCTGAGTCCACATCAACAGGGGTGTGCGTTTGCAACAGCACAAATAGTAATGGCACAAGTTTGTGCTGCTACTTTGTGTTGCAGTACACGCACCTGCTCGTGTGATTTGCAGCGGGACACATTGTCCTTCTGCTCCATATGCTGCAGAGGGGGCTGCCTGGGGCACATGGTGTCTCAGTTTGGGGCTAGTCAGAAGGCAGCCACTGTGCTGAGGCCTGTGTCCCAGCCAGCTGGGGAGTGGCACCTGGAGATGGGGGAGCAGGCAGCCCTGGGATTTTCATAGATTTCATAGACATTAGGGCTGGAAGGGACCTCGGGAGATCATCGAGTCCAGCCCCCTGCCCAAAGGGCAGGA
>NW_017728949.1:23004668-23029491 GCF_001723895.1 Crocodylus porosus | reverse complement strand
GGTCAAGCAGCGCTTTGCCTCTCGTTGGCCCATAGACTTCTTGAGTCAGGTAGAGGTCATCCACGCATGAGAGAAAGCTTTGCGCCCGCTCAGATTTTGCTGAGTGATCTTCCCACGAGAAGATCCCTGGTGATCTTCCCACCAGGGATGCCTGGTCCCTTGTTTGTGTGCTGTGAAGCCCATGTACTGAGGAACCCTGCACCCCAGCCAGCCACTCTCTGACTTCCTGGAGTGCAGTGTGCCTCAAGATGGGGGAGCAGGCAGCCCTGGGTTGCCCAGGGCTGGATTAACCTTTTAGTGGGCCCTAGGCAACAAACTCGTGAGCCCTGAGGTGGTTGCAACCCCCCCTTCCTCCCCACCCTGGCACTGCTGCCCACAAGGAGTGGGGCTTCGGTCCACTGCTAGGAAGCAGTTGTCACAGCAGCGAGGCTGCTGGAGGGGAGGGAAGGGAAGGGAGGTGGACAGGGCCATTTGTGCCACTACTGCAGAGGGTAGGGCTGCCCCTGCCCCCACAGCTTAGGGCCCTAGGCATGTGCCTATTTGCCTATGCTTTAATATGGCCCTAGGGATGCCTTCCCCATCTCCACATTTGTACCAGCACACACTACTTTGGTGTTCTTTGTGTCGCTTTTTTTCCAGGATTCTTTTTTTCCTACTAGGAAATCCTGGTAGTAAATTTTGCCCCATTGCTGCAAATCAGCAGCACCACACATGGTTTAACATGCAACATGTGTGGTTTTTGGTTATGCAAAGAGTGTGGCACCACAAACTGCATGTGCCTGCACATCTGGATTCCTCCTTTGTGAATATTTGAAAGAAAAATGCATTTTTAATACTATCATTGGGAATGTACAGGTTTTGTTCAGACCAGCATTCCAAATAATTTGCCCAGCTTTTAAGGATCAGTTACTCTGGAATCAATTGAAGTTGCATGCAAAATGGCTTACCTAATAAAAAGCCTGCTCCCTTTTCCCTTTGAAGTCAATGACAAAACCTCATTTACTTCACTGGAAGCAAGAGCAAACTTAAGTGACTTCAAAATCATAAACCCCCAGATCTTTAGAGGTATTTAGATGTGTCGGTATGTTTGTGGATCTTGCCATAGTCCCTGACAGAATTCCTAATGCTCTTTCTTGGAAGGTCAAGGGAAGTATTAAAGTAAATATCAAGAAGACAGAATCTCTTTTTTTAATGATGTATTTCTCCTTCTAACAAAGCCCAGCCATAAATGGATTGGTGAGCTTTGAAAGGAAATTTTACCGTATGGTGTGGAGAAGGCAAGTAGGCAGGTCCAGTTAACTCTACCTCAAACTGAAACAAGGAGACTCCCAATAAAATTACAAGTCCAAATATTAAACCTGATCCACAGTTAATAATTTACGAGTACCTTTGTTATATTGTGTTAACCTATGTATTGGCTCATATCATACAGAAGTACGGCGTGCAACTGTACTCTGTCCCACAGAGGTGTGTCCAGTAAGAATAGAAAAGCCCTACCGAGATGCACGTAGGACATGAAATTAACCTGTAGAAGTAACCAGCATGAAAGGTTGAAATATATCACAAGGATCAATCAAAGATTAGACATTCTTATGACAATGGAGAATATTCACAGTTATGTTGGATTGAAAAAAGTCATACTTCAGAGTATTAGACAACTGCTAATTTATAGGGCTTAGCAAAGACATTTTCCTAGGAGTGCTTATTCCAAAGTTACCCACTTCATCATGTTTTTCCCTTTGCTCTAACATACCTGATTCTGGGTAATGTTCTAGTCATGATACTAGAGGAGATGGGTCACTGGTCTGATCCATTTAGTAAATTTTCCTTTGATTTTATTGTCATATTTTACTGCCAAAAAAAGTGAGCACTCTCCCTAGAAATGAAGGATTTTCCTCTCAATATTGATGTTTTATAATCCTTAGGCCATGGGCTGACATTACATTTGCAGTGCTGTATTTGTGGAAATCCAAGAGGAGAGGGAAGCAGAGAGGCAGGGTCCATGACAGCCAGCCACAGCAGTGGATCCAGCTGATGCCAGTTAATGGTGGTGGAGGCAGGAGAACTGCTGCAATGGCTGCAGCAACCATTCTTTCTGGGAGCATGTGGAGGAGACCTACTGCCATCCTCAGGTCCCCTGGGGCAGCAGTGGTCTCTCCTGTCAGAGAATCTGCTGCTGCTCCAGGCTTTGGAACATCAGAATATTCCTCTTCAGCTGTCAGAGAGGATGCTGCTGCTCCAGACTCTGGGGATCACTTACAGTCTTCCCAGTGGTCCCCTTTCCCTGGCGCGAGAGAGGAAATATGTTGTCAATGATTGGGTTCACTAACAGGCTCCCTTGGGGGACAGGGGCAGAGAAGAGCAAGTCCTTATCATTGCCTGGCTGGAAAGTGCCTTTGCAGCAAATTTGTAGCACTCCTGTCAGGCTGTGAATATATGTACACCGTTTGTAGCACTATATTTTTGTAGCACTACAAAGTGCTATGGCACTGGTATAGAGTTACCTAGTAGCTCACAGCCTTGTACTTGCTTTCTCATGCATAAGGAGGTACTCAATTTACACACGCCCAGTACTCTTAGAGCATCTTAGATTTGTCTTAAAAGAACATCTTGTTAATAAAGGAAGTGCTTATACGTAATGTAACAGTAACACTTCCTGGTGTTTTAGATAAGAAAAAAATTAGTTTGAGGACATAGTATTTTTAACATAAGTTATTAACAATATTTTCAGGGTAAATATGGAAATAGTAATTTTTAATAAATATTCTCTTCTAGATAAAGAGAAAATAGTTTACAAACCATGCAGCTCTAATAGGAAATGAATTTGCTATACAAGCTGAGCCAGTCATACCATACGTGTTAGAGACAACAGCAGGGGCAGTGGATTCTGATTTTAAATATGATACTATGATACTGTATATTTCAGAAGTCAGAGTAATAGCAGACTTTGCTCAGTATGCATTTCAGTTGTCATTCTTTTCACCTACCATTAATTAAATGATCTTTATCAAAATGATAACATATCTTCACCAGGAGCAGATACAGCTCATGCTATTCTGCTAGCTGTTTCATTTCACAGACTATAACAGACATAGGAACATAAGAAGATGCATTTCAGTTCCCACTGTGATAGGTTTAGCCATTATTGAAATCTTAATGTGTTACCAGAGAGTACAATGAAAATTTCATTGGACAGCTGTTCCAGAGATTTCTTGTGACTGACTTATTTTTGGTGCACCCACAAAAAATACAGTGGATCCCAAGACTCGTTGATGAAGTACTTAAAACAAAAAAAAACAAAACAAAAAGGTTAATAAGGTAAAGGGCATGTTTGTGCATGCACACACCTATGTGTGTATGCATAAATGTATGTATGACAGACATTTCCGTAGGTCTGAACTTATAACTGATGATGTGACAATATTCCCACTGTGTAATTTTTAGCTGTATAGATGCACTGCATTATTAACTTTTCATGTGACAACTGTTCCTGCATTAAGTGTGCTTTGCAGAATATAAACAGTGGAAGAGTAATTTTATATCAGCCTAGATGATCACAGATTTGTGGGTTAATCCTTTTGAATGATGATAGCTAAGAGACTGGCATAAAAGATAGATAGGCTTATCCTTTTCACCTTATACACATTTCTAATTCTTCAGTTAAAATCACAGCTTTTTTAGTTTTCCATTTTTATCTGTATTATATAAACTAGGACAGAGTAAACTAAAATTTATAATTTATAAACAATCTGGGGAAAAAAATCACTGAATTATTTATGACACTTTTGAAAAATGTGTTTGTTTCTTGTACAAAAATTAGTTGTTAGCCTTAATCACAGTGGTGCCACAAATATGTTGCAAAATTAGGACTCTCAAAACTGCTTGTTTGTAAAGAAAAAGTTCTGTAACTCAATCTACAATTGGAAAACCAAAATCAAACTGATCCTGAATGGTCTATTTAAACAAGTGCCAATTATTGAATAAGTCTCTGACCTAAACAGAAAGTTATTGTATATGGAAAGATTTTATTTTTTTTTGCCTTTGAGTGCTTTATACCAGATGACCTTTTAAATTGTTTTAAATTCTCTGTAGGCAGTAGATAACTAAACCTACACAATGTAGTAATGGCAAAGAGGAAGCAATCATGTCGGCCACTTCTAGCTAAGAGTCATGGAAAAGGCATCTGTTATATATGAATTGCAGACTATAAGAACTTTGACAGTTCATAGACCAGACTTAATTTATTAAACTAAGTTCCTAATATAAACAGTAATTCGTTTCAGGCACTGACACTGAAGGTCTGGATTATGTGAACAACATATAGAGTTCTCTGTTCCTCTACTGAAAAAGATAGATTTACATCACAGAAAGAGAATACTTGAATGTCTTTTAATTGTACACATCACTAATGTGACCGCGTTCCTTGTACATGGACAAAATCAGTTTTTCCTTTCTTTATCCTTAAAAGTTCCCAAAAAACACCATGCATTATGAGCCTGATCCAAAACCCACAAAAGTCAATAGCAGTCCTTCCATTGACTTTACTGGGCTTTAAGTCAGCAGGCATATTAAAACGGTATGGTTACCAGAAATAAAGTATAAAGCTAATAGTTTTATATGTATCCACAGTACTGACTATATGAGATACTGGAGATGAAGGGTTACCGTTGTCATATAGCCTAGTAAATCCTGAGTTTGAAATCCTCACTGTGACATTTGCACATTCTGCTCTTCATTTCCGGAAGTCATAATAGCCAACTTGAAAATGATCGAGAGATAAAAGCTATTTGTCTTACATTTGTCCTGATCCACAAAATGTGTTATTTCAGGATTAATTAGTACATTTCTATTTTAAAATGAAGCATAGACATTAAGCTATATATAGTTCAACTTGGAAGTATTTCATTCACTTTTTTAACTCTCTGAAGGCAAAAATAGTATCTCTTTACATGTATTGGCATTATATAAGCACACTGTGTATAACTAAATACACTGGTATTATATAAGTATGGGTATGTCTACACATGCATTCGTTCTGGGAGCAATTTACTTGTGAGTAAATTACTTGTGAGGAGATGCTCCCAAGCAGGCATCCACACGTTCAGGGAAGCAGATTTCTCGCTAATGGCAGCAAAGTGCTCCCACTTCCTGGGACCCTACAATAAGCCCCTGCCACCACTAGGGGGGAGCTCTAGGCTCCCTGTGGGTGCTAGGCTAGGGACTGGCAGGGAGTGCTGGGCCAGGAGACAGCTGTCTCCTGCCCAGGTCTGGGACATTGAACTCTGTCCCATAGGGCTGACTGCTGACAGGGCAGGAACAATGTCCCTCTGTACTGGCAGCAGGAAGCTCCTGGCCCCAGCTCCCTGATCAGTGGCAGGGGACTTGGAAAGAGCTGCAGGGGAGGGGTAGGTCCTAGCTCCTTGCCCTGATCCACTGGTGGGGAAGCTAGCAACTCCCCAGCCTGTTCCCCACCCAGCTCTGTGCTCATGAAGCTGAGCAGGGAAGAGGCTTCTCAGACTCCACCAGCAGGGAGCTCCCAGCAGTAAAGCTCTGCCATTGCAGGGCCAGCACTGGGAAATCTTTATCTCCCAGCCTGAGCCCCACAACTGAGGAGCTGGAGCTGGGAGATAAGGCTCTCCCAGACTGAGCCCCATGATCGCAGAGTTGGCACCGGGAGACAAGGATCTCCCAGCACCGGACCCACTGTCGTGGAGCTGGTGTTGAGAGATAAGGATCTCCCAGCCTCTGCTCCATGATCATGATCTTGAAGCGGGGAGCTTGGAGCTCCCTGCTGCTGGGGCAGAGGGACATAGTCTCTGCCCAGGCTTCAGTGGCAGAGCCAGCCCCAGCAGCAGGAAGCTCCAGAGGGCAGGGAACAATCTCCTGCCCCCTGGTGGCCAATTGACTGGGAACAGATGTGCTCCCAGTCAGGCATCTACAAGAGTGCTACTGTGCAGTTACTAACTGCAAGTAAATTTTCTACTTGCATTTGCAGGTAGCAAATGTATTTGCGATTAGTGAGGTTTACTGCATAGTAAGCATGTGCACATGTAGATGTATGTGCTTACTGCACAGTAAACTACACTACTGCTCAGTAAAGCATCTTGTGTTGATGTACCCTATGTGTGGTATGGATATGTCTTATCTACACACTGTTATCCCAAACTTATAGTCAGATTACCTATTGGTGTAAACTGGAATGCCAGTAATTAATAGAGCTAAGTCATTTATTCTAGATTAGGATCTGGTCTCTGTGCACATGTGTGGTTATGTACAAGAAATACATTTTAACTGGGAGAATCATTGTTCTCCTAGTAGAAACCAGGGGCACCTTTATATGTGCTATGATGTATTCTGATTAGAAGGCTCCAGTGTGCTGCAGCATGTTGTGTATTGAGTCCCATATTTCAAAATGGTGGTGGGGGTGCCTTAACTAACACTTGCTGAATAAACTTTAAAGTTCTGCTGCTGCCATTTTGAAAAGTGGGATGCTGAATACACAAGACACTGTGGCTCTTTTAATTCTGGCAGCTTCCAGGAGCCCTAAGAGTGCACGAGCATTTGTTTAATTTCTCGCAGAGGAAACATGCTTCCTCTGGGAGCAAGATCTTCAAGGTTGACACCTGGAAGATCTCCCTTGTGAGAGAAACTCTCTTTCAAGAATGAATGCTTGTATGCATGATTCACAGTGGTAGGCATTATGTGGCTCAGCATAGTTTGGCATTGTTACCCTGAAAACTGAACAGAAATTCATAAAACTAACCAGCTGGACTGTTGTTCAAACTTGAAGGTATTATGCTTTCAAGAGGCTGCTGATAGAATTGCATATAACTTCATATGTGGCCAAATTAATCTGTGTTGTAAAGCAGGCACAACTCCCATTGAGTTATGGGAGATCTCCAGAGAATTACACTGGCATATTCCATGGCTAGCTTTGGCTCACAGGGAGAAATTTTGACACCCCTGACTTTGATGGGGCTAGGATTTCATCATAAGGTTTTCAGGTGGTGTGGTTAAATTTGGGATGAGGCTTGTTCCACATGTATTTAAGAGTGCAATCTTGTAGCTTTGGCAGCATCTTCTACAGCACATACTCAGCATACAGTTTTCTGAAGATGCTAGTTGTGTAACTCAAACCCAGCTTGATTCAAAATAGGCAGAAGCACTGGTCTCCAGGGGGGATAAGGGCATGCCTCCACTGACTCTGGCCAGACTAGCACATGTCAAAATGAAGTGTGCCACATTCACACTGTGCAGGCTGCCCCAAAACCTAAGTTAATTTAGCTTTTTTAGTGCAGAGTTGGGCACACACTTATGAACTTCTCTGAGAAAGCAAGGTTATTGATGTGTGCTTAGTATTTCATAATGACAGCTATATTATAGTAATTTAGGGAGGCAGTCTATTTAGGGCAGGTGTGACTTGTTTCACTGTGGTGCTCCTTGTTCAGTCCTGAGGCAGTGTAGAAATACATGAAGAGTAGAATTCAGTAAAGTACTTAATTACATGCTTATCTTTAAGCTCATGAGTAACTGCAGTAAAATCAACTGGGCTACTCAACTGCTTGATGTTAAAACATGTAAATGTTTGAGGGGTTGAGTTTACATCCGTACCAACTTTCAAGTCTCAGTTTTGTTATAGTCTTCACTGCAAGTGGCTTTTTTTGACGGATAAGTTGCATCTTGCATAGCTCCCAAACATCAAATGGCATTTTGCTCACACTTTCAACCTGATATTAACATTCAGTCTGAAGGATTTCAGGGCAAAAGGCTTATTTTTCAGAAAGTTGTGGAAACAAGTTCTAATGGAAACCATTTTGTATCCTTTATTATAACAACACCTAACACATGTGCTGTCCAGTCCACTCATTGCTGAGCAGCGTAGCATATCAGCTGTCCAAAATGCTGCACAAAATAGCATGGCTTCATCATGAAACACTTGTCTTAGAATTGAAGTTCCACATTTCAAAACAATTTTTTCTCACTAGCAGGCATGACAGGTAAATTCTGTGATGCAGTTTGTTGAGAATGAGCCTCTGCTGCATTGCTGAACTCAGTTAATTGCTTGATTCTGTATTCCATTTGACTGAGAACACAACACAGGGCCTATAAAATCATTAATTGAATTACTATTGTGGAATAAGTAGTGCATCAATTTGAATTTACCAGGCCCCCTCCCCTTCCCCCATTTTTTAGAGACCAATCCCAGTGTTGATACATGCATATTCTTGGAAGGAGGCTCAATAAATAGATCCACTATTCTAGCTAAACAAATTTATTTTTCCAGCTGTTCTGCTACTGAATTAGTAAATTGTAATGCTGACTTCAGACTATCTGCCACATAAAATATGCACTGGCCTGTATATTATATTGACATTCCTTTTGTAACATTACCATAGTAAGGACCTGATCCAAAGCCTGTTCAAAACAATGAAAGTCTTTGCATTAAATGTCATAGGTTTTGGATTAGGATTTAATTTCATACTTATGTACACAGATAATAAAGCAAAATATTTGTACACTAGGGAATCTTAGGGCAGTGTGCCTGTGGATTTGGGTGATTATTGTATGAAATCTTAGTTAGTAAAATACTTATTTTATTAATATGCAGTTTATAACGCCATCTGCAAACTTAACTCAAATTTTCTAGGTGTTGAACTAGGAGATGAAGATCACCATTTTTTATTAAAATTTCTGGCTCAGGAATCGTCCATTCTAATAATTAATTACAAGAAAATAGTCTTTTTTTTTGGTTCACTGCCTTTGATTTCAGACCAAAGCTTGCTCATATACTTTATGGTTTTCATTCCTCATTGCTCTGCAAGTGTTATCATTTATACCAATTCATGGTAAGTATGAATGCTACCAGGTCAGAATGGTAGGTTTTAGTGCCTGCTTTGTACTCCCTTTACATTAGTTTGAATTAGAGCTGACCTGGATTTGGAATTTACATTCCAAAGGAAATTTGGAAAAGTTCTTTTCCAGTTTAGAACAAAAAGGAACATTAGTTTTTTAAAATGTCCCGTGAAAAGGAACATAACCAGTATGTTTATATAGACTCTCTGCCAAGAAAATAAGCCCCATCCACTCTCTTCCAGTCAGACAGAGACCAACAATTAGGGAGAGAAGATGCTTCAGGCGTGGCCCTAAATGCACACTCCAAGCCTGAGGTCTGAGAGCATAAAGGCGTTGTCTAGAAGTCATTTAGAAACTCCCACAGTGTTCCAAACTTAGTCTGGGAGCTCAAGCTCTGAGATCCCCATCTCAGCAGTGCCCCCCAGGGCTCCCCTCCTATCTGCTAGAAGTCCTGTCACCAAAGCTCTAAGGAATGGGGCAGTCTGCCTGGCCTGAATTATTTTTTGATTAAAACCTGTTTCATTGGATAATTCCTACCACCTCTAGGATAAATTACTATACAAATGGCAGAGCCATTGGGAATCTGGACAATATTTTCAAGCTGGTAAACCCAGGATGTTATCTGTTGTAATATTTCTAGCTGATCTGTTTTCATTTGAAAAGTGATCTGGGTTCATACAGTATCAAGAATTTTGGTTTGGATCAACAAAGAAAAGCAGGTGGCAGTACTAGATAAATAAAAATGGCTATTTTTCTTTCATCACTTTTAATGCAATAATAAGGCAGATGAAATTAAACAGTTGTGTGTTGGTTTTCACCTGCTTTGGGACTTAATGCACAGTGTGTACTGCTAAAGCTGAATATTATGGCTCTGATCTTCCCATTTGCACCAGGCAGATAAATCTCTACATAGACTCCTATAGAGTACTTTAGAGTTCACATGACTTTACATGAGCGCAGAGATTTGCCTTCATGGAGTACCTTGTAGGACTGGACCTTTCAGCTTCACACTAATTACATATATGGTGGCACTTGAAGCATTTCCCATTTTAAAGGACAGTGAACATCACTGACATCGCAGTAAGCAAAAATGCCACGGTGTAGCAGGTGAACATTTTAAATGATACCCACTAACCATCAAATTTAATACTTTACTTTCATTTTTCAAAAGACATGCTTACTGTCTCTGACAAACAACACCTAAAATAATGCAACAGCAGTGGAAACAGTTTTTAGTGTCAGATTTCAACTGTTGTAAATCAATGCAATTCCATACACTTCAGTGTGCTGCTTGACTTCAATGGAGCTATGACAATTAACACCAGCTGAGGAAGTGGATCACCATGCTAAGCATTTTTAGCTCTTACTGAAAAGAGAGAGGACTGCAAAGAACAGCAAAAACTTCCTGCTTTGTTCACCGTACAAAACAAACAAAAATAAAAAACAAAGTACACATGCAAAAAAAAAAAAAAAAAGCCCAAACCCCAAATAATATGATTTTAATGCCCTAATGCAAAAGGGATTTAATAGCATTTCCAACATCCATTAGGCAAAGAATTTTGCATGTTCCATCACAAAGAGTGAGCATTTTCAACAGCTTTTACTTAAATTAAAATGACAGGTTACTACAGCACAATGTTGTTAATCTTTTCCTAAAAGCTTAATGTTACTACTTAGTAGTTTACTAATAAATCAAAGAAAATATGTAATGTCATTTTAGTTTAGACATAGATGAATGAGTTTTTAGTATTACAAAGTTGTAAAACAGGTACTATCATGGCATTCAACAAAAGAAATAATAATTTGCTTGGTAGCTGTATTCTTTTCTACCCTAAGGCTATGATGTATTACACTATTCTCATATTTAAAAACAATTCAATAATCTGTCATATACACACTGCTAGCAGCCGGCTTTCAATTGTCTTTCCCGAAAGATGCATTATGGATGGTCTTTAATCTTCACATGTTTTTATATATATGTTTGAGTCCCTTTGTCATGCTTTTTAATTTTTTTCCTCAAATTTTTTTTTTATTTTAACTTGTTTAAAATATTTTTTGTCTTATCTTCTCTGAACCAGTTATCTTCTCCTAAGATGCCATCCTGTCCTCCCTTCACCTTGTGTCTTTCATGTCTTTTGTCCATTTTGTTGATACGTAATGTCTATCTTGTTGATATTTCCTGCTTTCATAAGGAATTACATCTAGGCTAGGCACAGATATTCAAAAAGCTTGAGACTGAATTGATTAATTCTTTGCAGATTAGTCTAACCTGGCTAGGCTAAATCAGTTTGTAACCCAGACAAACATCCCAAAAATGTAGCGACATGCCTTCAGTGGGTCAAGCTAGAAGCTAGGGGGCACTAGAGCAGCTCTCCCTTTGCTTCCACAGGGCAGAGCTGAGACGGACATGGCCAGCCCCAGCAGGATGCTCTGATTATTCCCCCACTCTGCCCCAAGCAGCCTAGCAGGGAATGTTTATCACCCTTAACTCAGTGTTTATCAACTCATTAAGAAAACAACCCCTCTCTCCATTAACTAATGGAACGCTTCTTAAACAGCTTTTCCAAAACAGGAGATTAAGCTACCTGTTGATTAGCTCCAAGAAGCCTGTCTACCTCTGTCCTCTCCCACAACACGGACCAATTGTAGCCAGTGTGTGGTCTGCTAGTTAACACTGAGGTGTCTGCGTAAAGTAGAGGGGATCGAGAAATAATCCCTGATTAGCAGAGAGAAGCCAGTCAGACACTCTGTGCCTGCAAGTCTGTGCTGAGCAGAGGGGAGGGGTTAGCCCTGCTGTGGAGCAGAGAACCCTGCCCAGCCCAGAGAGCATGCTGGGATGCTGGGGGAGTCTGGTTAAACCAGCAAGGGGTCTGGAACAGACATTGCATTAACTGGTATGATCCAAATTAGTTAAGTCTGATACTACATTCAACCAGGTTTATCTCAGACTGGTTCCAGCCATTTTCAAACTGGTTTATGTGCACTGAACATCTGTTCTGTTACAGATTTAAACCAGTTTCTAATCACTTAAACCAGTTTATGTGTAATGTCTGTCTCTAATCCTAAATGTTGGATTCCTTATCTATATTGGCATTTTCTAGAATTCATTCATTATAAGTATGTCATTATGAAGTTTGGTGCCTGCTGCAAAGCTGTTACAATCCTTCCTTTTTTGTGTCCTTGTGATAAGGTATTTAGCAGAACTCAGAGATTTGCTGGACTCTGACAGGCCACACTGTGAGCACTTCTGCTTTGGCCTATGAACTTGTGACCTATGGGTGGTCAACAATACACCTTAGTACCCACAACACCCCAGGCCTTGCTGTTATAATTGCCATCCATAAAGTGGCTGGTGGAGCTGGAAGTAAGTACAATAATGGACAGGAAGAAAATGACTGCCTCTCTCTGAATCTGGCTTAGTGTTCAGTAAGTAGCAGGTGATTTTGCTATGCTGCTAAATGTTAGATCACTTGTTCTGACATTTAGAGCAGGAATGCTGATTCAAAGAGTGACTTTTTCCTAATCCTGCCTTTGTCCAAATAGATGCCAAAGTTCACCAGTAATCTCCATCCAAATGAATCAGAAATACTGCAGTCCTTGCTTTGTACGTTGAGGCTGTGATCAAGGTACACAGATACCACAGCAAAGGGAGTGAACAGAAAGAGATTATGAGTTCCAAATGTAATGGCTTGTTTACTAACTAGGAACCAGAAAAAGTTTTCAGGATAAGCTTACATACATCCCAGGTTTTAAATAATCTATAAGGGGGCAGCTCATTGGGGGCTGATACCCTGGGGCATAATTCTCCTTTCAGACCAATGTAAATACAGAGCTTATCCACTGAAGTCAAGTCACTGGAATTACACTAGTGTAAAAACACAGTGGGCAAAAGGACAAGCCACCCCAATATCTGTGGTCTGTCTTTATGAAGTATCTAGCATGTCTGTGAAACCCCCACAAAATAAAAGCATTAAGTGAATACTGGAGCTTTAATTTGATGATTCTGGCCCCTAGTATCTGTCTTTGCATGTTTAGTTGAACATCTAATCCTTTCATGGCTGATTTTGCTAGATATCACGCCTACAGATAGCAGAATGTTTCCTTCCTTTAGCTCTTTTGTATATGTGACATATCAGACTTTTAGAAACACAAAGCATCTCTGGAGAGAAAAGATGGCCTCTAAATAGAAAAGAATGGAGTAGAAAATATCCACTCAGGCCTTTCTTTGCTATTACCCAGGTATTGAATGCAATTATTCTTTAGCTCTTTACAGCCCTGCTATAGAAAGGTATTATTAAATTTGTTAGTATGTCTTTATTCATTAGTTCTCAGATTGGTGAACAGAAACATGGATGAAATCAGCTGAATGATTCTGCTCTCACTAACTCTTCTGAAACTCGAGGCATAAAATTGGTGCCAATGGCAAGAGAATGGGGTCCTTTTTTCTGAGTGCATATAAAAACAACACAGATATTTAAAACCAAGAGGAGTTTTGCATCTTCTTGGCTAATTCATAGAGTTGGTATGTTGAATTAAATGTTTTTTTCCTGAGCTTCTAGACCTAAACATATCAATTAACCTAATAAACTGTTTAATCCACAAAAATAATTACTTGCTTTAGTGGAGATAATACACATGGGTGGTGTTTATTACTTTTATTGGACTTTACCCTGAGAGAATGTAAACATTTGCTTTGATTTCAATGGAAGTTGCAGTTGTCCAAAATCGAGGCAGTACTGTACAGCAACTAGTTGGCGCATGTTTGAACAAGAAAGATTTGCAATAGTGACTAGAGTGAATGAGAGATAGAGGCAAACAAGATCAAAACCACTTTAGTCTTCCAGACTATGTGGCACATTGGGCTGAGGAACAGGCTGGGAGGCAAGGCAGCACCAAACACAAACAATGTTTCTCTCTCTATTTTTGCCACAATTGTAGCCATTGGGTTATATATCTAAAATTAAGTTATTAAATAATACAATTAGTCATATCTGTCTCTTGTCCAGTAGTGTAATTCCTGTCTAGATAAAGCTATTCACTGGGCTCCAAATCCAATAGTGCATTCTGTCTTTTTTGCATTGATCTCCCTCTACCCCACTATCTCTACCTCCAGTCAGATTCTAACACCAGTAAAGGTGGGCATAGGAGTGTAACCTCTAAATGTGTAAGTAATGGGGATGAGGAGAGGATGTCTTAGCACAGGGTAACTTTACATACCTCCTCCCCCTCAGACTGAATGGCTCCATGCATTCCTTGGCTGTAGTCAAGCATCTGGTACAAAGTATCCAAATGGATAATGAATATCATTTTCAAATACAACCTTTAAAATATTGGTCAAAGATGGATCCAAACACTAGAGTCAAATCCATCTCCCCTTTAGAGGTGTATGTTGTATTTCAGGCCAGTTACATGAGTTTTTATATTCTATTTATCCCAAGAAAGTGCATTAAGTATGAGCAAAGATGGCCCTTCTGCCTGTTAGCCAAAGGGGAAAAATAGAATGGATAGGGCACTATTTCAAGGCGTAAAGACCCAAATTACAGGCTCACCTACCCAGAGAGGATTTGAACCTACATTTCTAAAGTGCTGTAGCCACTAGACAATGGACTATGCTTTGCTAAATACAGCCTCCACTCCTCTTATTGAAGCGTGTCCACTCGGCATGCACAAGATTCCATGTGGGACCAGAAGAACAATACACCAAGGGCAGTGTGGCTTAGTAAGAGGGACATTGTACTACATGTACTACAGAGCACAAGTGACTATACTGGGTTCTTCTGGATATACTCAGAAAGATAAAGCAGAATGCACAGAGGATATCTAAAATTCATGTGAGTAGCCAAAAAAATGCCACAGTTGTGCAAGTGTTACTTGCCCTGCTAAAGGGGAGTTGGGTTTGGGCCCAGGTGTCTAAAGACAACCCCTACCCACTCCTCTACTGCCCAGGAGAGTAAGGGCCTTCCTTCCAGGCACTGGCAATACAATCAGCCCATTTCACAAGGGACCTGATCTTACAAGGACCTGGGTGTCCACAAGTACTTTGCTACAATGTAACCTGTTTGCAGTGTTGGTATAACTGTCTGTGATTACCATTGTATAAAATCACCAGCTACGTAATAGGGGTGGGCGAAGCAGGCCTTATTCAATTTGGATTTGGATTCGGCCCGAATCAGGGACAGTGATTCAATTTATTGATTTGGATCATTGTCCCTGATTCAATTCAGCCAAATCTGAATCTGAAGATTTGATGCTGATTTGGACATAGACACATCTTTAAAAGTTTTTTCTATATACCTTGAAGTAGCAGGCACAGCTCATGATTGCTGTGATGCAGGGGCTCATGGAGTGTCCCCACAGGAGTGGGGGGGGGGGGCCCTCCACATGCTCGGCAGTGAACCAGAAAGTGGAACAGAAGTACTTCCAGTCTATTTTGGGGTCTCCTGAGGAACATGCGGGGGGTTCCCCCCCGCCCCTCTCTGGCTCAGTGATCAGCTATGGGGAGGACCCCAGACCCAGCAAAAACCAGTTGCCGAGCAGGGGGGTTGCAGAGTTGTGGGGGCCAGCACACTTCCCAGCAGATCTGGAAGTCTTTCTGGTCCTCTTCTGGGTCTGCGGCCGAGCGGGCTGGGGAGCCCCCTGTACTCCTGTGGGACACTCCATGTGCTCCGGCACTGCAATGTTCATGAGCCCCTGCTACCTAGAGACATGTAGAAAAAACATTTAAAGCTGTCTCTATGTCTGAATCTCTGAATTTTTCTGAATTTCTATGAATCAGCTTGGAGGGTTCCGATTCAATTCAGAGAGATTAAAGGGTCCTCTGATTTGATTCAGATTCAGAGATTCGGCCACTAAATCGGGCCAAATCTCTGCCGAATCAAATCAGGGACTAGCGCTTTGCACAGCTCTACTACCTAATTAATCACCTACTGAACTTGGTAGAAAGTCTGTCTTGGTAGACTGTCCAATCTATTTTTAAAAACTAGTTTTATTTTATTGTTATTATTTTTTAAACTTTAAACAGAACTTCTGGGACTTTCTCTGCTCAGGGTATTCTCTTGCTCTTTTATGCTTTCTACATTTGTTAATTGGACCGTGCCAGTCTCCACACCTTCACCTAGTTTGTTCCCCATCTCAGAGCACCAAGATGTCACCACTGTGTTTGGAACACTTATGTAAGTGTGACTTGTTAGTCGCATGAAATTCTTTTCCCGTGGGCTGAGAGACAGATGACACCTGGTTTATAAAATATACTGGGGACTCTCTTTTCTAAAGGAAGCTACTTGCAGTTCTGGGAAGGCCCACTACACCTGCCAGAATCTCTAGGTATGTTGAACTATGACCCTGTCCTTGTCATTAATGTCACTAGGATGGACAAAGACCATACTTCCTTAGGGAAACAAAGCCATTAATATAACAACATCAGAAATTGCACCCGAAAACCTGAGTCCACTAGGGTTGTGCAAAACAGCACCGTTCCATTTTGACTTGCATTTCGATGTTCGACAGAACAGTGTTTCATTTCAAATTTCATTTTGATTCGAAACTGCTGTTCTGTTTCCTTCTGAGGGCATGAAGCCTGCCATGTTTCCAGGAGATAGGTAAAGGGGTTTCAGGGAAACTGCACCTCAAAGTCTTTAAAACAAAAAACTCAGGTCATATATATGTGTTAAGCCACAGCCAGTTCACAACTGCAGGCATACTAGCTCCTGCTGAGGCCCTGAAGTCTGCCAAGTTTCAAGGAGATAAGCGTAGGGGTTTGAGGGAAACTGCACCTCAAGATGTGGTCAAGCAAAACTCATGATATGGGTGACACTGTGTGTGTTAAGGTGCAGCACAGTGAAAGCTGCAGGCCTGCTAGCCCCTGGTGAGGCCACGAAGTCTGCCAGCTGTCAAGGAGATCAGTGCAGGGGTTCTGGGGCCCTGCACCTCTGCTGCTGACAGGCAAAACTCGTGACATGGGTGGGTGACACTGTGTGTGTAGTAAGGTGCGCCTTCACTCAACTGACACCAAGGCAGAAAGCAGGGCAGTTCAAACAATGCTGCCTTCTTTGCAGTTTTTCTATCCCTCCCCCAGAGCTCTGAGATTGAAAGGGACCTCAGGAAAGGATGCCAGTCACTGGCCAGCTACACAGTCAATAATGAGAGCAATCCTTCCCCCTCTCCATCTCCTTACTTTAGTTTCTGTTTCCCTGCAGGCAAGCCCAGCTTGAGCTTCGAAACTCGAAACATTTAGAAAATTTCTAAATGGTTCAACTTGCCTCGTTTCATTTTGAGGCCATTTCGAAGCTCTCTGTTTCATTTTGATTTCGCTGTTTCAAGCTTGAAACAAGTCAAAACAGCACCAAAATGAAACTGCCGGCAAAAATTTGCATAGCCCTACAGTCTACCCCTTCTCAGTTCAAACTGACTGAATCCATCCTGCACTCCACCTGTCTCAAATTTCTCAAGCCAGTTCCATTCCTGACCCTTTGCAATTTCGTGGCTGCCCACTCCACTCCAATGCAACAGCTCTTAGCAATTAGTAGTCACTTTTTGCCCAGATCCACAGGCCTCCTATTCATGATTTTTCTCTTCAAACTTTCTGCTACATTTAACAAATCATCTTCAACTTTTCTGCCCTTGGCTGCCACTGTGTGCTTTTCCTTTTCTCAGCGCTCCTTCATTCACATTTTAAACATCTTTGTTCTGTATGAGTTCATCTGCTCACATGGTGTCAGATTTTGCCACAGTTATAGCCATTGGGTTATATATCTAAAATGAAGTAATCAAAGAATACAATAAGCCATATCTGCCTCTGTGACAAAATAAGGCACCCTTAAATCTACCTATCTCTACCACCTCTTCTTTTCTATGCAATTCCGTTTTTTTCAGCAGTTCACAGATAATTTCCTTTGGGGCACATCTACACAAGACATTTACTGTGGAGCGGCCTAATTAGCTGCATAGTAAAGTCTCTGGTTCTACACGTGCAGCCCTAATAGTTCTTAGTAAATGAATAACTGCTGTCATAGGTTAGTACTTGTAAACCCAAGTACTATCCTGTTGTGGTGTTATTTACTGCGCAGCAATGCACATGTAGAAGCTGACCTGGCTGGCTGGGGCACAAGGATGCTTCAGTGCTTGGGCTACCTGCCAGCTAGCTCTGCACTGAAGCACTTGTGTCCCAGCCAGCCCCTCTGCAGCACATTAAGCTGGGTCAGAGCAGCCCCAGGCTGGCAACTTGACCCTCCCAGGCTCCCTCTCAGCCAGGGCTGCTCTGATAAGGCTCATCATGCTGAGGTCCTGGGTGCACATGTAAACTTATCACCTGGGAGCAATAAACTCCAGCACAATCTGTGCCAGAGTTTATTGCTTCACATTAATTACACATGTACATGCACCCTTGGATGATTTATCATAAGCTCCAAAAATAGAGGGTGACCCTCTCCTAAGACCTCATTGGTTTCCTCCTATATTGCTCAATAATGTACAGCCTTTGTATCACCGGTTTCCCATTTTTCTCCTCCCATGCACAATCCTGCCACTGCTATCTCTGTCTTTGTCTATAAGGCTACTCTACTGTGACCTTTTTTTTTTTTTGACTTTTCCATTTTCTTTAATGCTAGTTTTCAGCAAACTCCTTAGCATCATCACTCATACCATATTGCTGCTCTGTCTCTGTCTTCGTTCTGTCATAGGCTCTACATCAAATTGAAATTATTGCCTTTATCTGCTAAGATTTTGTATACATTCTTTCTTGCCTAAATCTCATATCTACAACTATGGGCTAATCACTGTCTAAGGAAAATTGGCCAGTCCAGTATAAATTATTACTTGCAGCATTATAATTGAAAAAGCAAATTGAAATTTGGGTTGAGTGATTATTTGATCATTGTAGCTTAGGACTTGATTGTGAGTTGGCTGACTGACTCACCCAAAGCTGTAACAGGAAAAACTGTATCCACTTTTTATTTCCCCAATATAAGCTATCAAGATCACCACCCCAGCAAATGCCAGTATTGTGTTGTATGCTCAGTTATCTTCACTCCTGGAATTAGTGGATTCCTGTGAGACACAATGCTTCTAGGAGCAAAGGAAGAGTTTTGCTGTTGCACCATTTTGCAACCTGCTGTAGCCCTTTGCCCTGGCTACTCTTTGAGTAGTCCTCACACACAAAGATCAAGAAACATCATTGTTCCAGGAAGGAACAATCAGGTGTTGGGGCTCCTTTCAGATTCCTGCTTTTTTTCAATCACCCAGCCAGGATCTTTAGAATTTTACTGTTGTTATTATCTTTAAAATATATGGAGAACCCCTCATCTGCCTGCTATGTTCTTTATGTTGTTAGAGACGAGCAGAATTCTGGGCCATGTCTGCTGTAAGATAAACTTGCTCTGTGAATCACGGCTTGCAAAACCTGGACTCTGCAAAGTTAAGTTAAATATTGATCTGAAGATACCTGGTTTATTTTAAGCAAAAGCCCCCAAACAACATACCTGCAACTGTATCTTGTTAATATATAAGGTTGCTTCCAAACATTATTATTCAATCCTTGCTAATTTTTGCTCTCCTCTTTCTTACAGTATTTGTTTTTAGCCTGCATGAAAGATCTGTGTCATCTTCACTGTTTTAAGGGGGGAAACAGTCAAAAGTATCTAAAGCCACGAATGAGGCTGGACTGAATTACAAGTATTTTCTATAAAACATTATATAGAATTTAGTTTTAATGCATTATACATTTTTGAGTGCACAATAGGTGGCAGTAGAGAAAAAAGGCTGAGACTCAACAATTAATGGTTTGGAATATACAGTAGATTTCTTTCAAATCACCATACAGTATTTGTTAATTCCTTCTCAACATAGAGCTCTCTTAGAAAAGGTATTCTGGTGCATATAAGGCTAGATGAAATAAAAGATTCATGTATGAATAATTAACATGTTGGAGACTGCACATGAACTTGCTGCCTTAACCAGAAGACCTAAATAAACAAGCTTCATATTATTATAAAAATGGATTATTCAGCTACTATAAATCAAATCAGTTTAAACTGAAGAGGTTCTACTACAAATGTATGCTTTGTTCTTAAAAATGGCCATTTCCAGTAAGTGTAGTTATATCTAAGTTCAGCTAAACTGACAGAAAGTGCAACCAGCTAAAAATATTTAGTATATGTCATGCATTTTGACTTTTGTACTGAAATAAGACATAATACATTTTATACAGGACATCAGCCAATCATGCAAATAATTCTCACTTTTCTTGTTGCATGAGAGGGATGTAAATAAATGTGAAAATCCAGAACCTTTATGTAAAGCATATGAAATATCTTTTATGTAAGTGGTTCATGCTATTCCCTAGCGCATTTGGAAACCAGTGTGTTTTGAAAAAGGAAAGGATGGAAAAACCTAAAAGTTACAATACTTATAAACAAAGCATGTGAGCATTCCACTTTTCTTTTCAAAGCCACTGAAAAATATTAAGGGCAAATTTAAACCATGTTTCAGTATTCAGATCTCTATAACTGGTCTAATCATTCACCATGTAGAAGTTACCTAAAAATGTTTCTTAAAAACTAGATATATAGATTTTTTATATCTCTAGATATAGATCTATCTATCTGTCTATTTACAATTGATTCCTGATTTCTTGAGAATGTTGCTGGTATTTGCAAGTACCTGCTAAATAACTGAGGGTGTAATTAGCTTGCATGTGGCCTATTCACAAAGTTCCTTTCAACTGTCTACTATGTGTCATTTTTAATATATGAGTGAGGCATACAGGCTTGCATGTGTCTGACCCTCTCAGCAATTAATTCTACATTCTGAGTTTCCATATTTCTTCTGCCTCTCAGCTCAACCTCCTGAAGTTCTTGTTGGGGTAGGGAGAGCTGTGCCTGGCTCTTCTTTCCCTTTTCCCAGGTTTGGTGATGCAGAAAGGAGCAGCAAAGGAGATACCTTGCTACTTCCCTGAGGCGAGGCGGGAGATCGGAGTGGAACTGGCCTGTGAAGCTGGGTTCTTACTGCTCACTCCCTCATCTCTTCTGAGAATAGGCTCCTGCAGCAAGAAGAGCACTGTCTGCTTTCTGTAGTTGTTTTGATTGGCTGATTGAATCGAGAGAGGTGGACAGGTGGGAAAGGCAGCCAATCAGAGGAGCTTCAGGCATTACTAAAAATCTGCAGTCCTCAATTATGTGATTTGCTTTTTTCATTTGCCAACACACTTTGGAGCTGGTGGTGTTGAAATACTTGTTACTTATTTATTTATTTATTTGTACAAACAAGATAGTTTGTTATTAATTTATTACTTATTGCTCACTATTTTTCTGGTTTAAACATTTCCAGGACTAAACCAGACAAGCAGAAACAATAATGTATCGTGTTTATGCACAAACATCTTTGCATGGGTTTTATTTAAGTCTGTCCAAAGAACAACCACATGCTAAAGAACTAGGGGCCAACCTTTTATGTGGGCACACCACAAATCAGCCCTGAACCCTACCTGAGTACCACTCTGATCCCCTTCCTCTGCCCAAACTGCTGCTCTGCTTTCTGGTCCCTGCTCTGTGCTCCCTGCTTTATCTCCTGCTCTGCTTTCTGCTTCTTGCCTTATTACTGCTGTGCTGCCTGACCCTTCCCTGATTTGTCATGTTTCCAAGGCTGACGTGTCCACAGAGCCATCTGTGGGCCTTGAGATTTATTGTGGCCTCAGAATCACAATGGCAACTGCAAAGTAACAATCAAAATTGTGTTTGGAGATCAGACCTCCTTACAGATTAGACTTTGGGGGCTACTGATATTTAAAAGGGTCAGAAGCTTCAGTAAGGACCAGGTCCTGAAATACTTCTGTAATACTAACCATTACAAATTATTTTGCTATGTCCTGGGAAACTAGAACAAGAAAAGCTCAAGAGTAAACTACAAAATCAACCACAATGCATCAATACTGAGAAGAAAGAGCTTCTAAACTGTAAATAGTCATGGTTCACCATATTCGTTTTAATTTAACAAATGGTTTCCATTACAGCCCATTTCTTTGAAAGCTAATTGCTGCAAAAAGAAGTCTTCATTGTAAATTGACATCAAACTTATTCTAACTGTGGGAAGGAGAGAGAATTTAATTGCAAACCCTCATATTTACCTCTGCTTTACTAATTTTTAACTATATTTAATAATAGTGAAAGCCAAGTTGGGAAAAAATGCAAGAGATTAAATGTACCACAAAGAAATGGCTACATTGTCTATTCAAAAGTATGCAGTGGCTTTTTTTTTCTCTGTGTTTATATATATATATATATATATGTATATATTTGTGTGAATGTGTATGTGTGCCTATTTCCCACATCACTAATAATAAAATAAGGTTGGGAAGAAAACCATATAATCACTTTTTCTATGGCTCCATTAAATAAAGCCTTCTTGAATATATCATCCCAATGACAAATCATAGACAGCAAGCATATGCTGCATACCTTATTTTACTGGGATTTCAGTGTGTGAGAGGCATGAAGGTTTGGGCTCTGGACAGGTTTAGCATCCAGCACAGAATAAAACTTGGAAAGGAATTTGTAAATTGCTAGTGTTAAACACACTGTCCCAGTTGTGGTTATAATTGAATCAGCTGCATAGAAAATATTTTAGAATCAAGTGATTTTTCTTTTAGTCAAAGCTGCTTTAATACAATTCTGGAATGATCTCCATGCTTCATTTGAAAGCCAAGATATAGATTTTTTTTAATTTACTGTGTATATGCCACATATCAAGAATCTCTGTTCATCAGTGAAATCCCCTTATGCAAGTTAGATCTGTCACTGCAGGGAGATTTATTGAGTTGCGGTAAGCAAAGCATTCTGTACAAGTAACAGCAGTGGCCCCACTATTTGGCACATGATTCTGCATGCCATAGTATGATACGATAGTACCTGGAACCTGTTGTTGTTGAAGGCGATGTCAGAGTATGTGATCACAGAATGACAGAAATATAGGACTAGAAACGCCCCAAAAGATTATCTAGTTAATCTCCCAGCACTGAGGCAGGATCAAGTAAGTAGCCCACCCCCAACAGATATCTAGCTAACCTGTTTTTACAGTCCTCCCATGAAGGAGATCCCACAGTTTACCTGTATAACCTGCTCCATCTAAAAGCAAACCTTAATGTTCTTTGCTGCAAAGTAGGTTGTTTTTTAATTTGTCCTGTCACCAATGGTCATGGAGAATAATAGATCACTGTCTCCTTTAAAACAGGCTTGTATGTGTTAGAGGACACGCCCCACTTCAGTCTTATCTTTTGTAGATTAAACAAAACCAGTTCTTTGCACACAGTTTCCTTATAGGTAGTGTTTTTAGCCTCTTATCATTTTCGTTTCTTTAATTATGTGATAGTGTTTCACAAAAAAATAGTTCATCACAACATATGTTTTCTCTTCCACAAGAAGTAAAAAAGGGCCTTACAAGATGACGTTACCTAGACCTACCTGAACATGAGAATAGATTTGGAGGTATTTTGAAGATTTCTGCGTATTATCTGTTGAGAGCAAGATGCTATCAGGCAACATGGCGTTCAAACAGAAACAATAAAGAGTTATGGTTATAATAACATCTTCATCAGCAACTTGGATGAGGGGGTGAAAAGCACCTTGTTCAAATTTGCGGATGATACTAAAATGTGGGGAGAAGTGGGCGTGCTGGAGGAGAGGGACAGGCTGCAACCAGATTTAAACATGTTACAGGGGTAGGCAGATGAGAACAGGATGGGTTTCAATGCTGACAAGTGCAAGGTGATGCACCTAGGGAAGAAGAACCAGCAGCATACCTACAGGCTGGGGAACTCCCTTCTAGTCAGCACAGAGGCAGAAAAGGATTTTGGTGACATTATTGATTCCAAAATGAACATGGGCTGCCAATGCGGGGACGCAGTCAGGAAGGCCAACCACACCTTGTCATGCATCCACAGATGCATCGTAAGCAGATCCAAGGAGGTGATCCTCCCCCTCTATGTGACATCAGTCAGGCTGCAGTTGGAGTACTGCATCCAGTTCTGGGTGCCACACTTCAGGAGGGATGTGGACAGCATTGAGAGGGTCCAGGGGAGGGCCACTAGCATGATCAGGGGGCAGCAGGGCAGGCCCTCCGGGCGGAGGCTATGGGACCTGAACCTGTTCAGCCTCCACAAGAGAGAGAAGGGATCTGGTGGCCTTCTACAAACTGGCCAAGGGTCCAGCAGGCTATGGGAGAGACTCTGTTCCCCCGGGCACTACCAGGAATAATGAGGGATAAGGGCCATAAATTGACAGAGTAGATTCAGGCTAGATATCAGGAGGTGCTACTTCACAGTCAGGGCGGCCAGGATCTGGAACCAACTTCCAAGGGAAGTGGTGCTTGCTCCTACCCTGGGGGTCTTCAAAAGGAGGCTGGACAATCACCTAGCCAGGGTCGTTTGACCCCAGTACTCTTTCCTACCCATGGCAGGGGGTTGGATTTGATGATCTGCTCAGGTCCCTTTCAACCCTACCTACTATGAAACTATGAAACAGAAATTTTCAGAATTTCACAAGCAAGCAAGGACTTTGCTACATAAGTCGCAAGTATACCTAAGGATAACCCATGGTTTTTGAAATGGTGATGAACAAATTGTTTAGCTTAAAATATTGTTCAGCATAATGGTTGGCATTAAGTTGTACCGATTCCTAATAGACTGCTATCATGACTAAATTTTCCAGTGGAGAAAAGACATGTGAGTGACTTGCAGTAACAGTACTCCCATGTACAAGTTACATGCAAATGGCATTTACCAATTAATGTTGTACTGGCCTTTTCCATGCACCATTCTTGTAATTGCTTATACAGTCATACGTAACTGCAGATGCATATAATGCATGCATTTGTACATGCACAGTTCTCATAACTATAGCACGTTCTGGAGAAGGATGCTGTGTTTAATCTGATTATGATATATGTATCATGATTGTGTGTGTGTGTGTGTGTGTGTGTGTGT
>NW_017728949.1:22985847-23004193 GCF_001723895.1 Crocodylus porosus | reverse complement strand
TGTTTAGAAATCATGTAAAAAAAACCCCTTCACCTGCTAACAATATTTTTCCACTCAGAAATGTCCGTAAAGTTTATTGTCACATCAAATCTCATTATAGAAAATGAGGAAATGTTAAAATTAAGAACTAGTGTTCGCATGAAAGTTTCTTTTTTTACTATTTCCTTCAGCAAACCAACAAATGTTTAACAGTTGAAATTGTTTGGAGCAGCAATAAATTATTTCATGCATACATGCCAGATATTAAAACCAGAAGGTTTCTTAATATGAAGTCACTGGTACCAAGATTTTTGTTTGCCTTTGTTAATTATCTACTTGTTTATTAGCTTAGTTTCACTGAAGAGTTTTTGTCCCATAGTTAGGGACCTCTGTGCTACTCACAGGATGTAATCATACCATTTTATTGGGTGCTTGTTGAGAAAGCATTTTTAGTTGTTTGCACTTAAGTAGTAAAGTTCTTACTTCATTGAACTCTTAAAAATTCTAAGATGTTTAAACAGGTTCTCCTTGATTACGGTTCCTCTTGAATACACTGCAGTACTGTATTGTGTCGCCATGTGCTGAATGTACATACACAGGTGCTCAACTACAGTGCTATAAGGATGCAGTCAAATAAATACATGGATGAATAGTTACAGATGGATAGAAAAAAATATAAGAAAGCTATTCCTCATGGCTAGAAAAAGTTTCTAAAAGAAACCCATAATGGGTTGGCCACGAGGCCTGTGCAAAGTGGCTAGTACTCGCTTTGGATTCAGATTTGCCAATTCAGTGATTCGATTTGGTGATTCGAATCACTGTCCTGAATTGACTTGGCTGAATCTGATTCAGAGATTTGGCTGCTGCCAAATTGGCCAAATCTCTGAATCAAACAGGCCCTATCTCCTGCTGCTCTCCTAGCACCATCAATGACTACCTCACCTGGCCTCAGCTTCCTGGCGCTTTAAAAAAAGGGAAAAAAGCTCTGCACTCACCGGCTCCTGCCAGGCCTGGGGGGTGATCTCTGCTGCACCCCACTGCCCTGCGCTACATGGGGGGCTCAGCTACAAGCCTCCATCCCCCATCTGCTTTCCCAGCCCCAACAATTGCTGCCCCACCCAGCTCCAGCATCCCAGCACATTTTTTTTTTTTTGGAAAACCTTGGAGATTAAGGTAAGTGTAACCTAAAGCTACAGTAGCCTAAAGCATATTTTAAAAGTCCATATTTTCTGTTAAAAACAACAAAAAAAACCCCTCATCATTTTAAGCCAATCTAATGATTATTTTGGAGGCCTAACTGAATTGTTGAATGCTTCAGAAGAGCAATATTATGCATATTCTGACTAAAACCTGCTTTATTTACATATACAACCCAGTTGTATGTCTTCTTTGGCAATCCCTCACAGTGAGGATGATTATCAGGGATCCTGGTTTTCTCTGGAAAAAAAAAAATCCCAATTTTATATATTAGTGGCTTTTCATTTTAATCATGGAAAAACGTGGATTCGGGGTTACTTTTTGAAATCCAAAAATTGGGGATTTTTTTAAATGAGAGAAAACCAGGATCCCTGGTGATTATCTTCCATGATTGTCTTATTGGTGTGTCTGAAGATGGCTGATGAGGCCTATCTGGGATCAACAGTCTCCTAAAGCTTGGATATGTGTTTCTGCATTGGGTGGGTGGTGCTGGATTTTTTATTTGGTCCATGCCACACTGTTTCTGCCACTCCCGATTTTCCATCTCCTGTTGTTGTGAAGTTTCAAAGTACTGGGATCCCTGCAGCAGACTCATCCTTCATTTGGGGCACTAGTCCTGGGCAATAGTCTCCCATGTGCTGACATTGATGTTGCATGTCTTTAAGTTGGCCTTGAGGACATCCCTGAAATACTTTCTCTGCTCTCCTCTTGAGTGTATGCTTTGGCTGAACTGAGAGAGTAAAACTTGCTCCAGGAGTCTGGAGTCAGACATCTGGATGACATGATCAGCCCAATGAAGTTGATGCCAAATAGTAATTGCCTCAATACTTGTGGTGTTTGCTTGCAGGAGGACACTAATGTTGGTGCATCTCTCCTCTCACTGGATTCAGAGGATCTTCCACAGGCAGTGTTGATGTTACTTCTCCAACAACTTTAGATGTCTCCTGTATGTTGCCCATGGCTCAGCTCTGTACAGCAAGGTGGAGATCAGGACTGCTTGATAAACCATGAGTTTGGTTTTGGATCTGATGTCATGATCTTCAAACACCCATTTCTTCACGTGTCCAAAGGATGCACTTGCACATTTGAAGTGATATTGGATTTCTTTGTCGAAGTCAGCCTTCTGTGACAGCTGGTTTCTGAGTTACAGGAAATACTCAACATTCTCCAGAGTCTCATTGTGGATCTGGATTTCCAGAGCTGGGAACTGGTCATTAGTAGCTTGTTGGTAGAGGACTTTAGTCCTCCAAATGTTTAGCATCAGTTCCATTTTTGCATGCCTCAGTAAAGATGTTGATGGTTGCCTGAAGGTTGGCTTCTGAGTGAGTAGGTGATCAGATGTAACATCAGGGCAAAGAATATTAAGAGTGTTGGAGTGATGACACAGCCTTTCTGAACTCCCATTTGAACGGCAAAATGTCCTGTGATAGATCCATTACTGAGAACCATCCCTTGCATACTATTATGGAGCAGTCAGGGAATGCTGACAAATTCTGGTGGGCATCCATACTTCAGAAGGATCTTCCATAACACTTCTTGGATGACAGAGTCAAAAGCTTTTGTGAGGTCAAAGCAATCCATGAAGAGAGGCTTATGTTGTTTCTGACATTCCTCCTGCCACTGCAAGCTGTGAAAATCACGTCAGTTGTGCCTCTTGATGCCCTAAACCACACTGAGATTCTGGGAGGAGCTCTTCAGCAAGTGGAAGGAGATGGTTCAGAAGGGTTCTCACAATGATCTTTCCTGTAGTGGATAGCATGGTGATCCCTCTGTAGTTTCCACAGTTGGACTTGTCTCCTTTCTTGAAGATTGTCACAGTCATGGCAATCCCTGAGGTCATCTTGTATTTTCTTATCATTCCAGATCCTTAAGATGAGGGTATGAAGCTGTGATAGGAGCTCATCTCCTCCCTGTTTTAAGATTTCAATGGGAATTCCATCTGGCCCAGATGCCTTGTCTTTCTTTATTTGCTTCATGGCTTTCCTCACCTCATAGGCAATGCATGCCTCCCGAGGCTCGGGGGGCATGGCGACCACCCACAGGCAGCAGAAGTGGTGTCGGTGATGTGGCAGCAGCAAGTGGGAGCTGCCTGCAGATGGCTGCACTGACGTCAGCTGCCGAGCAGGGACCATCTGTAGGCAGCTGTAGTGGTGTCAGGAGCAGGGGGTGGGGAGGGGCAGCCAGATGCCAAGCCCACAAGTGATGGCAGCACGCACCCCTGCCCATCGCCTAAGCTGAGAGTGCTTGCTGTCAGGGGAGGGGTGGCACCAGTGCTCTCAGGGGCACACATGCACCCCCTATGTATTGCCTATGCCTCACCTTGTCAAGGGTTGAAAGGGTTCTGACTGGGTGTTGCAGGATGGAATTGAGGACACTTGTCAGCAGCAGAGTCGTGATTAAGAAGGTCTTCAAAATGGTCCTTCCAAGGGGGCTTTAATGGCTCCCTTTTCCTTGATCAGGTCTCTTCCACCCTTAGGCCTCAAGGGGGTTGATCCATGTGTGCTCAAACCATAGATGGCTTTGGTGGCACTGATGAAGCTGTACATATTGTGGACATCAGCCAGATGTTAAATCTCCTTAGCCTTGTCTTCCTACCATTTGTTATTCATATCACACATCCACCTTTGGACCTCTGCCTTGGCTTTTTGGAGATTCAATTTCTTTTGCGTAGAGTTGGTGTTATTTTTACAAGCTCAAAAAGCCTTGTGTTTGAAATCAATCAACTCTTGGATCTCCCGTGTATTCTTATCAAACCAGTCTTGATGTGTTCTGGTAGAGAATCCAAGTGTTTCTTCAGAGGCACTGATGTCAGCAGCTTTGAGGGCACTCAACATGTTGCTGAAATTTTCCTATTGTTGTTGATTTGAGTTCACCAGTTTTTTATTGAGGCACTGGTGGAAGAGGTCTTGCTTGCTTGGATCTTCGAGTCCTTCAATGTTGATCTTCAACCATTGTTTTGGAGTCAATTTGAGTGACATAACTGAATGGATGAGTTGGTTATCAGGCCAGCAATCATAAGCTCCTAGCATAGCTTGGGTGATGTGGACAACTTTGCAATCCTGGACACAGACTATGACACAGTCAATCATGTGCCAATGGTTAGATCATGGGTGTTGCCATGATGTTTTGTGCCTGTTTTTCTGGTAGAAAAGGGTGTTGGTGATGATGAGTCCATGTTCTTTGCATTTGGTCAAGAAGAGGATGTCACTGGAGCTGACCTTTCGTACTCCTTCCTTGCCAACGATTCCGTTCCAGAAGTCGAAGTTCTTTCAGACTCTGGCACTGAAACCACTAATAAGAAGAATTCCATTTCTCTCCAGAATGTCAAAAAGGACTTGGTCAAGGTTGGTATAGAATTTGGGTATACATGCTGATGACAGTGGCATATTGGCTCCTCACCAGTTTATGATGGAGAGTCCTGAGGTGCAAATTAATTCCAATAGAGAACTCCCTGAGTTGGTTTATGAGTTTATTCTTAATGACAAAACCAACTCTGAGAAGTCAGCATTCTTCACAGCATTCTTCCTGTTTACCCATACAGAAAATGGTATAGCTGCCTTCATGTTCTTTGAACTGTCCATCTCCCACTCATCAGCTCTTCCTCAATGCAGCTACATCAATACAATGTAACCTGAGTTCTTGGGCCATGATTTCAGGGCAGTGTTCTGAGCATTCACTACTAGGGTTGTCCATGATGGTCCTGACATTCCAGGTCCCAAAAATAATGGTTCATCTTTTCTGGTATTTTCTACCACAGTAAAGATGATTCCACTGGACGTGGTTATCCAGGCAGGATGAAATTCAGAATACTGTACTATACAGGCTGTGTTTAGGGAATCTTTTCTAGCTCCCTCCCCATGTGGGGTAAGCAGAACAGATTCTGAAGAGGGCTGCTCGGTCACAGTTACCGCTTGGATGAGGCCAAATTACATTCCTGCCTCATCCAAGGACTAGACAACCTTCTTGTAACTGCTGTCTTCATGCCAGTTCATGACTCATAGGGCTGTGTAAAACACCATAGCCTCATTTTGATGTGCATGTAGCAGAAGGCCACCTCTGTTTCTCCCCAAAAACTCTGCTCCGTGACAATTTGGTTAGGATGGGCCCAGCAGAGGCACACACAACTTACCCTATCTCTTTAGGTAACCTGAACTGGATACATTCCTGAGGGAGGGGGGAAACCTGCTCCCTCTGCCTACGTGGCTGGCATCACATACCTAGGTGAGGGGCTTGCTCCCTGGGGAGCTAGGAACTGCCAGTCTGCCCAGCAACTAGTGATGCATTTCAAATTGGTTGGCTGACAGCCAACAGGTGCTGGCCTCCATTGGACCAGGTAAATGAGGTCACAAGGGCTATATAAGTTAAGGACTGCCCAGAAAGGGGGGTGGGGCATCAGCCATGAGGAAGACTCGGCGAGAGAGAAGAGCTGGACCATCTGAAACTTGCCCTCTCTCTCAAAACTCTTAATCAAGGAACTGGCTGCCTCCAGAGAGAATCTCCACCTGCCTCTGGATGATACTTGTGAGTAAGCTACCCAAGATCTAACTAGATATACAGATTGCAGTAACTCAGATGCATGATCAAAGGCTGCCCAGCCATGCCAGTGTGCTCTATGGGATTTCTCTGATATTGCTCTACCCTGTACCCTATTCCAACCCTACCCCTTGTAACCAATAAAGTTCTTCTTTGTACCTAGCATGGGAGACTTATTGGGAGTGGGTCTAGATTATGCCTTGAGGTCCCCTTGGTTTGCCTGACTAAGGGAGACTACTACTTGTGCTTCTGACTGAGGGAGCACCCCAAGTTCTTGAAGTGAATCAAGTACCCTCGAGGGCTACTAGGCCTGTGTTTCCCAGGGTGTGCAGAGCCAGAATCAAGCTCATCCCTGGGTGGTGGCAGTGTTAACCCCAGGCTAGCAGGTGTGCTCCAGGAAGGGGTTGCCCAGACGTGAGGCACCTCCAGGGAGGCACTTGGAGCCTGGAAATTGGTCAGATGCAGTGAGGTAGGTGGTTCAATGCAGGAGCACCCCCTACTGGCCTGCCACAGTGTATTTCACCATTTCAAAGGGACAGTGTTTCATTTTGTTGTTTCATTTCATTTTGAAGCACTGTTGATATAAAAGATAGGCTAACTTGCTTAATTGAGTAAGTCGTAAGTTCAAGCATTAGTAGTTCATAAGTTTATAAGTTCATAAGTTCAGTATTTTAAATATTTGTCTAACAAATTGACTAGTAGGCAGTTTTAATCCAAGCATATATGACTAAGATGTGTAATACTAATACTAAATATAATCTTACGAAAATGTAAGTGCTAATACAGAAGACATCTATTCTGAGGCCCGACCCTGACCCAACTGGAAAAAGGAAGGTGACCCTGACCCAACTGGAAAGAGGAAGGCGCCCTCAACTGAAAAGAGGAAGATGCCCTTACGATAATGACAATCGCAAGAGATAATTATAACTAACAGAAAAATATGTAACCATGACTAACCTCATTATACCATATGTAAGACAAACATATAAATACGGAGGGTTCAACCCCTCTCAGGCGTAGCTCTTGGCCCTTAAGGTGGGAGTCTACCTTTCTGCAGAAGCAATAAATTTTCTACTGGCACTCTTGTGTCTCTTGACTCATATTATCACGGCTAGTGCCCACAATGCAAGACCAAGCTGTCCTTTCCTGTTTGGGCAGCTAACTCGGGTTTTGCTGACACTGTCTTGTGTTGTTTCATCCAAACTGTTTCACTGTTTCAACGTGTTTCGATGTTTTGCCCATAGGCTATAATGGGGAACCATGAAAATGCCTAAAACTTTGTCATTTCTTGCCTGATTTGGATCAACATTGCAAGTATGGTAGCCACTTATGAGGGCATAAAGCCTGCCAAGTTTTAAGAAGACAGGTGCAGAGGTTTTGGGAAACTGCACCTCAAACTCTTCAAAGCAAACCTCCTGACACTTGGCGGCAGGGACAGCCTCTTCTCGTCCAGTGTGCAGATCTGGGGGCTCACACCCCCAGAAGGAGTCCAGCACAGCCCAGCACCCTTCCCAGGGTGGAAGCCCCCGGATATGTTCCCTGATGAGAGGAGGCTGCCCTGATACCTGGGACCGGCACTGGGTGCAGGCTGCGCCTAGCACCAGAGATAATTGCTGCTGCCGCCTGTCCTGGTCAGCGGCAGCAGCCTCTCCTCATCTGGCATGCAGTTCCAAGGGCTCAAACTTTTGAAGCATTTCCAGTGCTCTTGTTTCATTGCGAATCCTTTTCTATTTTGCTGTTTTGAGCTTGAAACGTGTCAAAACATCTTTGAAATGAAACATCAAGCAAAATTTCACACAGCCCTAATGACTAGGAGCTCCCAGACCTCACCATCTTGCTCCTGTCACCATTAGCTGTTTGCCAGAGGGGGTGAGGAATGTGCTGGCATGGAAGACTCCTTTGTGTGATTTCTTTTATTGTGGAAAAGCTACTGCACTTCAGCTTCCTCATGGCCCTTGACAGAACAGGACCTTGATCCAACAGCAAGGAGGCCAAGACAACTGGGGATCTCATCCTGCTACACTCTTCATCCACCTTTGTAGCCACTGAGATTGTAACATGTTCCACCTGCTCTGCCACTGAGGACTTGTAGACCCGTAAGTGGGGACTGGGCACATTTATTGTAGTGGTAAACTGTTCTTGCCATGCCACAACACTGTCAAAGGATATACGTGGCTTTTCAGGGGGGAAACCATTGCCATCTGCTGTCCTCACCACATCCCGGTGGTGCTACTGCTGCTTGGTCCATGACTGCTTATCCATGAGTTACCCCTGTTTATTTCAGAGCTAACCTTCCCTGAAGGTCATTCTACTATCTGCCACCTGTGGACAAGCTGGGTAGCAGTACACCTCTGCCCCACAGAGCACCTGTATGACACTTGTATGACAGAAATGGTCAACTGATGATCCACTTTGACAAGGATTTCTGCTTAAACATGACTGACCTATTCCTAAGGAACAATTCTGCCTCAGGAACTAACTGTAAATCCCTCTTTCTGTCAAGCAGTTCCCTCTGCATAGAGCCCTGTATAACCAAACTGACAACAACAACGAGTTTATTTTACCAAGCCTGAACCTTTATTTATATACTTACAAAACATAAGAATTCAGAAGAGCTTGTATAACAGCACTATCTTGAGAAACCTGCCATAACCATTATTTCATTATTGCCAGAATATTTATTTATATGTGCTCACTTATCTTAATGCTACTGTTTAGCATCACTTTTAATGAACTCTATCATGTGCTAATTAACACATTTTTAAACTTATGTATGCCAGACAAGGTTCCTTTTATGACTTGCGTTTGTGCCATCTTATGTATCACTCTTGAGCCCACTAGTGTAAAGGTCCAGATGACTGGCATGGCCACAGCACTTGCTTCCTTTGGAATACGTTGTGCCATTTCTATATAACCGATAGTCAGAAGGGGAGCCAAGCCATATGACATCAGAGGGATGACCACCGGAAGTCAATCTTCTGAGCTATGAACACCTATTACTACCCTCCTTGGGGAATGCAGTTTCCCTGATGTGGCTGGCCAGTATCCCTGAAAGTTCAATAGGCATGCCCAAATGATTACTCCACTTCCTTCTTCCCTCTTTCAGGGTGTCCTTTACTGCCATGGGAATCAAGATAGATTGGCCTCTGTGAGCTAGGCATATGTACGCACTGAAACATATATTGAAAATTCTGAAGTGGTTTGATTTGTACTGATTCTTATTAATACATAGGTCAAGTGTGTCTCACAAAACTTCCCATTATAATCTGTGAAAAGTTCTGTGTTTTTTTCTCAGAGGTAAAAATACAACCTGAGAAGGTCTAATTGTAACCTCGCTGTAGTTTCATAGACTTCACTGAAGTTGTGCTTGTTTACACTTTGTCAGTTTAAAGGTCACTCAAGTGAAGTTAATAGTTACGTCAATTTACCATGGCTAAGGATCTTGTCCCAGGAGCAGATCTGGGGGGTGGGGAGGGAGTATGGGGGAGTTGCAATGATGTGGGCAGAGTGCCCTTTGACTGTATAGCTCTCCACTGCTGAGAGCTCTGGTATTGGCTGCCAATCTCCACCATGAGTCATACCCCCGGATCAGTAAGCGTTCTGCTGCACCTTCCCCTTCACCTTTTCAAAATCCTAGATCTGTTACTGTCTTGCTCATGTGTAAGACCCAGCATGCATGCATCACTTCAACAAAACATATATAAGCCTCTCTTTAGGAGTCTGCTGGTATAATATCCAGCTATTCATCCAAAAATAAATGGATAATAGCCATGCATTTTGCTCCTATGGTAAAGGCTATGTCAGAATTTCCACAATAAACTTCAATTTGCAGAAATTTTTCGCATGACCATAAAGCTTTATTCTGAACGTTAAATGTGGCTTTAAAGCAAGGCTTCAGCCAAAACATATTTTCTTCAAACCAGTTTTTCCCCAAATCCATTTGGCCTCTCCTAAAGTGATACAGACATGCAAACAGTAAAATAGTACTTCCTTTGGAAAGGTACTTTTCCATTTATTGAACTGAATTATGTGTGTGATCCCAGCTGTAACTAGATAATAATCCTTGGTGAGGAAAGGATGCTTAGCAGGCCAAATTCAGCTTCTTGGTTTGTTTATATAGCAGTTTCACCAAATTCTTAATTGGGAACTCAGGAGTGGCAGTATTACTTTGATTTCAGAATACTGCAGCTGCCTTCAGTTAGAATCCCAGCCACCTTCAGTGAAGACAGCTGTTTCTTGGATGACCTGACCAGGTAGATAAAGAGGTAGATAAACCCCAAATAATAGTTTCACTTGGCCTGCAAAACTAGTTATTTGGAGAGCAGGAGAGGGGCCCCTCAGTACTGAGAACTGGATTGGAAGGACCATACTAGCAGCTCAGGACTCAGAAAAGACAGAAGATAAGAACTTAAATAATGGTATGCAAACATTCATTTCTTCATTGTGAAAGAACAATTCCCTATATGGTTGTGATGATCTAAGTTACTCAGTCATGTGGTATATGATGGCAAGTAAACTGCAGGTTACTAATAGTGACAGAGACATGCATTTATGAAAAGATAATCTTCTGCAGGTAAGAGTAGCAGATGGAAGTGTTAACTCTCAGTGATAGGACTTAACCTGATTGTATTATAATGTGATAGCTCTGCAGTTAGTGCCCATCAGCACTGTGGGCCATTTACTTTATCATAAAAAAAATTAATTGAGTGAAAATAAATTGTAGAGTGATACAGCAGAAGAGTCTGGATACATGATACATGATAGATTGAGTCTTGTATGGCATTTATCTTCATTAGGGTGGAGACACTTAATAACAAGTCTCCCCTAGATATACCACTCAAGAGTGAAGACTCCTCCAGAGTGAAGATAAATATTCTGAGAACTGAAACAAGATATATTTAAGTGTATGGTCCATACAGAATCTAAAGGTTAGTTATCAAACACATTGACACACTGGTGCTATACATTAATATTAAAAAAAATGTTCCATTACAGTGAGATCTTCAGGCATGACAAAATCCTATGACAGAACAACTTCATATATTTCATCATATTTACTAAACGATAAAAACTAATAATAATTCTTAGTGACCCCAGTATGCTTTAAAATCCCATTTGGACTGCAGGCAGGCAGCTCAAATTAGCTTAACTAGTACCGGGGGTTATTCCAGTGCGGAGAAGCCTCAAGATTAAATAGGTACAAAGGTAGCTTTTGAGCTGTACCATTGTCCCTTTAGTTGCAGTTGAAATTCCAGGCTATTATATTTAGATGGGCTGCTCTATTTCTAATGGCACATGTTTATTCTAATGCATGTGTATATTTGCCAAGTATACCAAAGTAACAACATTGAGGCTTATTGATAATATAGTTATAATTTCACGTGATGACTGACTAAGCAAAGTGATACAACCATCCCTCCCTCATCTATTATGTTTCTGTCCATAGAGATTTATGAGTTAAGGGCTTGTTTATTTCTGAGGAGAGACATAGTCCAGATATGCAGAAAATAAACATCCATATTAGGATCTCTTTATGGCACTGTGTTGGTTTTTTTCCTTCATCAGTCATTTAGCTGCATGTCATCTCTAAGGTCAGTTTTCTGTTCGTTATGCTTAATTAATAGCCAGAAATTTACCAGTGGCCAAAGCTAGTGAGTGAGATATAACAAACGTCACCCAGTACCACTCCATAGGAAATAAAAATGTTTTTAGGAAATCAAGACATTTGAAAACAATATTAATTTTTTAAGGGTCATTTAAAAGCTTGTAAGGAGGGTTTCACATATTCTTTCCCTATGGGTTTCTAAAAATTTGAATCATTTGGTATTTCTTAATAAGGATGGGCTAAGGATGGGATTTGATTTGATTTTGTGCTTTTTCTACTTGAGATTTCAAAGTTCTTTATCTAGCTTAGAGTTAAGTACAATAGGTACAGAGACAGGACTTCACCTAGTACAATGAGGCCCTAGTCCAGAGGCAGGCAATTATTTCAGGCAGAGGGCCACTTACTGAGTTTTGGCAAGCCATTGAGGGCCGCATGACAGGCGGCCAGGGGCAGATATATATTCATTTTCTAAATATTTTAGGGGACCCACGGGCTGGATAGAATGGCTTGGCAGGCTGCATTTTGCCCACCCTTGCCCTAGTCTAAGACAGAGTCTCTTAGCGCTACTTGCTAGGACTGTGTGAAGCTTTGGTCTCCGATTTGATTTGGCAGAGATTTGGCCTGATTTGGTGGCTAAAGCTCTGAATCTGAATTGAATCAGGAGACCCTTTACTTTCTCTGAATCAAATCAGAACCCTCTGAATTGATTCGGAGAGATTCGGAAAGATTCGACAATTCAGACATAGATGCACTTTTAAATGTTTTTTCTACATATCTCAAGGTACCCGGTGGCTTGTGAGTGCTGAGATGGTGGGGTGGATGTAGAATACAACAGGAATGCAGAGGGCTCCCCAGCCCACTCAGCAGCAGACCTGGAAGTGTCCGGGTTCACCACTGAGCACACAAGGCCCTGCCGTGCTCCTGTGGGACGTTCCATCTGCCCCACCATTCATGAGCTGCACCTGGTACCTTGAGGTATATGGAAAAAATATTTAAAACTGTATCTATGGCTGAACTGCTGATTCTCTGAGTCAGCATTGAATCTTCAGATTTGGATTCGGCCAAATCGAATTGGGGACAGTGATCCGAATCAACGAATTGAATCGCTGTCCCCAAACACACCCCTACTACTTGCAAAACAAATAATAATGCAAAATAAATAGACAAAATTGAACAGCTTCTGTGTGATTGCACAGACTGTTTCTGAGAAAGGGGACGTTGACTAGAAGAACAGCAACAACCACTACCGATTTGAAGAGAGACGAAGATAAGAAACAGCATCAGACCTAGGCAGAAGGAATCTCTGTTGTATGTGGGATCAAGCCAGATACCTTCAGAGCAAAATTGTGACCTGCGTATATCATGTCACATGAAGAATAATGGGTCCCCAGACAACCCCTGATCCTTTATGTGGGGTATCTATATGGTAGATCATCATGTATGGGAATAAGTAAGTGGGTGGGTAGGAATGGGCAGGGCCTACAATACACTTGCAGCACAGCTGTGCTGGTATAGAGGAAGTCATCCATTCCCTGGTCTGCTCCCAGTAAAGCTCAGCTTCATTCTGCCTCCTCTTTCAGAGCAGAATGCTACATTGCAGTCAAGACATCTTTATTAGTACCTCCACCCACATTTATCTAGTCATTTTGTACCCCCTCTGGCACTATCTGGTACCTTCACCTGTGACAGCTCAACAGCCTGCTGGGCTACTTTCTCTGTGGCAGCTTGTGATGGACAACCTCAGCTTCATGATTATTACCGGTACCCTTTTTCTTCATAAATGGCAGGAGAAAGCAGCACCGACCTCAGTTGGCCCTTCCTGATTTGTATATAGGGAAAATGCTGCACAGACATTCTGCTAGCTGCTTCTTTCTGGGCCACCTGCTTGTCCTGCCACTGGACATCTCTATTAGCACCCCCCGCCCCGAATGTCCTGGTAGTAAATTCATGCAATCATTAGTTTGGTTAGAGCACTGCAGGACTGATTCAATCTATCAGTTCTCATGTTCTACCTCGTATTTAATGTGCACTGTATTTGCTTCTTTCCCAGGCCTGAGGTAAAAAAATTTCTGTGCCCAAAAGCTTGTCTAATATTTCTCTCAACTATCTATCATTTGTCCAATAAAAATTATTATTTAGCTTTTTTAGAACTAGATCATAATCCTGACGATCAGTGTTTACAAATTCCTCATTTACTGTTCACTGACTCAAAGCTCAGCAAATCTGCCTGTTTCATATGGATGCATATGCACAACTCAACAGCTCAGCTACCCTTCCAAATCACTTCCAACTTCTTCTCTCTCAAATATTCGTGATAGGAATTAGTTAAATTTGCAGTTGCCAAAGGCCAGGACATCCAACCTAGTCATTAAGAAGCTGTATAATAATAAAGCTCTTGTACACTTGGTGCTAGTAAACAATCTTTGTTTGTTGATGAATTTATAAAGCACTGGATAATCAGCAGGGTTCACTTTGAACTCTCACCTTCAAAAGCTTTATTCTTTTGCTAAGATTTCAAATGACCTATCTTTTGCTTACGAGCTTTGTTCCAGACTTCAATATATTTCCATGACGATCAAAGCCATTTTGATTTCTTAAAAGAGGAAATACTCAGATTTGGAGAAGAGTTGTACTGTGGTGTAAAAGGAAGCAAAAACATTTTTTTAAAGGCAGTGTAACAGCAAACTTTTGCAGCAGTGGGAGGAAGGCTGGAATGATGCACTTTGGATCTAAAGTAGGTGGGCATTAGGACCTGGCCACCTCTGTTGCTTATCCCTGACACTAGACTGTGGCATGGCATGGGCAGAGCTCCCTTTGTGCCAGAGCCCTGGGTGCCCAAGTTCAGCATGGTGCAGGGAGAGCATTCTCCCCCATGCTCCCCCCCAATGCCACCAAAAGCCACAGTTTCACAGGACAGGGCTAAAGGCTCCACAGGCCAGAACTGATCTACAAGCCATAGGGTGCCAATCCCTGGATTAAAATATTTAGCAGGGATATCAGCCACTCCTGAGTTCAACTCCTGCCCTTATTTATGTGATTTTGAACATACTAATCTCATACTACTTTGGGCGGTTCTCTTAGTCTTTTTTTTTGTGTGTCTCCCTGCTGATAAGATAGGGATAACTTGCAGCCCAGCTCTGTGTCTGCCAGGCAGTAGCCTTGTGTACTCTAATATAGTGACTGCAGGTAGAGGGGAATATTAGAATTTGATTATGTCTCATTATAGCCTGCTGAAATTTCACTTGTGGACAGACCAGCTGTCCTCTATACAGGTAACAATTATTTGATTACAATGCTTCAAACATATAAAGTGCTAGATAAATGCTAAGAATTAGTCGTAGTTGCTGCACTGCACTCTGTCATTGTTCCGGACATGCAGGAAGACAGGCAAAGCACAAGGGATGTGGTTTAATTAGGACGCAACTTCATTAACTTAACTCATCTGGGAACTATCTGGCAGTAACTCATACAGTGTAGTCATGATTTCTTCCTTAATCAGTTCCACCTGGGGGAGGGGCAACAATCACCCCCATCCCGCCACAGCTGGTGCCCAGTCCCAACCTGGGAATCCACCACCTACCTCTGCTACAAGGGTTAAGTGTTCATTTTTACATGTGAACAGACCCCAGGAAAATGTCTGCAAATGTATTGCACGTGGGCTGAAGTAGCTAATGTGGATGTCCAGGAGACCAGAGAAAAGAGGGTTGTAGTGATGAAGAGATTTTGAACACATGGATGAATTTTTAGTGAAGAGAACAGGAAGAAAGGAGAGAAATTATATGGAGAAACAGGCATCCTGAGGCAAGAGAAAGGGTGGAGTCAAAAATGACCCCCAGGTTACCTGCCTTTGTGAATAGGAGAATGGTGGCATTGTCAGCTGTGACAAAGGACGTGAAAAAAGGAGGGGAAGACAGGGACTGCAGTTTTGTCTATATTAAATTTAACTTGACAGTGAAGCATCCGGCTTTGTAGATGTACTAAGGAGGCCTGATTTCTGTCTCCCTGAACACACCTTGTTTAGTCATTTACACAAGTGTAGAGTAAGTGTATGATATTACTAAGTCAGAGTAGCATTTGAATAGTATAAAGAACTAGAATGTGCAGGACAAAGAAGAATCAAGCCTGAATTTGTTATTTCATTTTATAATTAGAAAAATAAATTAATTCTCTATTTTTAGCCAATACTACCAATAGGAAGACTTTAATAGCGACAATCTATTTAGTGAGAACAGGGAGAATGAGGCTAGACATCTTCCAACAAAGTCATTGTCCAAGGCATTGTACAGCAGCCAGCAAATGCTTTTTTGACAAAACACATGCTACCTTTCAGTGTCAGAACATTTTTGTGACTTTAATTAGCAAGCATGTGTGTTTTGGGGCAGAGAGGAACAGACAAGCTTCAGTGCAGAACAGACATTGCCAAGTTTAATGCTAGTTACTGAACCAGGTCAGTGTCTCCCTCGTACGCACCCACAATCATACTTAAAAAAAAAAAAAAAAAAAAGTAGTTGAACAGAAATTGTTCAGATTCTCTTATGCAGAAAAATTCTCTGTGCATGGGTCAGTGGGAATGGCCAGTTTTTCATGTTGGTTTCTCTAGCGAGCTGAGAGCTCCTTAGTTTCTGAGCAAGAGCCAAATAATGAAGTGCTGGATGCAAAAGAATTCAGTCTGGGTTTAATTTTGGGCTCTGCATATGCTGGACCATACTTAAGTTCACTCTGTGAGCACATACCCAAGATAGCCAGTCATGATCAAAATGAATTTGTAGTTGACACAGTACACAAAAATACTTGAACTTAAGGAGCTCCTTAGTAATCTGGGACGTAATGTAACACTTTTAAAGTAAATGTTAAACTAATAATGTATGCTGTGTCATGGAAATTCACTGTCTCATGTAAACATCTAGGGTCTCTTCAAAAGACCATCATCTTCTACATAAGTTTATTATTGCATGATTGTTGCACTTAGAGTTGCATTTTAATCAGGGTTGACTGAACTAAAGTATAATAAAGTATCTTGCAAGTTCATCCACATTAAGTCTAGGAACTTAATTATGCAGAAAAGTGAGAAAACTGCTTTGTAGTAATAAGTCACTTGCACTGTTTCATTTTTTTTCATTTGCTGCCTGAGATGTGTTTTTTCCTTTTTATTATTATAAATATTTATCCTTGTGAGCACTCTGATCAAGCCAAAAGCTGTGGTTGGTGCTGGGAACAAAAACTGAGGGAAGCTGAATCCTTTTCCAGTGTAGATAACCTTCTGGGGCCTTACCAGGCAACACTCTATACATATTTATTTTAGTATTATATATATTACTACCAGAGCCAGTGGTTATTGAGCTTAAGTATCAACCCACAGCTTTCCTGCTGTTGCTAGGGTGCACTTACCTCGTAAAACCTAGTCAACATTTTTATTGAAATGTTGTGAAGATTGCTAGAATGTCATGAATTTCCCTTTCCCTCCTGACCCCAAACCCGTTTTTGAGGAGACCACAGTGTGACCTGAAGTCACCCCCCCCCCAAAATGGAGACAAAAATTAAACAGAGTGATAACAATATAATAATGCCCCTCCCTCAGAACTACCTCTCAATCACAGCATCCAAGAAGCTCTCAAGAAAATAACTAGAGAAATGAAAGCTCCAGCAATACCACTGATTACACTTGCTTCCAAAACCCTCTGTAAAGTTGGACTGTACCCACTGGTTCCTGCCTTCCCGGCCTCAGTTCCATTTTCGCACACCACACACCCCTGATTAAAGGTTGGTCTGTCAGAAATACTGGCATTCTCAATGGCTGGATTTATTTTTGAGGTACAAATATAATGTGTTGTTACATTTTCTTTAAGAGATTTGTGGCTTTCTTAAGTGAAGACGATATTAGCTCATGAATGGACATCACTAGTGAAATACAGAGGTACCCAAAATTTTATTCCTGGACAGTTTAGAACTGATGCTTGTAAAGGCCAATTACCATCAATTTGGAAAATTCTTATGCAGAGTAATCCTCGTAACTACCAGTGAACTGGAGGAACTGTTGCCAACTTCCACTGCCTTAGGAACCTAATAGTGCTATGCTTTTGCAGTAGGAGCACTATGATTGCTCCACCTTGAAATTCAGGCGTTGTCTGCCCTGGCAAGTTGCCTCCTTCACTAACGGCACAAGCTGAATATTCCTTGCCTTTTCCTGGGAACACTTCTTGGTCTCCTCCAGAGGGTGTGCATGCACTGCCATCCAAAGGTGTGCTTACAGGTTGCATAGACATAGCTGAGTTAGACAATAGTATTACAGCTCTGACAGAGCAGGCTTTGGCTGCTGAGTACTTACCTAGGCTCCAAGGGTAGCTTGTGTAGCTCATACTGAAGTCCGTGTAGTTTTAATTAGATGGCCACCATTACCCAAGCTTAAAACTATAACTAGCTTAAAAGTAACTCAAGCACATCTTCACAAGCTGCAGTCATACCGCAGGGTTGGCAGTGTAAGAATTCCCATGGAAGTAGTAGTGAAAAGCGAATGGGTTATATAAAATGTCTTTATCTAGATCTCTGTTGCTGCTAATGGTATTCAGCTTTCATAGATTCATAGATGTTAGGGTCGGAAGGGACCTCAGTAGGTCATTGAGTCTAACACCCTGCCCTGGGCAGGAAAGAGCGCTGGGGTCAGACATCCCTAGCTAGGTGCTTGTCCTCAGCTTGTACCCTCTTGTATAGAAATGGATATAGTCCTCTGGTGCTAAAAGGCTCAGCTCCCACCCCTATTCCACAAGTCCTGATATTGGCATAAGATGGCCTCCTCTGTTAGAACATACGGATAATCTTGCAGGCTATAAGTGAATACTTTTTTGTAGACATCCTTGAGGTGCAACACTGATTCTGTAGTCTGTTTGTCTCAGCATAGAGTCTGTCAATAGAGACATTTACATCTATCTGTCCTGTTCCTTATCAATCTTCCCCAGTGGTGTCTAATGAGCAGTGTGTGTGTGTGTGTGTGTGTGTGTGTGTGTGTGTGTGTGTGTGTGTGTGTGTGTGTGTGTG
>NW_017728949.1:22953346-22985747 GCF_001723895.1 Crocodylus porosus | reverse complement strand
TGCATGCATGGAGTGGGCACAGTTTGACTAAGTAAATAATCCTATTTTCCTCAACAGGATCTCTGATCCATTCATACACAGACTCATTGCTGAAAAAGGTAGAGCTGCGTAGACTGTTCCTGTGTTATTTCCAGCCCATTAGCAGTAGGAATATAGTCTAGAATAAAAGCACGCCTGTATATTGGGACATGCTGAAGCATTCCCTTCAAGAGCCCACAGAAACTCCCCCACTCTGTCCTCTTTCAAACTCTTGATGAACCTCTGTCTCAAGAGCTGTGACTCTGGTGAACTGTGATCACTACTTTTCTTACTGGTGAACATCTTTATGCTCCCTTCTCTGCTAGTTGCCCTACTTGCTCTCTGCCCTACACTGTAAGGCCCAACTCCAACTCCCCTTTGCGTGGTAAGTAGCACTTATGCAGCTGACTTTAGTCATGTAAGTGGTATTTTGAGCCACTTATGCAGATCTTCAAGATCCTTCTCCCCTGTACAACTCACTCAGACTACTTACGCTTTATTGCAATTCTATCCCACCAGGGTGGGGGCATAAACTCTGTGTACCAGTCACTAAGAAAAACAAAACAAAACAGAACCACACAATTAATTATTATTTGACCCCAGAGGAAGAGGTTTTCCCTTCCAACTTTTAGCCAAATGGCTGAGGCACCTGCTTAGGAATGGGGGACCCAGGTTGTAGCCGCCCCCCTCACTCCACCGTTTACCCAGGGGGAGTTTAAACTTATGTTTCCCCAATATAGTGCACTCAGCACCATGAGCTAACCATTGCCAAAGGCACTCTACCCCTCCTGTTGAAACTGGCCAAATGAACAGCCTCGAAGGGAAGATATGTGGAGCCAGAAAGAGAGCAGACCAGAAAGAGTGTGGCTCGCTAAAATAAGCACTTCCCTAGAAGGGAGGGGGCGCTAGGTTCTAGGTCCTGTTCCCACACTGGGCAGAAGCTATCTGTCTGCTGTCAGTCCATTTTCTCCAATGTCTACTATATGCCAAAACACACTGGAGGTGCTGAGTCTCATGCTCCTTTTGGCTCCACATATCTTAGCTATCCAGTAGGCCAGCTTCAATGGGGAGTTAGATTTGCACCTAAGTTCTCTTAGGATCTTTCACTTTGTTACATGTTGATAAGATTCTCAAGTGCAAATGATTGGACTAACTTTATTAAGTTGTGAATTTTGTGCCTTGCACAATAGGAATGGGGCCTCTAGGTGGAAAAGGGATAAAAATAATACATAAAAAAATCATTCAAGGAGAATGAGGCGGTAGTGATTTAAACCAGCTGAGTGCCCGCCCCATGGTATGTGATAATTAGGGTATATGAAATCATGAAATGTTTAACTTGAAATGACTTAGTTGAGATCCTTTTAAAGTACTATTTAACAGTAACTCTCTCTCTGTGGTAAATATTTATTTAGCAGTACACCATGGGGGGGGGATCATTTTTCATAATTCTGTAAACAATTTTACTCAGTTGTCCACACTTTCCATCATTTTATCTGTGGAAGTTATTTTAAAACAATGTAAAGTTCTGTAGGCAGATAACAGCACTGAATTGCACAGATTTTTAACACCAATAATATGTGCCTCATATGTTTATCTTAAAGATTTAAGTCTCTGCTTTACCCTCAGATATGCAGTGCAAAACACTGTGCATCTAGGGATTTTACCACAAGAAAATTATTTCTATCCTGGGTCTTTTCAGGATAGGAACACTACACAGACCCTATATACCCCTCTCCCTTGTCCAATTAGAGAATGAAAGCAAGAAATTGCATTTAGTCCAATTACAGAAAAGTTATTCTTTCCAGACTGGGTAATAAAGATACATTCCTATATTCAGTCCTTAAGGATATTAGCTTGCTTTCAGTTCAGAACCAACCTAAGCACAAGATTTCACTTGAAACGCTCCTCTCATGTCTTTTCTGATTTCTCCTGGTATTTTTTGTCTTAGTAATTTTTCTTTCTGTAGTCATTACCTTGAATAGCGTTTTAATTCCTGCTCAAAGGACATTGGAATCTCTGGTGCACATTTTATACATTGTATATTTTCCATATATGTTGCCATTACTGTAGAATTGCTTAGCACTAATAATAAAAAATAAAATATTCCTATGAAAAAGTGTTTTGTTTAATTGTTTACATACATAAAGTCCATCTTGCCTTTTCTTATTCTCACAGTGCATTTTAGCCTTGTATAAAATATAGGAATGGATTTAGACATTGTGATGTATGACTGACCTATAGCACCACAAACCAAAATGTTCTGCTTAAACAGAGGTAATGGCAGCACTTTCCCCTAACATGGCTGACCCCATTTCAGAGGCCATGTCTTAAAGTATAAGGGTTGAACTTAATAATTTCAAGTTCTTCAGTTATCTCCAGTTCATCAGTCTTTGCATTTGGTCTCTGCTGACAGTTTTGACATATTTGAGTGTAAATCAGTGGGGTGTTTGGTTTTTTTTTTAAAGCATAAACTTGACTGCTAGAAATGACAGACTCCCTTTACACATGCTACTGGACAACAACCCAGCAGTAATTACCTTCAGACACTACTGAGTGCAGATGAAGGCTGTAGGAGATAGAGGGTAGGTCTGTGCTGATTCTGTAGCACTCCTGGAAGTGTCTCTGTCAAGCATGCTATACCTTGGAGCCCTGGCACTAAACCTGGAAATGGGGAGATGAAACTACACCGAGGGCACACCACCCTACTGCCACTCATTAGCATCCCAGAGAGAAATCTTGAGAGCGGTGACAGGGGGTGAACCCTTAGGCTGGCTTTACAGCTTCATTTCCAGGTTTGGTTCATTCAGTGCTGGAGTGAGTGGGTGAGGAGTGTCTGAGAGCAGCACTCCTAAGTGTACTGAAGAAGCAGCACAAACCTACACATAGAGATGGGAGATAGAGATGGGAAAGACTATCACTGTCCACTCTCTTTTCACACCATGCAGGAGCTCAGAGAACACTAGATGCTGTATGTTTAATATTAACCTAATGCTACAGCTGGGCTGACTGAGATGCAAGCAGGCCTAACAATATGCTCCAACTCATGCAGCAAGCCAGCAGCTTGGTACCAGAATCCATTACTGGATCTGTCAGGCTTTCAGTCTTTTGGTTCAGGTTGGCAGAAATCTGTTCACTCTGATACTTGAGCTTGCTACTTTACTTTGGAGTGTCTGCTCTCTAAGGGCATATTTTTATTTCAGCCTGGAGTGCAGGGGACATACCTTAGTCAGTCTGTTTCCATCCCTAGGAAAACTTCTTATATTTGACTAGGATCAAAGACAACAGAAGAAATGATGAGAATTATATCCCTCCATGGGGCATCATGTTATTTGACACATGGTGTTGTGGATACCTCTTATGACATAGACATTTCGTCCAGAATTCACATTAATTACTGTTATGATACCAAAGCCCCCAATCAGCTGACACTAACAGCACATTGGTACCTTTCACAGCCTGCAGTCCTGTCCTGTTACAGAAATCAGATGGTTTTTTTGTATTTGGTATTCTCTGTATTTACATTTACTTGTATATTTTCCTTCCTTGTCCCCCAAAAGGAACACCCCTGATACTATAATGAAATGTTCCACTCAAGAGAAAATTAACCTTTATCACCAAGCAACTGGAATTCTCCAAGTCTCTCAGACCACACACAGAGTAAGCGAAGTAATGGTGATATATGTTAAGGAGTCCTAGATGGTGACGAGGTAAAGTGATTTAACTACAGGGAAGTATATATTTCACTGGCTCAAAGTATAACATAAAATATTTCTTTTTTTTTTGCTATTACATTGTAGTGAGAGATAAATTGGGATATAAAGCATCCAAAATATAGGGAAAGATGGAAAACATACATTTTCTTTTCTTTTCTTTGGTAAGTGTTATCAGTCATACAAGCCAAAATATGCTATATGCCTCTATCATTTTTTCCTCTATTCTTTCAGCAGTTATTTAACTAACAGAATATTAGCACATTGGCATTATGCAGGGATTTAATTTCTACTGGCTATTTTATAACCATTGGTTTGTCCCATCTCTAAAATTAACATCTAGCATTAACATTTTTGAACGTGACTTTAAAGCTTAAAAATGAAGAAAGGCTGAGACAGAGATATATAAAATAGGTTTGCTTGGCATGTCTGCAAGCCATCTGAAATGGCAAGCATGAAGACTGCCTCTTTTCATGGGGTACAGTACATGCTTTGGAACCATTGATACTTTTAAAATATTTCTGATGCAATGGGTTGTAATGATTTCCATATGTTTTATAAAGAGTGCAAAAGGTAACAGCACAGATACTTTAACGTTCTACCCTTTTTTGCATTACTTCCTATGTTAAAAGAAATGCTTCCATCTTATATTCAGTTCAGTAGTAAATACAAGTTATTCACTTCCCTTAATACTAAACTGAAAATGCTGTTAAATGCACCATAAACAAAACTTATGAACTTTTTTTATGTGATTAAAATGGTCATAACTATCTGATGATTCTTGCTGATTGAATCTGCCACTTCTATTTACCAGGAAAATATATAACACATGTTTGCTGTCTTTCTAAAAGGTTCCTATTTATTCTGTGGTCATTTACTACTTATGATATTTCCAGCTTAATTTCATAAAACAGCTTTTACATGGCTTGAAAAAAAAGCAGCTCTTATTGTACATTGTCTTCAAAATATTTTGCCTTTGAGCTGTGAGCTTTTATTTGCAGGAACAACCAACTGCCCTGTTTGGGAGGCCTGTATTACTCCAAATTAAAAAGAGAAACATCTGGATATTTTACAAATGTCTGTAGGACCTAGGTTAGGCATTGCTGGATCCTTTAACCCCTCCCCCCCCAATCCCTCACTGCCTGTGTTTTATAATCTATACCATGATAGAAAACATCAGTAAAACACAAAAAAAAAAAAAAAAAAAGTGGGGTGGGGGAGGAATGGAGAAGGTTATTCTGTCTTGGTGCCTGGTCTTTGTCCCAGTTTATCAGTCCATCCCTGACCAGCAAGACATTTTATGGCATTTAGTTTTTAACTTTAGGGCTGTCATTATGTGAATGGGACTTCAGATTCACATCTGTGTTGTGCTGCATAGAGATGGGCTTAAGCACATTCTTAATTACTTTCAATAATTTAAAGGGGCCATACCTCCTTTAATTTTAAGCAAGCATCAGAGGACTATCTACCTGCTGCTGATACTCATGATTTTATTGCAAGCCTTGTAATATTTGACTTTTTTCTTCAAGCTCCCACTGCTAGAGTCAAATATCTGCTTGAGAATCTCAGCCGTCATTAAAATATACATAGAAAGTTTCTAGTTATCAGAACTGCACAGGACACCTTGAAGTGAGTGTAATATAAAGGTTCAGACACCAGAAAACTGAAAAACAACCTGAGATTTGTATGATCTTAACAAAAAACCTTATAATTTGTTGTATCATCCTTACAATTTTGGAGGCTTGACTCACAACTTTGAATGTGTTCGGTTGGTGCTGCTTCTTTCTGCGGGAAGAAAGCTATTCAGTGTCTTCCCGAGATTCTTCAAAGGCTCAGAACCAAAAATGAGAGTTAAAAGCCATTCCTGCCTTCTGAAGTGGGAGTCACACACTGTGTCTTAGGACATGAGAGTTAGCACGTGCCTACCTCATGGACAGTTGCTTATTTTGCAAGATACGTAGCAATGTGCTCACATGTAACCGTGAGCAGATTTCAGCCCTCAATCTGGAGAACTCAACAGCTGCCCCCAAGTCAAAAAGAAACAGAGACAATGCATAACTGAAATGGCAAGTCATGGGATAATTAAAACATTTGTGACAGTAAACCAAAATAAAAAGAAACAAAAAAGCTAAAACAAACAAACAAACCAGACACAGAGCCATATGCTCCCTTGTGCTGCCTGCTGCAGAGCTAAGGGAGTCATTGCAACATTATATGGAGACCTGCACCCCTAACCAACGTCTGCATCAAATGAGGGCTTTCTGAGAAGGCCTGAGGATTTTAAAGCAGTCATCTGGCAGAATGTAGGATAGCCACACTTGGGTTATATAAACATGAAATGGATGTGTGTCTTGTGTAAAAGGGGGTGGAGCTAGAAGCCGATCAATTTATAATCATCTCATGCAAAGTGCAAGAGATTACTGAAAAATGACCTCCAGCAGCAATCTGTGTTGTAATGCAATGCTACATCAAGCAGCACTGCAAAGTGACTATAATTTTCTGATTTTTGCAAACTTCACCTGAGCAAAGTGAATGCAGAAAGCTACTGTTTTTGTATGTTAGTATGCTACTTTACACATGTGTAAAATAACTACAGTGTGTGTAAGGCAAAGGAAAGACTGTTGCAAACAATAGAAGAAGGGTAGAATGACCTAGGTGAATTTCTGTGTGATAAGCTATGCTACGGGGATAAAATAGTGGTTTGCCATGAATGCTATCTTATTAGCATTGTCCCTGCATGTGTGCAAGTATGCCACACATTGCATACTTTGTCTAAGGCCTGATTATTGATCAAAACTGATTATGGGACAATACTCGTCTGTGCATATGGAATAGAATTCTATTTTACTGCTAAGATGCCTCAAGTTCTCTTTCGCAGTTTTAGGCATCCAAGTCACTCAAAGTCACCTTTTTATGTTGCCCATGTAATGGTCTGAATCATGGTTACATGTCTGATAGTGAATGCCTTACACAGCCTTACTTTCACCCTATGCTACTCCGTTTTTTTCTACTGACCATGCCTGGGAGCAACTCAGAGCTTCTGTAGCAGCGTCACAGTCCATGTGTGCTTGCACACAACTGAAATTCGCTAAGGATGCACAGAAATGCTGCATAAAGCCCTTAAAGTGTAACCAGCTTAATACTACAACTGAACACTGACACTAACCTGAAAGTAGTGTGATGCTATCTTAGGTTATTTGAACCTGACTTTCCATACCACAGCACAACATCCTAATCACCAGGCCACAACCCAAACAAGACTGAGAGCCTCTTCTTGGTGAAATTTGACCACTGAAGAGGAAATAGTATCATAGAGACAGAAAATAAAACAATCCAGAGCAGCCTGCTGTGGCTCAGTGAGGCAGATGCCATCCCTTCAGGTGGGGTGGAAGGTCATCTTTGTGCCCAGCCTTGCTTCTTCATTTTGTATTGCAGTCATTGCAAAACTGCATAAACTAGATTTCTCTCCTGAAATCACGCATTTTCTGTGGCACGTCTCTCCCACATATTCAGAATGCACCTGTGAGAATAAACAAACTGTCCGCTAGCTCCCCATTTGTAAAACAGGAGAACTATGTTTCTGCACAGGGAAAGCAGAATACCTCTTTGACCCTGGTCATATAAACCAGGACCTTTCATAGCAGCTATGCATTAGATGTCTAGTTGGTAAACCATTCCAAAATACTTCATGAGGTTCGGGGATGTGTGTGTGTTCAAAATCAGAACTGCTGGCAGTTACCATGACTGATTTTGTGGCTGGGGTATTGTAAATCCCAATGCTGGTCTGCTTTAAAGAAACTGAAGGCTTTTGTCAGATGCCATTTCCTTCGCATTTACATCACTGAGTGTAGAGTAGCAACATTAGCAGATGGTAGATCTTACAAACATTGGATAATTGAGTGACCAAATTAGAATTTTTGCATGAGTTGTTAAAAAATTAATTTAAAAAAGGAAAAAGATATAAACCTCCCTAGATGCCATATCTAATTTCTGAACCTGGTAAAATAAAAAAAAACCTGATAAAGAAGTCACCGTCAAAACTCTTATGAATTTAACTCAGTTTAACAAGCTACAACTATATAACCTTATGCACTTGAACACAGAGGATTTCCTTCAGATGAATTACTGATGCACATTAAAAAAAAAAAAAATCAACAGATAAATCTTGTAATTTCATAAGGTCATAGAGAACCTTGCTGTGACTAGGTACCCAGAAGATAAGGTAGAGATGTGCCTGACAGCCTTAGTGAATCAGACATGCATAAGTTTCCATGAAGCTCACTTCATCTCTTCATCAGATGTTTTGAAAAGACATGCACAAGAGCAAGGTACCAATACTTGAGATGACTTCAGATTAACATAGATAACTACCACTCTCTTACATGGCACATATGCAATAAACTTGCACTGTTGGTGTTTAAATTAATGTATTCATGCTGATTGTACATTTACTTTATTGCAACACCGAAGGGAGTAAACAATTTTTGGTTATAGATGGTCTCAGGAATTTTCTGCTGGGTACTTCCACAGTATTTCCAAGAGTGACAAATGAGTTTTGTGAATCTACTCCAAGTTCTGGATTGGACTTCTCAGGGGTAAGGACCAATTTAAACACCAGGAATTACTAACTTTTACATAATTTAGGACACTCAAGCATGATTGCTTATGATAAACTAACTGACTGCCTATGTCTCTGACTTCTGTTTAAATTACTTAAATTAACCAGACATATTTTAATTAAGATGAATTTTAACCATTTTTGAGTAATAAAGCACCAGTGTTGGATCTGTTAAGTTACCAAAACCTTTATTCTTATGTAAAATTGTCATTTACAGTACATGCTATTCCACAGCATCTATCCAAATTGTACCTGACATAGTTAAGTAAGATTAAATTATGTAATTGAGAAAAATACTACATGTTATTAATGGATGCCCATAAGGTCAAAAAGTATGGGAGAGCCTTCACTATCTAATATATGTTTTCGTCACTTACTTTGACACAGAGTGGACTATCATCCTAAATTATTGTACAGTTATATGAAAATGTGTGTGGACGGGAGGGGGGAATGCACGAACTATCAGCCAGCAGTTTCAAAATCTCGTTCTAAATGTCTCATAGCATTTTTGGGGATAAAATTCTTTAGGTTAGAATGATTTTCCAGTTTCAAGTGGCGTATGCTGTCGCTGTGTGCTCCCTCCCACTTTTTTTAGGTGCAGGTTTTTTTGACACTGGGATCTCTTGGTGTCAATCCCCTCCCCCACCACATGCTACTAATCAGCAGCACAGGGAATGCTTGCATGTGCGGTGTATGTGGTGTGCAGCACCACAGATGAGTCTGTGGCACTGCATGTTTCACATGCACACTCATCTGGATGCATCTATGGAGATTCCAAGGGCTTGATTGATTTTTCAGTGAAGTCAGTGGGAAACTTCCCAATAGCTTCAAGGGGCTGTAAAAAAAGGCAACATGTGGAGGAAGAGGCCTTATAGTATTGTTTCCCAACCTCAGGGCATGACCTAAATCAGGGTTGCGGGGGGTCCTCAGTAGGGTCATGAAGGGCCTGCACACACACACGCACACTCACACTCACACTCATGTGCGCGACCTGGGAGCAGCGGGAGGGCAGGCCGGGGCCACCGTGCGCAAAGGAGGCGATGCCGGCTCCCCCACCCCTGCCTCCGGGGTGCTGCTGCCGCTTCACTCCACTCCCAGCAGCCCCTGCAGCACCAGGTCGGGAGGTCCTATTGGTGGCCAATTTACCTTCACAGCAAAAAAGGTTTGGGAACCACTGCCTTATAGAAATGTAGACAAAAGGTTATACCTAAACTAAAAATGTAAAAGAATAAGATTTCCATGAGCAAAAAACACCATAATCTTGAGTTACCAAGGGGATAAATCCAAATCTGGATGCATTAATAGAAGCCCTTCTTTTCACTTCAGGGACTTTAGAACATACTCCATGTTCTTTTCTCTTGTGGACTTCAAGCTAAGAGAAGCTTTTAAAAGCAAGTACATTTAGGGGATTAAAACAATGAAAATGTTGATAAATAAAAGAGAAAAACGCATAGTAATTTTTAATTGTTTTTTCTAAGTGACAAGAGACTCTTCCTCCAGTTGTTAATTATGCATTCAAGCTGGACCATAGAGTCATGTGAATAATTTGACCTCAGAAAACGTTGCCAGAGATTTTTGCTTCTAAATTCTCTGGCTATCACCCCTGGTTAGACCTATTTTAAAAAAAGACAAGCTTATTTATAGATTTGCAATACACATAGTTTTAATGATCAAATTATAAAAAAAACCTTGGTAAAATACTCCATTAATTATATTTGTCAAATTGAGTTCTTGGTTGTCTGCAACCTGATCAAAGTTATTTATATGGTATTATTCTTAATTATTTTACCAATAGTATTAATTAACATGCTTGGGTTTATAGGTAATTTGTAACTTGCTTGTAGTGAATTGTCTACTAGATTTTCACTGTTCTATTGTACATTATGTACTATGTACCTCCCCGTGCTATCTTGCAACTAGAATTCACTATTCAATCTGTTTGTTTGGTTTACTAAGACAAATGGCAGTTTCTGTTCTCTGTTTAAATAATCTAAAATAATACTTCTAGTAGGAATGTTTGTTTGCTAGAAAAAACACCCTTATTCTTATGACCAAAAGCTCTTCCCCACATATTTGTATATACAAATCATGGTCTCTCAAACATTTACATATACATGATCAGAAAGTGGTCACAGCTCATTGCTGTTCAGTTTTCACAGACTTGTGAATAAATGAAAGCTCTCTCCCTGCCACTCAGCTAGTTCTGCTCTGCAATGACCATATGATCCAAATAGCCAATCATACCTGCCTCATTTCAATGAGCCCCACCTCTTTTGCTGAAGTATCATGCATTTATTTGTATCCTTCTAAAAGATCTTCCCCTGAGCACTACAATCCCACTCACTAGGCAATTCCCTTGAGATTGTATTTTTTTGTGAAAGACCCAGTATTAACACAATTAAACCCTGTGGAATATTTAGGAAAATTAAGCCAAGAATCTGTAAAAATGAAAATAAAAAAAATAATGACAGCGAGGACAGAAGGGATATTTTTCATGGACTGAGTTCAAAGTCTAAAATAAAATGGAGTTAGAAATTTACAGCTTAATGCTCTTTAAGTTAGCAAAATAAATAAACTCTCATTTTCCTTATTGACTGTTAACCACAATAGCATAAGACTTACTCAATTTCATCTTTGTTCCTTTAATATTGGTATTTGCATTTTAGTTTATTGACTAGGAAGCATTGGGTTTTCTGGCTGGAGCTTATTATGTAAAGAAAGCATAAAAGGACTCATTACTTTTTAACTACTAGCAGAGAAGGAAGCAGAATTTGTGTATTATTTTTAGTAAGCACAGCATTTAGCAGCACTAGCATTTCAAACTGTTGATTATTTATATCCAAAACTATACCAAATAACATTAATAGATTTTTATATAGTGTATAAGACTCTATATAGCTTAAATATCTCTGTGTGTATATTATATAATAATAAGTTATTATTCAAATAACTTAAAATCAGTTATTAACGTATTTTCAATAATTTCTGAACCTAATGTCCTTGGACCCCAGTTCAGACAAGCACTTAAGAGCACACTTAAATTAATCTGCACATACTTATATACCAGAGATTTTGTAGGTAAGCATCTGTTGAAATGCTTTGATGAGCAGGGATGAATGCTTATGGTGCTTTGCTCAGCTGGTGCTTTAAAGGATAGATTTTTGAGAGTTATAAAGCAGAGTAGGAGTGCAGTACATAACTGCCTTTGAAAGTCTACCCCTAAATGTCCAACCCAACAAACCCTTTGATTACCCATGTTAGTAAAGTTAGCTCACCTCAGTAAAGATTTGTAAAAAAAGGCCTGAACTCTAAGTAAAACAGGAAAATAAAAAACATAGTCAACAGAATTAGAAACTCCCCTTTCTAAAGCTGGAAATTCCCAGATTTTCCAAGTGTCTGTCTTGTTCCAATTGAGATTTCTTTTCATGAGGCTGCCTAAATATTACATAGGTTTGAATACAAAATTTGAAAGAATTTGTTTTAACCACACAGTAATTAAAGTAGTGGGCTAAAGAAAGAAAGAGAGCGAATCTGCCTTAGGGCTTAAGGTCCTTGAATACCAACTTTACCAGAGACTAAACACTGCAAACCACTCTGCTGGTAATGGATGGGCATTTTAAATGGGTAAACGATAAACAGTGATGAAGCATAATTGATGCTGTTTGTTGTGCATTCATTGATGAAATGCCAGCATAACTGAGTCAGTTCAAAATGACATGTTTATATGACATCAAAGAGTGTGTGCTGACTTTACATCATATCTGTGACAAATGTATATATTGGATCAGCGTTCGCCATTTAGACCTTCTCTGCTTACTTTTCATTGTAAAGAGAAACATTTGTGATTCTGCTCAAGCTGATCACTTGGTAAATATGTACGACGACTTGTTAGCAGTATGCACACAGAAAGTTGTTGAAAAACCCTTCTGGGCTTGCAATAGTAAATATATATTCATACACAGAATGACTAAAGTGCTGCTTCTTGTTGTTTCAAGGACAGATGCAATCACAGAGAAGCCAGTACAGTAGTAGGACATCACCATGTGCTAAAGCCAAGTATCTGAAGTGTACACAATTAAAAAACAAAACTAAACTAGTTCCCACAAATTTCTGATCCTCAGGAAATACTCAGATTTGTTTTACTAGATGCCAATAATTGCTTTGGGAAGGTGGGGTGTGGAACCTGACCAGCAAGACAGAAAAGAAACTTACCATATTTACTCAAGTATTAGATGAAGTTTTTTCCCCTAATCAGCATGGGGGAAAAAAGCTCCTCATCTTATATTCATGTGCAAGGAAGCCTCATTAAATACATTGTCTATTACTAAACTGCTGCCAAAAGCAGCACGTGCTCAGTAATGGAAACCAACTATGAAGTTGATTAAATGCAGCCAACACTGAGCATGACTATAATACACTGCCAATACTGGGAAAACATATTGATGGGAGCTTTTTTCTTTATTTATTTCTTTTTCTTTTTTTTTCATGGCCCTTAAAAAAACCCAGACAGTTGCTCCCCCAGGAGGAAAAGGGCACCAAGCCTGGAGGTACTGTAGTACCAGTACCAGGCTGGCACTCAGAGATACCAGAGCAAGCTCTGACCCCCCTCCTCTGGTGCTAAAAATGCTGATAGGAACCTACCATAAAAATAAGTTAGTGCAGTCTCTTTTTTTTAGGTCATGGTGAGCCACTATACTGAATAGATTTCAGTTTCCTCTTCACTCCCATAGCTGAGCTGTGCCTTTCGTTCCCATTTCTAATGATTCTTGTTTCTTTACCAGCCTTAAACATGAAATGGGATCCCCAAATATTTTATCCAGAATCCCTCTGTTAGCCCCCCTCTCAGCCTGTCGCGTATGATTAGTCTGGTCCTGTCCCCGCTGAAATGGAGCTGGACCAGATTGCCCTGCAACTTATCTGCATATAATTTTTGGAGAACTCCAGGACCTGTGACAAGAACACCTGGTTCCAGTTATAAACCACTGCAAGACCATTTCAGGCTGGACATAAGGAAGAATTTCTTTACTGTTCGAGCCCCCAAGGTCTGGAACAGTCTGCCACTGGAGGTAGTTCAAGCACTTACATTGAACACCTTCAAGAGTAAATTGGATGCTTATCTTGCTGGGATCCTATGAACCCAGCTGACTTCCTGCCCTTCGGGTGAGGGGCTGGACTTGATGATCTTCCGAGGTCCCTTCCAGCCCTAATGTCTATGAATCTATGAAATCTATGAGTGGGGGGATAATTAGCACATGGAACCTCGAGGGTGGCATTTGGATTACACACACCTACTGAGCAGTGCTGAGCTATGGGTCACCATGATTTGAAATGCTGTTGACTCTGTTGGGGCCCAGCCCAATGACCTCTAGGGTAAGCCATGAGTCTTTTGGCTTTGGACTTACATCATGCATTGTTTGTACTATATATAAGTAAGTGAAAAAGTGTTGCTTTAAAATGTGTTGATGGAGTATCTGTGTTAAAAAGGTAAAATACATTAATTTGGGATGAACCAAGTCTATAAGGACCCATACTATAAAGTCAGTATTTTCAAATTTGCTCTTCACTTCCATGTGCTCAGGGATACCAGGATTGGACAGTAAAGTGGGGAAGGGGAGCAGTAACAAGGGGCTACCTGATCTCCCCCCTTCCCCCGCTCCCCTAATGATTTATTTTCCCTGCTCTAGCAGTAGATGGGGAACAAATTCAAGACAAACATCCAATAATTAGATTTTATACCTGGGAAATTCTAACAAATGTATATATTTTCCATACATAGACTCTAATTATTGGGGGGGTGGGGTCTTCTATTTAGGAATGCATTATATTTGAGAAAATATGGTATATTGGAAGCCCTAGGCAAACCTCCTCTGACAGCTTCTTTGCTCTTTTTGCTGATTTATGAGCACAACCCCACATGTCTGACTGTTTGAGTGCTGACCACACAAGCATTGTGGCCAAGTGAAAAAATGAAAAATACTGTAGTGAGTTATTCCTGATGCATTTCACTGGTGTCGGAAACATTTAACGTTTCTTTTTCTTCCTAGCAATTACTTGGCACATGCTCAAATTTATCCAGCATTCATGATGATTCACTCTTATAAGTTGTGGGGAGTCCAGCAGAGAGCAGCAAAAATGGTTAGGGAGCTGGGGAACAAGACTTTTGAGGTGAGGTTGTGGGAACTGAGCTTATTTAGTCCAAAGAAGATAATAATGAGGGGGGATGTAATAGCAGCCTTCAAATATCTGAAGGGTGGTTCCAAAGAGGATGGAGCTATACCATTCTTAGTGGTGGCAGATAACAGAAGAGAGAACAGTTGTCTCAAGTTACAGCAAGGGAAGTTTAGATTAGATATTAGAAAAAGCTCTCTCACAAGGAGGGTAGTAAAACACTGGAACAGGCCACCCAGAGAGGCTGTAGAATCTCTATCCCTGGAGGTTTTTAAGATCTGGTTAGACAAAGCCTTGGTTGGGATAATCTAGTTAGTGATGGTCCTGCTTTGAGCAGAGGGTGGACTAGATGTCCTCCTAAGGTCCCTTCCAACCATAATTTTCTATGATTCTGTGATTCCCTCTGTTAACTTTATGAAAGATTAGGTATGACTCAATTTACCTGTTTCAACTTTCTTCTGCTTGTTCCATAACCTCAAGAAATTAAATTTGTTTCCTAAGACACTTGCTGGGAGTGAGGAGCAGGCATCAATAGATTAGTTTGTATGTCACAAATCTATTTGTGGTTGGGTGAGTGGACTCAGTGACACTTGAATGCCTGGGCAATACACTGGATACATGAAAAGTAATAGAACCATGGGGCAGTTATATATGCTTCAGGGATGGGTGGGGTGCTTTAATTAGAGCGCTCTCACCATCATTTTGAAGCATAGGGATACTGACACATGAGACACAGAGGCTGCTGGAGTGCACTAATTAGGATGCTCCAGCAGACTTGATTAATCAAATCTGTTCTGACACGCTGTAATTACAGTGCATCAGAGAAGCCTCTCCACATGTCTGCAAGCACCCATGATTCTCATCCAGGATGAACTGGTACCCTGGGGTGCCTTGAGATCCTTTCAAGGATTCTACAGGGCACTACACAATGGCAGCACTGTTAGGTGAGCAAACATGATTCATAAGATAAACCCAGAGATTTCAAATAGGAATTCACAGTGTTGAAAACATTCTGACCTGTTGTGGTCTTTCTCAGTTCTTTGCAAGAGAAGAATTTCACTTTTTTTTGCAGTAAAAGAATGAGTGAAAACTTAGAGCTGGCATTTTCCCAGGGATGCCCCAAGTCTAAAAAGGTTGAGAACTACAGTAGTAGAACAAGAAAACTTATTTTATCAAGCAGGCTGTCAATAAGACAATGGCTAACCTAAAACGGGGGATCATTGATACAGAAAGCCTAGGCATGAGAGAGAAAGAGACAGGTCTATAAAGGGTTTCAATTTATCTGTGGGACTAGTGAAGAAGAAAAAAGTCTGCACAGGAGGGAGAGACACAGATCACTCTACTTTGGAGGAAAAGCCATGTGCAGGAGGGGGAATGCAAGATTCCTTAGAGAACTCTTACCTACACCCAAATGCTGAAAACTGTCAAGAAAACAGAGATAAGAGGAATTTGTATAGAAGGGTTTACTACACCTTGATTTGTATATTTCTTTTGCTAACTAACTCAGAAAGCAGATATATAAGAACTTTTACAAAGTCTCTTTCTTTTTGCTCTTAACTTATTGCATGTCCCTTACAAGTAAAATGTAAACCTAGAATTCTGGAAAGTATTCTTTGTAGGCAATTGGGGACATTGGGAGTCAGCAGTGGCCCTGGAGGCCTCAGGGAGCTAAACTGAATGGTCTCATTTCTCTAAAGATGTCATGGACAAAACCTACACCAAAGAACTGTATGAGACGGCCCAAGGACAAGCCAGTTCTGCAGCCTGTCCCAGGGAAGCTTGTGACATGCAGTTGGGCATATTTGGATCTGGATACAACAGCTACATAAATGTCCAGTCAGTGGGAGCTCTTCCAGAGCTGTGATGCTATATTACTACCTCTCCAAATTATTTGAAAAACTCATAACCCCAGGATGCACTTCTGATATCTCCCCATCTCTATTCTGGTATTACAGTTAGTATCTTTTTATCTAAGGAGTCTCAGCTTCCTTCTGCAGTTATTTTCATATGCACCTCACAGTGGTATCTGAGTCCAAAGGGTCCCATGAAAAGCCAGGGCTAATACTGTCATTTTACTAAACAGCAGCCAACAGTATAAGAAGCCTTCATGGTCAGTTAGCAATGATTCTTTCTCTACACGCTTCCAATAAGTACAGATGCCACCCAGTTACAAGATTGATGTTTTTATCTGGGAAAGAAAAAGAGGTGAGTTACAACCCTTTCAAAGCATTTGTTTGTTGGTTTTGCTGAGAGAACGAACCCAAAGGAAGAAAGGGCTGGGTTGGGAAATTGCCATTATCCTATTGAGGGGAAGTTCAAATGGAGGAGGAAAAAAAAATTTAAAAAATAAAAATCAGTAAATCAGGGACAAAATTCCCTTACTTTATATATTAAAAGTTGTCAATGAGGCTAGCTGTAATGGTAAGAATCATGCTGGAACTATGCAAAAAAAGGAGACGACACAGCTGTAGCACCACAGTGCTGAACTGCTATGAAAATCTGTCTCTAGTTACTACATTGTCTTAATTTCAATGGTTTCCTCTTGGTCACTAGACACCCCATCACCAAGGGTTAGAAATTTGCCACAGTTGCAAGCCAGCTAGCACAAAAAATGCAAAATACTGTGGTTAAAGTTTTCCTTGACATACTTCATCATCGTCAATAATATTTAATGCTTCTTTTGCTTACTAACAAATAGATAACATATTTAGGCCTAAGGGGGCATGCTGTGAATGGGGTGCTTGAGCATCTGTTTCCCCAGAGAATCTCACTATGTTCCCAGTGAAACAGGGAACCAGAGTACAGCATTACACCACTCTGCCATATCACAATTTCCTGCTCATAGCGCCAGCTGTAGTGAATAAGGCGCACTCTGGTTAACTGTTTATTTCAGGTTGCTTATAGAAAAGTCAGACTGAAAGGGACATCAGAAGGGGACTTAATCCACCACCCTGCTCAAGGCACAAGCAGCCCTGTCTAAACAGTCTCATCCAAGTGTGTGATTTATAGTATGGATCTGTACAATTTTCAACTAAAAAGTGAATGAAAAGTAATGAGAAAATACTGGGACCCTGTCAATTCCAGCAAGTTAGTTTGCATCCCACTATCTCCTGCAATGAAATGCTTCACTGGATAATAATTATACACAAAAGGTCCACGTCAGAACAACAGGAGATTTCAAATGGAGTCACACAGGGTTCTATCCTGGGCCCAGTGCTGTTCAATGGGTTTATTAATGATTTGGATACTGGCACAGAAAGCTTTCTGAGCAAGTTTGTAGACAACATGAAACTGGGAAGGATTGCAAACATACTGGAAGAAGTGAGCACAATTAAGAAGGTCTCAACAGATTGAAAAGTTGGGCTAAAGCCAACAGGATGAAATTCAATGCAGACAAATGCAAGGTGCTTCACCTTGGGAAGAATAATCAAAAATGCAAATATAAAATGGGTGACACTTAATTGGATGGCAGCATTTGGGAGTCAGAAGATCATAGATTCAATAGGAATCTGAAGTGTGATGCAGGTGCACAAAAAGCAAATGCAGTTTTGGGGTGTATTAACAAGACATGGGAGGTGATAGTGCTTCTACTTGGCACTAGTTAGGCCTCATCTGGAAAACTATATGCAGTTCTGGGTCACATTTCAAACAAGATGTGGAGAAGTTAGAGAGAGTTCAGAGGCAAGCAACTAAGATGATAAAGAGCTTGGAAAAAAAGTCATATGAAGTGATGCTGAAGGAGTTAGGCATGTTCAGCTTGTGGAAAAGGCACTTTAAGAGGGGACATGATAGCAGTCTTCAAGTACTTGAAGGGTTGCCATAAAGAAGGAAAACACCTTTTCTTGTGCTGCAGAGAAGGACAGGGTCCAATGGCTTGAAGTTGCAGCAAAGTAAGTTTATATTGGATATCTAGTCCTTCTTCAGTATTAGAGTTGTGAGGCAGTGGAATAGACTAAGTTGTGGACTCTCCATCACTGGAGGTGTTCAAGAAGAAGTTGGACAGCCACTGATGAGGGATGTTCTGGGCATAGCTATGCCTGTTTCTACTATGGGTTTTTCTCATGCTTCTGGGCTTAGTTGGTTGCCTCCACTCCCTTTTTGCTACACGTGTCAGGGTATTTATAAGCCTCCCTCAAAGGCATTGGATGTTGGCTCCAGCTAAGGCTGGAGACTTCGGGGTGTGCCAGCACTCCTATTGACACTGAAACCAGAGGTTCCTGGCTAGACAGCCTTGCCCCTCTACTCAGTCAGACCTGAGGAAAGAATTTGAGGTCAGGAAGAAATATTACCCCAAGGTCAGATTTGTAACTGTTGTGGGGGGTTTTCCTTCCTCTGATGGGGTGGAGGGGAGGCCATAGCCCTCTACCTGGCATCTTTTGAGCATATACTGACAACATTTCATAGAAGTAAGACACTGGCTGCCATGGTTCCTCTGTTTTACCTGTGGCAGGTTAGGGTGTTAGGTCTGTGTTGTGTCTGGGTTGATAGTAACCTTATGTCGAGTCTAGATTATTGATTGTATCAGGTGATTTGTTTAGGGTTGATCTTGACTCAGGATGACCTTTGGCAAACATCACTAAATGGGTCCTCAAACAACCCTACTTCTCTGTGATTCTCTATGGTACACGTACAATGTGTATGGTTTTGTACTGGTGAAATAGATTCTCTCAAGAACTGCTTCATGATGGCTTTCTTCCAGGCCGGGTTAACCTAATGGTTGCAAGAAGTACTAATTACATGTGATTGGGCATGTGTACACATGAACTTTAATATGCAGTAGACTAATTTACTTCACAGTAAAGCATCACCATCTACATGTGCACGGCACTTGGGCCAGTGTAGACTAATTTACAGCACCACTGGATAGTCTCATTAGACACAAGTACTATCTGATGGCGGAGTAAATTACTACACTTAAATCCCAAATGGTGATGCTGGGATTAGTTTACTCCTGCTGAAGTTGCACCAGAGTTTAAGTTGCATTAATTGCACGTGTAGGTGTGGCCATTGAGAGGGACCTCAGATAAACAGCCCTGGAAACTGAAGTCCTCTCCTTAACCACATAAAACAGGGGTTCTTAAACTTTGTGCTCCCGTGACCCTGAATGCTGGATGGCAGCAGAGGAGAATGGGGAGCTTCCATGTGGCAGCCACTGCCATCATCCACCACTCTGCGCCACCGCCACACACTTCTTCCCTGTGCTGCCATGGTACCCCCTGGGAAGTTTTTGGCCCCCTTTTGAGTTGCTTGTGACCCCCTAGAGGGGTCATGACCCACATTTTGAGAACCTGAACATAAAAGAGCATAGACCAGGAGTGGGCAATGTCCAACCCATGGCAGACTCCATTTCCAAGCAGCCCCTGCCGCATTGCTGTGGCCAGTTTCCATGGAGACCCCAGGAGTGGTGGGGCAATGACAGCATAGGGCCAGAATTTACATGGAGACCAGGCCCAGCATGACTGGCAGTGTGTGCAGCTGGGTGGAGAGTTGCTCCGGGGCTGGAATCCTGCAGTGGTGACACCATGGTCTGGAGCCGGGGCTGAGCTGTGATCCACTGACCACCACCCCAGGCAGGGGTGTGACCCTGCCCTGGTTCTGAACCACACTATCACCACCACATAGGGTGACCACCCTTCCCTAATTGGGTGAAACAGTCCTGGAATAGAAACCTCAGGTCCTGGTCCTGAGCTGCATGACTCCAGGACAGCATTTGCTCTATATTTGCAGCACTGTCCAGGGATCCACAGAAAATGGTGGGTTTCCCTTTGTAAGGGCTGCTGGGAGCAGGACACAAGGCGCCACATGCATGTGCACACCTGCACATGGCTGTGGATACAGCCAGGCAATGTAGAGAGCAGCTCCCTATAGATAAGTCTATGGGGTTGAGAGGGCATGGAGGAGCAGATTGAGGCCCCCACAGTGAGGGAGGGAGTGGGGCAGGGGCTGAGGGTGCTGCCCAGCCAGGGCAGTGCATGGGGTCAGGGTGTGGAGTGGGCCGGAGCCACTAGTGGCTCATGCAGGGGGTGGGTACTGGCTCACTGCCACTGTGTACACTCCCCAGGAGGGTGGGGGGCATGTGCTCCCCCAGACTTGTGTGTCACTTGGGCTCCTGTGCCCTCTCTGGTGCTGGGGTCTGCTCACCCCCAAATACTGTGCCCTCTCTGGCACTGGGGTCCCCATACTGCAGTGGGCCCCCTCAATAAGGCCTTCTCCTTCCCCAAATAGCCTCAGCCCAATCCTCTGGTTATTAACATTCAGTGTAAAACATAGGCTTCTATGGTTGTATAATGGAAAAATGATAATAAAGAAATAAGAGAGGCAACATGCCTGCTTACTTTAGATGATCATACTTCTGGCTTACAGCATGGCATATTCTTCCAAAAGAGACTGTGGCCATGGCACTATGGTCATTGGGAGTCCCCCTTTCTGCTGTTTCTCTGGCCCTCTCCATTTGCCTTTTGTAGGATCCTGACCTTCCTCTTCCTTTCAGCTGACCAGCTGGCAGGGCTTTAGCCTTAAGCCCTCCTTGATCGGCGGACCATGACTGGAAGGTTCTGGATTTAAAGGGACAACTCCACCCTGTTCCTTAATAACAGGGCTAGGGTTCTCTGTTACACCAACTTAAGGGGAAACATGGGTATTTTAGTCTCTCTACCTATTCAGTTTGTTGTCCCTCCTCTCAGGCCGTATCTATGATGTAAACACTCATCTATTGGGCTGACTACCAAACTTATTTTTCAAGGACTCTAAGCAGCCATTATATTGTAACAATTTTCTTTCAATACCAACTCAGTAATATTTACACCAGTGACTAAAAATGAAAAGTCCTATGCCACAGTGCCAGACCTCTGAGCTACATTTTTTCTCTGAACTATAAAATACACCTTACCATTGACAGTATAATATTGGCTTGAGTTGTGAACTAGGAATCAAAATGGAAGGATATTCCTCAGCCCAATAACCTTGAAAAATTCCCTTTCACATGGGTTTCAAAAGTCACTAAACAGAGTGCAATAATATTTATGCCATGGGGTTTAATGTAATTAAGAACAAATTTCCAAAATGTCCTCTGGAGCATTTGCTGGTGATCTGCAGACAGCTGTCTGGTTGCATGTTGCCAACTTCCTCAGTTTCATGGTAAGGAAGAAACAGAATCAATGATGTTCACTCGTTCCCATGATCCATGATTGCATCCATCAGCAGTTCTTAGAACAAGCTCACTGGCACCATCTATAGTATGTTGCATCCAGCTCTTCAAAGAGGGTTGGTCTTCTCTTCCCTGATTCACAGTACTTGTCTCTGTGAGCAATCTTTTGCTGCACCCAGTCTACATGGCAGCTTACTTTAAGCTGCCTACCCTCAGACTGGGAGCAGATGTGGGCAACAGTTCATTGCTCCCCGGAGTGGCATTTACATGCATTTAGCACTTCAAGTATGAAGAGACCAGAGTAGTAACTCAGGGTGGGGGTAGGAGTGAACAGGATTGGGGGAGCCAGGGGTCTCTGCATGGGGGTGGGCTTTAGGGGGGTAGGACTGAAAATAGCTTAGTCAGGGTTGGGGAGGGGGCAGGATTAGCACAACCCTGGGGATGGAGTGAGGAGCTGGGCTTTTCCAGCCTCAGGACTTCACTGCAAATGTGTGCAGGCATTTGAGAGACTGGGCCAACCCAATCTTGATCAAAATTAGGCACCTACTCAGGTGATTGTGCATGCTTTTTTTGCTTGATTTAACTCTTCAGAATGCCTTCATTGATGAGCATTTAGATATACCTAACCAGGGGTAGGTCAATCTAAATGTAACACCTATATGTACTCTAAAAGAAACTGTATTTCAGTCTGACTCTGTCCCTACTCCACTTGCTCACTTTGGCTGGTCCCATTTTCTCTTCTGGTTCCTGTCTTCTACCCACATAATTCAGGCCTATCCATATCTCATCAACATCTCTGCCATTCCACCTCCTCTCATAGAATGTAATGTGCTCTTTACTGCTGTGACTTATGTGGCATCTCTTCACTCTCCTCCCACTTGCACACTTAAATTCTCCTTTTTGTAACACTCTTAAGCCAGGGCCAAACTTTTATGACCCCTGCCCCCCCGCAAGCGCAGCCCTTGAAGTGCACAAGCCACATGCTCTTCCAAACCTGGCTATTACCTGGAGGAATAAAGCATCTGTTGTTCTTTTTTACTTTCCTGCCCTCGCCTTTCATTCTGTTTCACCCGAATACTCCAAGATGAATGAAACCTATCCCTTTGTGTGTCCTTTCATTTGCCCTTCACTTTCTCTCTCTCAGAGGCAACCATGTGCCAAGCCTGGCTTCCTACCCTCCTTTTTCCTGCCAGTCACGTGATAACATTTTAATAATTGACCCCTACAGAATTACTTTCTTATGGCCCCCACTGGCTCCCCAGAGGTAATCATGTTACCAGGAAGTACCCATGCGAGCATGAACTCTGTTTGGGTTGTAAATTCCACCCAAGAAGTTTTCCTGGTTAGCCTGCACTGAGGCCCATGCGACTGTGGCTACGCTGTCAGCGGAATCTGAACTAGTGAGTTTAAAGCTAGATTAAAGATGTTGACACAACACTGAAATCACAGTAGCAGCTGCAGGTTAACACCACAGACATAAATGCAGATTAACACCACTTCCTGAATGTGGTTATACCTTTTCCTGGAAAATGCACACTTAACAGCAAGGTTGAGGAGCAGTAACAAAAACAGCCCATATTGCCTCCCTCTCCTTAGCTAGAGTTGTGGTTCAATGTGAATCGTTGCATTTCATGAACCCAGTGGATGCACTCATGCTATTTCCCTAGGCTGGAAGGGACCTTACAGGGGTGCCAGACCTGCAAGGACCTCTGGAGCTCCTGATCTGAAGTGAGACAAGGAGGAAGTGAAAGGCACTGGGTCTAACACACTCACTCCTTTAACATTACCAGGGTTCATCATCTTGCTGAGTCAGCTTGGTGTCATTCCCACTGGGAAAATGAGAAGTAGAGACCATTTGGAAGGAGAACAGTTTTTGATAGTGAGAGTTATCTAGCTTTGCTTACGAAGAACATTAGGAGGAAGAAGTAGTTTGTGTCACACTTTGCTGAAGAAGACTTCTGTTAAGGATAATAAACAATCCTAAAAAAATGTTATTTAAGGAGAGTCTCTTTGTAAGTTTTAGTTCTATGGAAAGTTTTAGTGGCCTTCATTATAGATTATTAAAAACAAAAGCTGGAAGGGACCTCAAGAGATCATCTAGTCCAGCCCACAGTCAAACCTTGGTGTTATTAGCACCATGCTCTAGGCTAAACAGCCACCATTGAGCAAAATGGCATTATTCTTTTATTAAGAGAACTTGGGACTTATTTTTAAATGGATCTATGAATAAATCTGGCAACCTGTGTCAAATCTTTTTTTTGTAACTTGATATAAATGATTAATTTACTTGCAAATTCTAAGAACAACTTGGAGCCCAGAGAGTAAGTTCAGTAAGTTTGAGGAAGATTCATGTGTTCTTCATATGTTGCAAACTGGTTCAGTTTCTGCTTTAAGTTCAAATCAGTTCAGCCTTGGCTAAATGAAGTGCAAGCAGCATTTTCATGGTGTGCTGCAATAGCTAAGTACAATGGGATCTACTAATGGGGACAGGATTTCCACCCTAACTTGGAATGCCTTTGCCTTTGTGTGCCTGGCCAATAGCTAACAATATCTGAACTTGCTGTAGGTTTCTTCTTTATGGTTCAATAAATAAACAGAGAAAAGATTTTCAACCTGCTTTATATTATTTCTATCTCCTATTATGTTTTATTCTTCTTTTCCTTTTTTTGCCTTTGCCAGCCATAGTCTTTTGTCTGGCAGGGAGAAAATGTAACTGGCTTCTGGCTACCAGTGCAGCCAAGTGATGATATTTCTTTTCAGTTAGCAAGCAATGACACTAATTTCCTCTGTGAGGGCAGAGATTTTTGAGTAAAAGAACATCACTTTTCACATGTCTCAAAATGCGTTCACAACTATCTCACTGGCTTTTGCATTTTGTTTTGACTTTGTTAACCTTTTCTTTGTTGTTAAACATGTTTATGATTATCATCTACAAGGAATGCACTAAAAATATAGCATACTGGAGGAAAGAATTATTGCTGCTAGAATATGTAACATGTGTGCATAAAATTCTGTAATGCTATCCTCTCTTCACTGATACACTGCACTCTAAACACTGAGATTTTAAAACATTAGTATTTATAAATATATTTTTTAAACAGTTTAGGATTGTGGCAATGGATTGGGACTTAGGAAATCTAAGTTCAATTCTAGGTTCAGCTGTGTAACTTTTCCCAGTACCTCAATTCTGTATCTCTAAAATAGGGATACACTAATTCTCTCTTCTCCCCCATTTATTGTGGGTGGGAAAGTTAATACAACAGAATGAAGATGTTATCACAGGATGTGCTACCACACCTGTGCTACCTTAATCTTGCTATTGAGCCATTAATGGCTTATTGAGTCACTAATGGCTTAAGCTTCCTCTGACTTCCCAAAAACATTTAACAGGTAGCAATGTGCTGGCAGTGGGTCTTGAGGTGAGCCTTGCAAAGATGGTAGGAATTTATTTATTTCAAATAAATTATAAATTTATTTCAATTTGCTTCAGTACTGGAGTGCCAGCTGCACCATGGTCAAACATGGTCTGAGTGATTTATTTCCCAAAATCACTGACTGAGCTAATCCTTCTTTCAAAACTTGCTTGTGGATTTTAAAAAGTTGAGCTGTGAAGTCATCCACTATCTATGAGCTGGATGGTGCTAGGTAGAATGTGTTCCAGGAATTCTGCACTGTGGCTCATAGCATCCAAAAGCAAGTTAAAATATTGTTGGATAGCATAGGCTTGCACAAAGAGAGCCCTTGGCATTGCAGATGGGAGCAATGTAACGGGAGCATAGTTTATCTTATCAGATGCACTGGAATCCTTTTTGGTCCTCATCAGAAATACTTCAAAGAAGCACTACATCCACAGCAATTGCTGCTATGCTCTGTGTTACCATGGGCAGTAGCAGCACTGCAGACACAGTGACAGAGGCTTTAGCATGAGTCAGCCATTACTCTGAACAAGTAAGAGCCTTGGAGGGTTTGTGCTCTGGTTACTAGTACACATGAACACCACATGACCCCAGAAGCTGCGGTGGGAGTGTGGCGGTGGTAAGCGGGCAGCTCCCGCAGGCAACTATGGCGCTGTCATTGGGGGGTGGCGGCGTGGTGAGCCGCCAGTAGTGTTGGCGGTGGCCAGTGGCAATCTGCCATTGGTGGTGTCGGTGGCAGGGGGGGATGGTGAGCGGCAGTCACCCACAGGTGCCAGCAGTGTCAGCGGCAACTTTTTGTAGGGGATGCACTGCCATGCTCAGGGGGTATACATGCACCCACATGCACCCCCTATGTGTTGCCAATGCTAGTGCATGCAAAAGCCTATGCAGCTGCTTTTTGACTGCTATTGTTACCCATGCTAGATCTATTCAGTTAACACAGTTATTCTGGCATGAGCTATGTATGCTCACACCTTCATTCTCTTGTGAGCTATGCTCACACCTTCATTCACCTTGACTTGTCCATTTGTCATTTGCACATATTGTACTGATTTTAACATGGAGATCCATGTATGCAACAGACCATTTGGTTGCTGGGCAGTCTATAGGGCCCTCTTTTCAATGGGTACTTAATTAATGAGGGACATTGCCAGCTGACCTGTTGATTAGCTCCAAGAAGCCTTAAGCAGACACTGTTCTGTCTGCCTGTCTCAGTGAAATTCTCCGCAGACACTGCTGGAGGTGTTGGCAGTGAGGGGGGGTGGCAACCAGTAACCGCCCACAGGAATCACCCAGCAGTGTTGGCGGCACTTTCTTTAGGGGGTGCACTGCCAATCTCAGGGGGTGCGCATGCACCGGCAGCATCTGCAGGAGTTCCCTGTTCACTGCTGCCGTGCTCCCACCACTGCCAGTGCCACCATGCCCCCCCCAGCCGCCAGGGCACACATCGTTCATGATGATAATCCTATGCTGCCAGTTCAATGGGACACATTCCACCCACCAAAAGCTTGGCTCCCTTCAAGATATCCAATATGGTCCACTCTTTCAAAACCCTTTGAATTTTCCTTGCTTACTCGATGGCATGAAGAATAGTTAGCACAAGCACCAATCAGTTACCACATCATCTCTGACCCTACAGTCAGTCAACCAGGGTTTAATGGCCATGCTGTTATTGGGCACTTCTCAACCATTTTCGAACTGGACAGGGTCACTGTGCCTCAAACCTATACCAATGGGGCCTTCACAATGACAACAAATGCCCTTGTGGACAAGTTCAAACCATGTCTCACATTGTTGACTAATGTCCATTTACTATGCTACCTGATGGCCTTCAAGCTCTTCACACTAGTGAGGACATTGCCTTAAAATGGCTGAAACAATATGCCGAAACTGCATATGTTAGATAAATAAAAGAGCAACACAGACCACATTGTTCTCACTTGCCTACATAGACTACCATTGTTCTTGCCTGTAATATATTAATCTCCTGGCTCCTACCTTGCTATTCCCTCTGGTGGGCAGGACTCGCCATCTAACCTCTCACAGAGTGACCTGCCACTAAACTGAAAGCTTCCTGTGTGTGTGTTTTTCCATTTCCCCTTATCTGTACACAGTAGAAATACAACACTCCTACTGAATTTTTGGATGTTTGGCTGTGCCAGAGGCCATGAGGTTTGGCCTAATGAGAATATTTACTAATGGGTTACAAATAATTGTGCATGTTGATATGTAATTGTTAATATGTCTGTTGTTATTGATTAAATAAGGAGTAAGATGTTTCCTGTTTTTTTGTATGGCAGTTAGCCTATTAATTTCTGGCTGCCTGCAGCATCTTAGAATCAACTAGACTGAGCAACTGCCAGAGAAAGTTTGGCCATGCCTTCTTCAAGTGAAGGAAGTATACTCGTGAAACGATCCCATGAAATGGAGATGTAACAAATGTTTCAAATTTGCTTTGGTTGGGGGAGAGAACCCTGTACCAAAATATGTTTGGTATCTTAGATTCTACCTGGACAACTATTTCTGAAGAACGTTTGGGTTTATCAATTTTTTGCTGAAGCTTGAATTCTTCTTCCCAAAACCATAGCTGGGATTTGATATTCTGTATAACCAAAGTCTTATTTTTTTCTTAAGGAAGATTGTGCCAAAAACCATCCATTTTAAAGAGTTATGTTTATGCAAGTAGTACAAATTAATAAAGATGAACACCAGGTTTGTTTGCAAGTTGGAAGGAGCACAGAACTCTCTTATGCTCTGGGTATGAGCACAGAAGGGTAAGTAAGTGATATGCTCCCCATTACTCTTTTCCAGTACCAGGCAGACAGAGTGGTGGAGAACAGTGGGAATGGAGAGAGCATTAATTCTACTTCTGTCACTCTTCTTTCAGCCCAGTTCAGTAGCCTGAGGATGTAGTAATCAGCTGCTGGGAATAAGTACGTCCTCTAACCACAGAGCGAGGAGAACAGTGTGACTCAGAGGTACGGTTCAGCCACAATGCCTCTTGGGGCTACTCACTTCAGGGTCACATAACTTACCCAGCATCCATTGCTCAGTACTTTGTATAAAGTCCCAAAAATATTCTGATGCAACTCAGGCATATCATATCAAGCCCTTTAGCCTTCTTAGCTTTCATTCGGCACAAACAGCATTGCATGGACATGTGCAGTTTTGCTTTGCTATGAAGTAAATTTCCCATCTTGATACACAGGGATTCTGTTCATTTTTGCATATGCTGATAAAAGCAGTCTATCCCAAAACATGTGTGCATGCTGAACTTCAGTCACTGTGAGTAACTGTGCTTTCAATGGCACTACTCCAGGTAATAAAGTTAAGCATGTGTATAACCATTTTCAGGACCAGAGCTTAATAGATAAATGGGCTAGTGATAAGAGTTGTATAAACAAATGACAAGCTCCTGAAATCTAGCACATGGAAGGAAGGTAGACCCTGTCTTTCAAGTGTGTGTGTGTGTCTGTGTGTAGGGGCCTGGGAGAGGGTTGAAACGATGTGTGTGGGGAGGTGTTTTTATTGAATAATTCAGTGATTCATCCTCCCAGCCTCCTTTCCCAGTGTTCAAGTTCTTATTCTGACTCAGCTTCCTATAGCCTCTGCTGTATAGAGGAACAGCTACCAGCTTTGTGTTCTGGGGGAAAAAAGTGCCATACAAAGAACAGAAAATTAAAAAAAACCAAAGCAGCACAGGGATGCTAAGTACTTTTAAGGTTGCAGAAGCAGCATATGCACTATAGACTATGCAACTGATTCATGATGAATCAAACTCTTTGTTTGTAATCATGAAAGACACTGTAGAGTGGGGAGAAATGCTACTGTGTATGCCAGCCTTAACACAGGATTTCATTCAATGCTGTGGAGGATTAATATAGTATAAAATTACTGACATTAGAACATACAGGAGATCTAGTTATACTCCCCTAAGGGAAATGAGCATATTTCTGTTGAGAAGGCTTCAGACTGTGCCGTATCACCCCTGATAGTGAGGGTGCAGGGAGATGCAGGTACCAAGCAGCACATTAATAATCAACATTTTAAACAACAAAAATGTGCCCTGAGAGATTATTCTGACTCCCCCTAAGATAGTGCAGACAGGGAGGGGAAAGGGCATGGGAAACCCTTTGGCATTGCTGTGAAGGGTGCTACCTGATTCTTGTGCCTTTTTCTTGCTCAAGAAAGGGGATAATACTGCATCTGCCCTGAGTTCTAGACACCCTAAAGCAGGCATTTCTGTCCCTAGCAATTAGGAAATGGGTGCTGAGAGAATGCAAAAGCTACCTGCTGGGCAAAATGGGAGCACTGGTGCACACTTTCCTCAAGTGCCCCCAGAAATATAATCACCAGCTTCCACTAACAGCAGGGGAAGATTCTGCAGGAACCATTTCGGATGCGCTGCTGATTTGCTCCTGTTAAGCAATTGTAGTGTTAATAATCACAATTGTGCCCTATACTTATGACAGTGTGGGACAGAATACATGCGACAACCGGGTTAGGGGCACTCTCAAGGCTCCTGCTGTTCAGATTGTGTAAACACCAGGCTTTCAGTCTCTCTGAGAATAAGCATCAGCTAGTCCTACAGGAGCCTTATCTCATGGACTCCACTGCAAGTACATTAACCAGGAGATATTTGAAACAGATATTGGCAGACAAGGTTGGTCCTTAGACCAACATGGCTACAACCTATAACCCTGAAACAGATATCAGCACACTCCGATAGGAGACAAGGGGGTCATTACAGCAAAGAAAATAGCTTGCTTTCACTCCCTTAGCTAGATCCTGAATGGGAAGGTGGCAAAGTAGCTGTAAAGCAAATGGACACCTATTACCTAAGCTGCACCAGACACAGCAGCACCATAGCTGAGCATGCAGGAAAAAGTAAACATGAAAAACCTGCCGGTATTGCAAGGACTTGCTACTCCCTGGAGCAGACTAAATAAGTATTATTACTCTTGTCAGCACTGCACATCTATATAACTGGGAGAATGCAAGCTGGATTCCATTTCTTTTTGGGTACAATCACCAGTGCTATTCACTGCATTCCAGTTGGTTACACTTCTGCAACCCCCTTTCTGAGGCTTTTGTAGTAACTCCCTAGAGAAAAGGGTACTGTCCAAAAGAACTGTGTCTTTGTGGTTCATGGGATTTTACCAAACTAAACTTGGTCAAAAAGTGAATGTAACTGATTTCCTCTACCATTTATTTCCCCCCAGAGTAGAGGCTGTAATGGCTATTCCACACTTGCAGAGATGTTTTTCAAATAAATAAGGCCTGTACTCTTTAATAAAATTTAATTGGTTCCATTTACAACACCCCTAAGCTATTGAACTGTTTGTACACCTATGCTTATGCATAATGGTTTTTCTATCTGGTATCAGACAGTAATCATCCCAGAAGGCAAAAATCTCAAAATAACTACAGTATATGCATACAGAATACATTTAAAATAAAAAGCTAAATTGACTGTTCAAGCCTTACAGCATTTGCCAGTGGATCTTCTCCAAACAGGCGGCGTTCCAACTCGGTGTAGGAAATGGCTATGATAGAATGCTTTCCATATTGTGCTATCAGAGTGTCTTCCAAAAACTCAAGCTTTCCCATACAACAAAATGTCATAGAGAAGGTTTTACTCCAGCCTGCATATCACAGGATGTAGATACAACTTCAGCTACTGCTACTGTACTGTTGGCAGTTGATGCTATTCATGACTTGAAATACAGTTTAGGATCAGACTAGGAAAACTTTGCTTCAGAGCTGCTTACTTGACACAGTAGTTGCCTGACTTTTTCATGAAAGACTTTGCAGGATGCATACAGGAGGTGACAAATGTCAGTTTACACCATTATTGGTTTGAACGAGTGCAGTCGAGTTCTCAGCCCCTTAGCAGTCTAATATTCATGTTATGGTATGTCAGAGTTACACACACAAAATCAGCATAGAAGAGCAGAGGACAAGGCTCCAAGTGTCAAGAGGAACAATGCTGGAAACAGTGGGTTTCCCCTCGCAGGCTGGCAGAGTTGCAGCTCCTACAGATAAGTCTGGAGTGGGGAGATGAGGGGGGTATTGGGGTCCCATAGTGAGGGAGGGAGTTGGGTGGAGCTGGGGCTACTATCCAGTGCAGGAGGTTCATGGGGCTTGAGGCCCAGGGCCAAAATGCATGGCCACAGGGCCTGGGTGAGGAGTGGGACAAAGCTGCGGGTAGCTTCTCTGGGGAACAGTAGGGTGGGCTCCCCACCACTGCACACACTCCTGGGGGGGCATGTACCCCCCAGATTTGTGCATAGGGCCTACTGTGGGCTTGGGTTCCCCACCCTGTTGCCCTCCACCTGGGGCCTCTACAGCCCAGTAGGTGAGACCCAGCATGGCAGGGCAGAGCAGGGCAGGGCGGGGAAGCACAATGCCACTGTCACTGGGAGCCCAATGCTGCCATGGTGAGGTGCCCCCTGCCTGCCTGCCCGGTAGCAGTGGGGGTGGTGATGCTGAGAGCCTCACCATGGAGGCATGGGGCTTGTGGCAGTGGTGCTCAATCCCACTCTGTCCTGCAGTGCTGGGTCCTGCCTGCTGCACTGCAAAGACCTCAGAAGGAAGGCAGCAGGGCACAGAGCCCTGAGTCCACAGCCCGACCTGCCCTGTGCACAAATCTGGAGGGTACATGGTCTCCATGCCCCATTCCAGGAGTGCATGCAGCAGTGGGGAGCCAGGCCCCACTGCCCAAACCTGCAGCAGGAAGCCTGCATTGCCCCCCCTTCCCCTTGGCTCCACTCTGGTCATGCCACCCATAAAGGAGGGGGAGCCGGACTTCATACTCTTGCCACTGCTCAGGTGCTCCTGCAGGGGGTAGGGTGCTGTGGACCAGGGTCCCTGGCCCCATAGCCCTGGTACCTGGGACCTAAGTGGGTGCTACAAGTGGGAAGTGAGGGATACCAGCAGAGGTGGGAGGGCCTCTGGCTGTGGAGTGAGGGGCACCAGTGGAGCCAGAGGGTTGTGCTTAGGGAATGAGGAGCACCAGTGGGGCCAGGGGGTTGGGGGTGGGGAATGAGGGGCACTGGTAGGATAGGGGGCTGTGTCTTGGGAGTGAGGGACAATGGCATGGGCAGGGCACTGGCATATCAGGGCTGCTCAGTGCCACAAAGTATTGGGGGCAACAGCCACAGCTGGATCTGTGTCCTGGTGAGCAAAATGGGCAGGGGGAGCTCTGATTTTCCATGATAAAACCTCAAAATCAAAAGCCAAAATTAATAGATATTTAGAATTTATTTTATTACTTGACAATTGCCAGTCAAGAATGACCGGGGGTGGGGTGGGGTGGGGGGTG
>NW_017728949.1:22931125-22953246 GCF_001723895.1 Crocodylus porosus | reverse complement strand
AGAATGACCGGGGGTGGGGTGGGGTGGGGGGTGAGGTGGGGCTCCGTGTCTGGCCCCATGTGACCACCCCCCCGCATCTGGCCCCATGCCTCCCCCACTCCCTGCTGCTTCCGGTATGGTCCCGTGTCCCCCCCACTCACTGCTGCTCCACCCTGTGCCACTGCTGGCGCTGCACCACCAGCATCCCAAATCACTGCCACCTCCAAGAAGCAGGGCCGGGGGGAGTGGAGTGAGGCCAGTGTTGTTGGCCTCGCCCGCTCTGCTCTGGTCCCTCAGTCCCCGCTGTCATGGTCCTCTCATTTCAAATCAGCTTGCCCCACCCCTGTCCGCCAGGGTGAGGAGGGGAGGCCCCCCTTGGATACAATGGTGAGGCTGGAGCAGGGGGGGGGCAGTCTTGCTGAGACAACCAATCAGAGTGTGTATAAAGCATTACAAACAGACAGACAGACAGACTAAAGCTTTTATTATATTAGAATGGTAAATGAGACATTGGGAGGCTTCTAAATCACTTTAAAATTGTAAATATATCAGTAAAAGATTGTGTTCTACTGATATGCGTGTGTCTGTGTGTAGAGAGAGAGAGAGACAGAGTGAGAGGTATTTCATTTGAATCATGGAAAAATGCTGATTTTCAGGTTTTTAATTAGAGAACATGTGAAATTTTTATCAGAGAATTTGCGATTTTTAGACAGAGAAAACCAGGATCCCTGCTCAATGCAGGACATTAGTTACCTGAAGAGCGCATATCCTTTTACCCAAATCCATCTCCCCTTTCAGTGGATAAACACTTATACAGCTAACTTTAATCCTACAGGTGCGCTATGAGCCACTTATACAGACTTTTAGATTCTTCATTCTTCGGCACAAGTCACTGGCTCCTTCTGAGCACCACTTATGCTCTATGGTGACTCTGTTTCACCTGGGTAGGGACACAAGCTGTGTTCAGGTCCTTGAAATGTTAATTGCAGGAAAGCCAAGATGAGTGATTGCTTGATGCTAGCACTAGCAACCTCTCATATTTCAGCCCAGGGCTCTCCAACTTCTAAGGATGCCTATACACAAATACAGTAATTACAGTGCATTGGAGCAGATTTGATTAATCCAGTCTGCCGGAGCATGGTAGTTACATGCTTGTGTATCAGTGTTCTCACACTTTAAAATGATGGTGGGCTGCTGGAACTAAAGCTTGTCTAATGAACTTAGTTCAAGTATCCCTGCTGCTGTTTTGAATCACGGGGATGCTGGTACCCGAGACGCTGCAGTGTTTTCATTAGAGTGGCTCTTGGAGTTGCTCTAATTAAACCGTCCATCTGTTCCCACCACACCTAGAGCATGTGCAAAAGTTCCCTAAGTGACCATGGTCTGCACTCCATGTGGGCCACACCAGTAGGGGCCTCATTAGTGCAAGGGGCCTCACTAATGTAAGACATGGGACCCTGATGTATATCCCTTCTCCTACACTGTGCACATGAGCAGGTCCCACCCCCCACCAAAGATGCACCACCAAAGCTGACTTAACCCTTTAGTGGGCTCTAGGCAAACAAACTCATGGGCCCCTACTTTTTTCACTCAATAATTATAAGCACAATTGGGCCCCTTCTTCACATAGGGCCCTAGGCAAGTACCTAGTTTGCCTGTGTGTTAATCTGACCCTGTGCATCCACCATGCTGCAGGCTTCCTTGACATCATGGGCTGTGCCATCTCATCCCCTGGGGCAGGAGAAGAAGTGAAAGGTGATGTGAAGAAGCCTCAAGACTGCAGCAGCAGCTGGGAGATAAGGAGGGCAGTGGCTGAGTAGAAGGGGGGAAGGGCAGGGAAAGCCTGCATTAACCCCCTGCAAGCCACATGTAGCCCCCAGGCTGGCAATTAGACAGCCCTGTTTTAGCCCAATAGCTTAAAGGTTTGGGCATTTGCCTAGGGACTGGGAGACTCAAGAGGGAGGGCTTCCCTCTGTGCTTCCCTGCAAACTATCCTAACCACCAGGCCATGGGCTAGGTATTACCCAAAGCACCTTCCATTCCTCTTGTTGTTACATTCGAATTTGGGCAGTCACACAGGCACTTAAAAGCATCCTAAGTACTAGGCTATTGAGCTAAAGGGTGAGAGGGCCTTCTTTTCTATTCTGCCAATTACAGAGTTATGTGCCTTCCTTTAGGATCTAAAATCCAGCTGTGTGTCCTGAAATGCCATTTACATGGCTAGGTTAGATGCATGAGTGCTACTAACTGTCTAAAGGTGGTGCTGGATTTGGACCTTTATTTTTTTGCTTGGCTGCTTTTGTTGCATGACCGGAGCAAGCATGGGATGGGTATATCAGTGCATGACTTTTAAGAGTGAAACGTCAATGACTCAAGGAGGGAAAGCTGCTGAAGACGGTATCAAAGTTTTCACCCACATCTTTGTTATGAGTCATGTTCCACCTCTCTACTTCTATTCCTTTTCTTACACTGTTGCTGCTGACTCACCTTGTGGCTCAGAGGTAATTCAGCTTTCTTGAGGACTGCATATCTCACTTCAGATAACCACAAAGAAGTGTGAAAGTAAACTGCATGCAATATGCTACAAATACATACATTGTAGGCTTAGTACTGTTCCCACTGAGATCAATGAGCCAAACTACTAGAAACCATGCCAACAGAAAATCTGACTCAGTGAGTTTTGCCATGAACTCCAGTGGGAGCAGATCAGGTCCATATTGTATTTGGGCATTCATATATTCAGTGTGATCATTTTAGCTTGTGAAACCTTCAATATTGGTGATGCTGCTCTATTATACAGCTCATGTCATCCAAGTAAAGTAAGCTATTGTAACCATGGCTATATACATAACTGATTTTTCAATTCAGTGGAAAAACTGAAACGAGAATTTTTCTTTTGGGCTGACCCACGCATGAAAGGTTCAGAATTTTTGGTGAATGGAAAGAAAAAATAATAAAGATCAGGCAAATAGTTGTGTTGAGCTTTGGGGAATTTTAAATAAAAAAACACATTACTGAGTGTTTTTTCTTTAATTTGGCATAATAAAGACCTATCTGTCAAATAGGACCAAACCTGAATTTTTGGTGAATAAATGATTTGCCAGGAAAATAAATGCCCAGCCCTAATAGTATTTCATCAGTCAAAGTAAATGAGTTTTTTGCATTCTTCACTCTGCTCAGTCCATGCAGGATATGTAAGTCTAATCATTAAAACTCCTACAGAATTATTTTTTTAGAAGAAGAGTTTCTGGTTTGCAGCCTTATGTAGGAAGAACTCTGGGATTCAAACAGATGTGGGCTTCACATGTCCAGATCAACTTACTCTATTCAGGTAGGTGGATATATAGCAGTATGTATTCATTATGTGTACCTCTGCCTCAGCCCCAGAGGAGGCAAGTTTATTATAGCTCTTAGATGCTTTAGCACACAAAAACAGTAGTCATCTTTTCTGAAGACACCAGTTACGACTCCATAGTTCAGATTGAGTTGAGCACATCCAATCAACTGTGTGTGTGTGAATGTTTTGTATGCCATATTTCAGCTGTATTGGACCATCTCTGATTTCCTTAGAGACCAAAAAGATTTATTTTATTCTGTATCACACAGAGTAACAACACTCTTTCTACAAAATAATTCCTTCCAAAAGTATATCGTACATAATTCCTTATATAAATACAAGAAGCAAGATCTCCAGCAGCATTAGTGAAGTCACTGGATATATATCGGTGTATATCAGAAAGAGGTTCTGACTCAGTGACAACATCCTTTCAGCTTGAACCAAATTCCTAGCAGACCAGCTGTTTCTAGCTTTTTAGAGCCTAATTTAATCACAAATTGTCAGGCTAACTTGACAGATACACTGTATTCATAGTAAAACGTTTACTTCTACTAAACAAAGACAGCTCTACAGAAACAGTACCCAAACCCCCTCCCCACTACCCCCTCCAAAAATATCAATAAAGGAAGAACAACCCCCCCCCCCAATTTTACACAACCTTGTTTCTACCAACCACACAAAACCTGCCTTTGGAAGGAGCTGAGCACTGGTTTCATGTTTTACTTCTGTGCGTAAATACTCAAGTGACTGAAGTAAGGGCCCTGGTGAACAATTTATTTTAAAATGCAATGTTCTCACAGGACATTGCACAGTCTCTCAGAAAGATTCCTAAATCTCAAACTCCAATTATTATTCCCTTGAAGGAACAATTCTTGGAAATCTTTCTGAAAGATTTTAAAAAACTCCGTTAGGTCATGTAGTAGCATAGCTAAGCACCAAGGAATCCTTAAATAGGTATCTTTGTGAAATAAACCTTTAAAAACCATTACAATGATGAAAACTCATTCCTAAAACAGACTAAATCCAACATGGCAGCAACCATCTGCCAGTATAGAGATTTCCCAGGTCCCTTGATGCAGGACCCCATAGTTTTAAAGTGACAAGTCTATACTTCATTCTTTGGTAATGTAGGCACTATAACTCACAAAAATGACATGTATATCATCCACAGCCATCCAGCTGTCTATTTTATCTGTTATATATTAGTCAGAGTGAGAGAGAACAGTAATGGAACAGAATGGAATGGCTTAAAGGGTCTAATGGCAGGAGTTAGGAAAGACTGGATTACTTAGGAATGTGCATGTCCACACAAGACATTTATTGCAGAGCTGCCTAATTAGCTCCACAGTAAATGTCTCTGCATCTACCCATATGCCCCTATTAGGGTGAATAAAACTAATGAACTGCAGAGCAAGCTAGTACTTGAACATACAAGTACTAGCCTGCTCCAGGTTTTTTCATGCACAGCAGCGCACGTGTAGATGCTCCCTGGCTACCAAGAATAAGGGCTGCAAACTAGTGGTTTAAGCTAATCTAGTTTTCTGTGTGAAGAAAGAGTATAACCATTGGGAGGCAACACAATGATTGAGGGGCATTAGATAACATTTATTCAGTGGGCTAATTCTTACTTTAAATGACAGCTGCTTAAATCTGCTCTGAAATATGGAACAATGGAGGCAGTCTAAAGGAGCTGGATAAAATCATAGAAAATTAGAGTCGGGAGGGACCTCAGGATGTCATCTAGTGCAACCCCCTGCTCAAAGCAGGAGCATCCCCAACTATATTATTCCAGCCAGGGCTTTGTTGAGCTGGGCCTTAAAAACCTCAAATGATAGATAACTCATTTATCATTTAGCTTCACCACCCTCCTAGTGAGAAAGTTTTTCCTAATATCCAACCTAAGCCTCTCTTGCTGCAATTTGAGACCATTGCTCCTTGTTTTGTCATATCACTACTGAGAACAGTCTAGCTGCTTCCTTTTTGGAACCATCCTTCATGTAATTAAGGGTTGATATTAACTCCCCTCTCAGTCTTCTTTTCTGCAGACTAAATAAACCCAGTTCCCACTCATGGACTCTAGCCCCTGAACCTTTTTCGTTACCCTCCGCTGGTCTCTCCAATTTGTCCACATCCTTTCTGTAGTGGGGGGCCCAAAGTTGAACACAGTACTCCAGATATGCCCTCACCAGTGCTGAATAGAAGGGAATAATCACTTCCCTTGATCTGCTGGCATCACTTCTTTCAGTGCAGCCCAGTATGCCATTAGCCTTCTTAGCAAGAAGGGCACACAACTGGCTCATATTTAGCTTATTGTCCACTGTAACCTCCAGGTACTTTTCTGCAGAGCTGCTGCTTAGCCAGTCAGTCCCCAGGCTGTAGCAGTCCATGGGATTCTTCCAGCCCGAGTGCAGGACTTTGCACTTGTTCTTATTGAATATCATGAGATTTCTGTTGGCCCAATCCTCCAATTTGACTAGGTCACTCTAATCCTATCCCTACCCTTCAGTGTATTTACTACATCCCCCAGCTTGGTGTCATCCAAAAACTTACTGAGGGTGCAATCCATCCCATTTTCCAGATCATTAATGAACATGCTGAAAAAAACCAGCCCCAGGACCAACCCCTGGGACACTCCACTTGATACCAGCTGCCAACAAGACATTGAACCATTGATTGCTACCTGTTGACCCCAACAATCTAGCCAGCTTTCTAACCACCTTACAGTCCAGTCATCCAACCTATACTTCTTCAGCTTCCTTGTAAGAATGCTGTGGGAGATGGTATCAAAAGCTTTGCTAAAATCAAGGTATGTTATGTCCACTGCTTTCTCTGCATCCATAGGGCCAGTCATCTCATCATAGAAGGCATTCAGGTTGGTCTGGTATGACTTGCCCTTGGTGAATCCATGCTGACTGGCTTCCTTGCTCCTAATCACCTTCTTCTCCTCCAAGTGCTAAAACATGGATTCTTTGAGGATCTGCTCCATGATTTTTCTGGGGACTAAGGTGAGGCTGACTGGTCTGTAGTTCCTTGGATCCTCCTTCTTCCCTTTCTTAAAGATGGGCAGTATGGTTTCCCTTTTCCAGTCATCCAGGGCCTCTCCCAATCACCATGAGTTTTCAAAAATAATGGCCAGTGGCTTTGCAATCACATCAACTAACTCTCTCAGCACCTCAGACACATTGCATTCAGCCCCATGGGCTTGTATATGTCCAGCTTTTCTAAATAGTCCCTAACCTGTTCTTTCACCACTGAGGACCTTCTCCCCAGACTGTGCTGCCCAGTGCAGTAGTCTGGGAGCTGACTTTGCCTGTGAGGACTGAAGTAAAAAAAGGCTTTGAGAACTTTAGCCTTTTCCGCATCATCTGACACTACGTTGCCTCCCCACATTCAGTAAGGGAGCCACACTTTCCCTGACCTTCCTCTTGTTGCTAACACACTTGTAGAAATACTTCTTGTTACCCTTCATGTCCTTTGGTAGCTGCAACTCCAGGTCCACTTTGGCCTTCCTGACTTCATCTCTGCATGCCTGAGAAATATTCTTATACCCCTCCCAAGTATACTTATCATGACATCCTGTTATATGCAAAAGAAGCATCTATGCCAATACATTATACTGATTAATAAAGGCTGACCATGCAAGTTCAACAGAAGCAAAAATGGAAAGGAAAGGCTGTATTTGTACAAGTTTTATGAAGCCTTTTCTCTCTTGGTGTGATAGTTAGGGATGCTGGGTTATATTTTTAAGAGGCCTTTACTGTATGAAAAAGTGTTGTAATGAGGTCTGCCAGTCAAAGGATACCAAATAATGCAATACCAGGCCTCTATTGCAGCTCCATAGGGAGGGAATTTTAAACAGGTTAAACACTACAGTTATTTCTGTAATTTTTCCAATGACTCCATAATGCAAAATGAGCAAATGACACTGAAGGTGTGGTCTCATCCTCCTGCCCACCAGTCCTGGGCCACACGGTCAAACTCTTTCTTTCTTTCTTGTTCCCCATCTATGCCCATGACACTTTTTCTGTCTCAGTTAGCCAGCAGCCTAGGTTCAATAGGAAGATACTCTCCATTCCACCTGGTTGCTCAACTGCTGCCCTGTGATGCCAGAGGCCAGGGCTTAAATTCCCTCAGTGCCGGGAGTGAGTTTGCAACCTGAGTCCTGGCCAAGGTACTAGGCAAAAGATGGGCATCATGATTCCCTTGTCTGTTCAGTGTCATGCAGCTTTTAGTTGCCTATAATTTCAGCATTTTACAGAGCAGTTCTGTGCATCAATGGTGAAGTTTAATTACAAGAATATAAATGGAGCTAGATGTCTGCAAGACAGTACTAAATCACCTCTGAGAATTTGTAGTAGGGACAGACTTAGCTGCATAAGATGACAGTTCAGTCACATATGGAATTTAGACAGGTAACATAACTGAAGCCATTATACAAAGGAAAGTAGTATGGGTGGCTTTTTGATAACTAAAAACCATGTACCACTAATACAACTTAGCAAAATTCTGCCCTATGTAAATACCTAACTTTATGTTATTTCTGCCTTGCTAATCTCACTGGTTACAAAGTGCTAAGAAAATTGTATAAACCATTGAAAAGATACAATTCTATCTATAAACAGCAACAGTTGTTACTTTAGGCAGAGACCAGCAAAATAAGTATATTTCCCATCAGAGAACAGAGTGCATCTGCATCTCCTATGATTGTCTGCACTGACCCTAATGACTGCCTGGTTGCAGGCCATGGATCAAAGATTTTGGCTAGGTACAGACGTTACACATATTGTGCATTAAGCAGGCAGAAAGTGGTCTAAAGCCATAACTGAGCAGATGTTCATGGCTCTTAGAGGGCTTTAAAAATGAAGAGGCCTACTAAGTTAACCCTCAGTGCATGTGTACTAACCTAAAGCACCTAGAATGCTTTATCGAATGTCTGTGCTGGATCCCATCAAGGGTTAATATAGAGCCTGACTGCTGCTATCCCAGGTGGTGTTGTGCTGTGCTCTAGCCTTAGGCAGAGCTTGTTTGCTAGGGGGAAGTGAATGGGGGAAGTGGAGTTCTGTCCCTGCAACTGCTCCAGCCCCGTGGTGCGCAGCAGCTCAGCAGGGGTGGGGGGCCTGCTGGGGAAAGGTTCTGGGGTCTCTTCCCTGGAGGTAGCCCAGGCAAGAGAGCAGAGCACCACTGCTTGGCAGGCATTGGAGCTGCAGGGGAAGGGCTCTGGGGTCTCTCTCACCACAGCTCTCCCTGCTGGGCTGAACCACAGCACAGCCTGGGTTGGTGGTTGTGAGAAGAGTGATCCAGGGTCTCCCCTCTCTGAAGCAGCTGGGTCAGGCAGCAGCAAGCCACTGCTTGGCAGGAGGGCTGCAGGGGAAAGGCTCTGCAGTCTCTCTCCTCACAGCTGCCTTTGCCACTGTGCCATGGCTCAGCCTGGGCGGTGGGGCTGTGAGGAGAGGGGGGCTGGGGTCTTCCCCTTGCATCAGCCCCAGCCAGGCAGTGGCACAGTGCTGGGGGGAGTGGGGGGGCTGCAAGGGAAGGGGTCTAGGGTCTCTCTTCTGGCAGCTGCCCCTGCCAGCTGTGGGGAGAGAGGCCCAGGATCTCTCCTCCCTCCCCGCTGCAGCAGCCCTTGCTAGGCAGCAGCACGTTGCTCCCTGGCTGGGGGAGCCACAGGGACGAGATTGAGGGTCTCCCCACCTCAGCCATTGCTGACAGTTGCCAGCTGGTGGGGAGGCAGGGCTGGGGATAAGGGTCATTTAGGCAGCCTTCTGAGTGGCGTGCTCTGTTTTGCTTTAAATGTAGTTGTAAGATTTCATTATATTTGTATAATATACAATAAAGAAATAAAATGAAAAGGAATTTCCAAATGGAAAATCAAAACTTCCTGCTGCCAAAAGGATGAAATAGCATGTTTTGACTTTATTGAAGTCCTCTGCTCCATTAAAAAAAAAATGTCAAACTTTTCTGCAAAATTTCTTTGTTTCACTGAATCAGCATTTTCTGATGGAAATTTTTTAACCGGATGTCATTGTAAATAAATGCACCAAAGGAAATAAATTTGATTTTTTGCAGTGCTGCCAACTGGGATAAAAAGATTGTATTTGTAAACTGAACATGTTTATTACGAAACCACTGAAATTCAATAAAAAGGGGTACCTGTAGTAGAATCACTCGTCAAATTGAAAAGCATTTTAATCTAAAATGTTTTACCATGTAGGGTTGCTTCCCTTCTTGATTATGGTCATGAAAGAGTTTTCAATTAAGTGGGGAAATATATCAAACATATCAATAGATTGCTGTAGTTTTTCACTTCCTCTCTGCAAACATATGGATCTGTTGGGTTTACCACATCCTGTGGGAGAAAATGTCTATGGTATATCCATAGTTACTATGTTGTAAGTACCATCATCAATAACTTGTGCTTGCAGCACAGCAAAACACAGCACAGCCATTACTTACTTTTTTACATTCAGAGATAGAACTCTTTCCTTTTTCTTTAATTTCTTGAAGAAAAGGTCCCTTGAAATAAAATATGTGGTTCTGTGATGCTGGCAATGACAGACCATATCGTGGATTTAACATTTCTGAAATAAGAGTTTTATGACAAAGTCATTCCCAATTAATTGGCCCGCACATCGTTTTCTAGGATATGCTCATGACAGCATGATTTATTAAAGAGGTATATCCTCACACTATTGTGGAGGAGCAAACAGTATACTTTTTTGTTCTAGGCATAAATGCAAATGCTGCACATTCACAGCTCAGATTTTACACACTACATTTCAGTTTTTATATAGTGAAAGCAATTATGCATTATTAGTATTCTTGTTACTTGACTATGTGCCATAATTGGTTATTGGGATATGCACAGGACACAGGTTAGTTTATCAAGGCAGAATTTTACAGTTATTTGCATTCCATTAGCATTCTAATGGTTAATGTCTAAAACTTACATTGGCTGAGTTCCTTCTTCCATTTGATGGCTCAACTGAAGCTTGATGTTTATGGTGGAAATTGTCTTGATTTCTTTAGATGAGATGAGCATCCAAGGAGTTTGAAAATGTGTTTTAATTAAGATTCTGCTAAATTCTACCAGACACCTACTTGGAAAACAAAGCAACTGAATAATTAACTCTGATGAGAGCAGATGCTGCTCTAATGACAACCTGTTACTGCTCAAGTGCATCATTAGTTGTTTTACTGTGTTCTTTTAATATGTCCAGAGCTCCTCAGCTAATGAATATATTGGTAGCAGTATACTTAAACTAGTTTTTCATTGTAGACTGTTATAAAAAAGATATATCCAACATCTGCAAAAAAATCTTCATTGAAACAGGCTTTTTGCTGGTCTGTGTTGTGTGTGTTTTGAAGCAAACACTTCCTTAGTTATCCTTGTGGGATTATTTTAGCCATACATCAAGTGAAGCTTACAAATTGATGAGAATCTAATGATGCATTTATTTACAGATGTGCGGCTCTGCTCCCCGTTATGTTGCCAAGGGGCAAGAAGAGTGTGAAGGCCTTTTCTTCCCTGCTCCCTTCTTTCCCCCGTGTAATCTGAACGGTTGTGCCTTAAACAAAGTAACTAACATAAAAATACCACAAGTTTGATTTTCCCTTGTTATTTATAGTGCTCAAAAATAAAACTATCATCTCCTGGAATACATATATGTAATCCTTCAGAAATTGAGATGGGTTACTTATGCATCAATAGCCTAGTGTAATAATACATTCTGACTTCCTCTTCCAATGATATATTGTAACTTTGTCTTAGAGCATGTATTAATATTATATTTTAAAAATTGGGTTTCTAGTTTTAACTATTTGCAGAAAACCAGACCAGTTGGAACATACAAATAACATGAAGATGAAATACTTAAAGAAAATAAAAGCATATATTTGAACTATACAATTCATACTGTACATTTCCTCAGCAAGACTTATTTTTTTAAATACTTTAACTTGAATCATTTAAAATAAATCTCTTAAAATTCATCAAAAATATGGCCAAGATAATAAGGAAAGAATAAAATAAAACAAATCACCTGTAAGTAAGGTTACAGGTTTGTTATTTTTTAATTGCACATGAGTCAGACCCAAGGTACAAATATTCACTCACAAGCTGAACCAGACAGTTAAGAGCTGGGTCATACCTCTTTGACAATGATCCAGCAGTAGGAACCTAGGGTGCTGCCTCAAAAGCCCACGCAGATGTTTTTCAGATGTTACATTTAGATTGAACTGACTAGGATTAGGTTGATCTAAATGCGGATCTGTGCAGAAGTTTGTGTGGGGGGAGGGGATTTAAATCAGGCCAAAAGTGGCAGGCTAGATCTAGGCTAGTTCACTTGAGTAAGTGAACTAAGGGAATGAATTAACGAGATCCAGCAAATGTCTGCATGTGTTCAGAGCACAGTCCTAGGGCAGGGAAAGCCCCACTGCTGGCCTAAGCCCTGGGGCTGTGCTCTTCGTACATCCTCCCACCCAACCCTGACTAGGCTATTTTTAACCTCCTGACCTCCCCACACCAGATGGACAACCCTTCCCTGTGGACCCATGGACCCACAGATCCACAAACCCTGCCCTGCCCTGCCCCTGCTCTGCAGGGAGACTGCCTATAAACTAGGACAGGTGGCTACTTTGAGATTGTCATCATTTGCCAGGGGGCGTTAAATAACCAAATGGCATAGTAACTCCTGTGGAGGCCCTGTTGTGGCTGTTAACATGAGAAAGCAGCATGCCTCCTAGAGATATGAACTACATGGTGTTTTTGTGTGAGTCAGAAGAACAGGATGTGACTCAAAGTGTTTTCATTGGTAGGCCATGTTGAAATGAAGATCCTGTCCTATTAAAGAATAAGGATCTGATTCTGAAGCCTTTATACATGTGACATCTTCAGTTGACTTAATGGAACTATTCACAGAAAGTAGTCCTCTGAGTGGTAAAGGTCTCAAAAATCAGACTCTGACTTTGCAGTCATATTTCCATCCTGCATTCAAACAAAGAAACAAACAAACAAAAAGATTCCGATTCAAAACAAAGACAATGGGATTTTTAAAAATTTGCTAAATTGATTTATTTGGTCTCACCAAAAAGGACAAGCAGAGAAACTCCAGCAATAAATGTCATCTTTCTCAATTAGAGTTTGATTTGGGCATTTAATATCATCAGATCTTTATCTGCTCAATGTGGTCAAGAGGCAATGAAGCAAAATAGCACATTCCTTGCTCACTGGGTATGCTTACTCGTGCATTTGATGCAGGACCAGTTTACTTGCAAGTAAACTGCTCATGAGTAAACACTCCTGGGCGGGCATCTATATATGTAGGGATGTAGGAACAGATTCACTGCTTCTAGCAGGAAACTGCTCCTGTTTCCTGTGGCCCTGCAACAGGGCCCTGCCACCACCCGGGGAAAATAGAGGCTGCCTGCAGCCAGAGTCCAACTTGAAAGGGTAGTCTTGCTCCTTGGCCAGCTGTGTTTCTGGCCAGGAGCAGCATGCACAATGTAGGGGCAGCATGCAGCAGCTCTCACATCACAGCCCTGTGCCATGGCTGCTCCAGGCCCTGCCCCTGGCAGTGGTGCCCAGTGCCCTGGACTCCTGCTGGCTGCCACACTGGCTCTGCTGGTCCATTACACTGGCCACCAGCTGGCGCATGGCTGTCTGAGCTATTCCAGCTCCTCCATGTGTAATGACCATTTGTCTGGCCCCACCATATCACCCCAGGACTGGTGCCACTGTGCAGCCCCCACCTGGACCCCATCCTGCTGGCGGATACTGGCAGAGACACTAATGACAGGCTCCAGAATGCCACTGCTTGGGCCACCTTGGCCTTCTGGGTCTCCAGCCCTCCTGCTTATGGGCCCACTGGGGCAGCCAGGACTGGTCGCTGCATGTTGTCAAGCACACCTGGGACAACAAGCAGTGGATGAAGATATTCTGTATGACCTGGGACACTTTCCTGGACCTCCTGGAGGAGCTCTGCCTGCACCTAGAGTGGTAGGACACCAACATACAGCCGCCCATCCTTGCGGGCACCCACCTGGCCATTGTCTTGCTGAAGGTGGCCACACTCACCATCCTCCACTATGTGGGCCACCTCTTTGGTGTGGGTAAGGCAACTGTGGGGAGGCCATCCAGAAAGTGTGCAGTGCCCTTCAGGATGTGCTGGGGCTGAACATGACCCCCCTGGAGATGGTGGCAAGGTTCTGCACCTTAGGATTCCTCCAGTGCATCACAGCCATGGATGGAACCCACATCCCTGTCATCTGCCCATCTCAAAGCAACTGCACTTACTACAGCTGGTGGAGCTTTCACTCCATTGTGCTCCAGGGTGTTGTCAACCACCATGGCATCTTTACCAACGTAAGTGCTGGCTAGGTGGGCAGTGCCCATGATGCCTATGTATTTCAGAACTCCACCCTGCCATCCCTGGTGTAGAGTGGGTGCTTCATGCCAGAGGTGCCAGACCTCCAGCTGAGTGTCATGGTGGTCCTGTCCCTCCTCACTGGGGAGCCCACTTACCCGCTTCTGCCCTGGCTCATGTGGCCTTACACTGTCCAGCTGGACCCCTGCCAGACCTACTTCAGCTGGTGCCTGGGCCAGATCCCATGTGCTGGCGGAGTGCGCTTTTGGTGACCTCAATGGATGCTGGTGCACCCTCACCATCTGCCTTGAGTTCACTGAGAACAATCTCCTGGGTCATTGTCACAGCCTGTATGCTCCATAACATCTGTGAGACCCAGGTGCAGCTCTTCCGTGAGGCCTGGGAAGAAGAGGCAAAGTGATCAGAGGACCCTGGTAGCAGGAGTACCAGCTGTGGTAACAGCAGCAGCAGTGCCCCCCTCCCCTCCCCCACACTGCTGGGGCCATGGGTGAGCTGCACACTCACCACCAGAGGACAGGGCACAGGGTGTGAGAGGCACTGGCCAACTACCTCCTCCTGCACTTCCTACTGTAGCCTACCTCGACAGCTACCCACAGACTCCTGCCCTACCACCTATACCCATTCCTATGCTCACTTTGGAAAGCTCTCAGAAAAATACTTCATTGCCTGCACAACAAACAGGCCCTCTGTCCCTAACAACAGAGCCTGTCTTCCCTCCCTCTCCAATACCAGAGCCCCTCCATCACCACCCCACCCACCAACAATAAAACACCCTCTTCCCTGTGCAAACTATTTACCATGTAGTTTGTGTGTGTGCCCTTCCATGGTGGGCAGCTGTGGGGTAGAGCTGTCTAGGAGAGTCACCTGGCCTCTGGCCATGCTCCCGTGGGTGCACATGCTGTGGCAAGTCTGGCAGGTGGGGTCTTGCCCAGGGGTGATGGTGGCTGCTGGTCCCCCAGTGCAGGTGGCTCCCCCTCCAGTAGCTAGTTGCCAGGGCTAACAGGGCTGGTGAGTGGTCCTGGCCCCACTGTAGGCAACTCTAGCTCTGCACCCACTAGGAGCTTGGGTGAGTGGTGGTGCTGGGCCCAAGCCGGGAAAGGGGCTGGTGAGGGACCAGGGGTGGGAGCTGGGGTAGAGGCTCCTGGCTAATGGAGCGGGTACTGGACCTCTCTCTAGGCCCACAAGGGGGCTTGCTGGGTGGTGGGAAGCTGTTGGGGGGCAGATAGGGCTTGGGTCATTGGCAGGGAAGCAAGTGGCATGAAGGTTACTTCCAGGATGGTGTCCAGCCCCTGGCTCTTCCATGGCCTGCACTGCCCTGGCCATGACCATGCCCTGCTGCTGCAGGGCCTCCATGTACTCACACTCCAGGACCAGGAGCTGCACCCTGAACTCCTGGTCTGCTCAGTCCCATGCATCCTTACAGGCAACATCCTCTGCCTGCCACATCCATTTGTCTACCTGCTGGTCCTCTGTGGCCATTACCAGCTTGTCCAGGAGGAGGGTCAGATCCTGGGTCCTCCTTCCATGGAGCTGGTGCATCCCTAGGTCCCTGGTTGTCGATGGTGGTAACCCTGAGACCTCAACCCATCTGCCAAATGTGGTTTCACACTGGCATGCAGCTGCAGGGCCTGCAGAGCCATGAGAAGACTCTGTTTGGGAGAGTTTGCAGCATTTTTTAGATAAGATGCTCTGTGGCACCAGTGGCAGTACAGTGCCTGGCCTCAGATTGGGGATTGGGCATGCATGAGTCCTGAGGGACTGTGGTAAGTCAGCTGGACAGACCTGGGCCAAGGTGGCTTCTGGCAGCGATCCCAGTCCCTGCTCAATCCCCTTCCCCTGCCCCATTCCTTGGCCAGTATAGGCCAAGCTCCTAACAGTACTTGCTGCTGAAGCTCCAGGTTCTGCTGCCCATCCTTCTCCTCCTGCAGGCCCACCAGTATCTTGTACTGCCGCCAAGCCTATGGTACCCAGGCTTGCTGGGCGTGGGGCTCCTGGACAACAGGGATGAGGAAATGCCTGTTCCCCCAAGCTCCCTGCAGGGGACCTCTCTGAAGAGGTGCCATGGGGCCAGCCCTTCCCTGCTGGCACTGCATCCTGAGCATGTCCCTGCTGTGCATATTGCAGGCGCTGCAGAAGGATCTGTTTTTATGGAGTGAGGGGTGCCTAACCCACTATGCACTGCTGCTGCTGATTGCCATGGTGCCCTGGGTGAACCTGCATACCTGGCATGGGATTCTAAGCTTCAACAGTTCAAGGGGCAATCCTGGGCTGCCCTGCAACTTCTGCCACTACCTGGAGGGCTACCTGTGGCTGCACTACATGTCCCTACTCCCTGCAGCCAGGGAGGACATTACTGCCAGCATCGATAAATGTGAGAGGCCCATGTCCACCTAGCTGCAGGGGCACAGTTTCCTCAGTAAAGTTTTGCATTGTCTCCTGCCTCCCTGCATGCTGGGGGGGGGCGGGGAGCCCAAGGGCCAGGGGAGTGTGGCTGGACCAGGCAAGGAGGGGGGAAAAGAGCAGGATCTGGGGGCAGGGGACAGGGGTGGGGGCAGGGGTTAGGGTGGGGTGGGCTCTCCCTCCAGTTTTACCGTATGGTCAGGACTGGCATGGCCAGTGGCTCTGCTCAATTCTAGCTGGCAGTGATAGATTCTGGGTGCTTTCTCCAGACAATGAGTTGTGGCATGAGAGTGCCAAGGCATGGGCCCCCTCCAGGGAGGAGCTGATGCTGCTGGTGGCTGGCAGTGACATGGCTGGCCATGCCTCATAGCTGGGGCTGAGGTGGAACTGTCAGGGCAAGTGCTGGCCCAAGCTTCCCAAGCTGCTGGTGGAAGCTGTGGCCAGACAGCTCAGCAGAATGGGCTGCTAGTGCTCCAAGAGACCCGTCCCTGGTGACATGAAACTGCAGGTGCCAGGCCAGGGCAGGTGCTCAAGCAGGCTGCTCACGCTGACTAGTGAACTAGCTTAGATGTGGGAGCAGACGTACTCATAGATGTGGGTGTTGGAGCTCCTGCCCTGCATGAACTACTGCTGTACCTCTGCCTCGTCTGCACTAGCTCTCCAGACCTCTGTGAGGTTGTCTCTGTGCTGCTGGGCTTAGGGTACAGCACAGAACTATGAGCTGTACAGTGATGCAATACACTGCTACACTTGTAGGGTCCAGACACACTACCTGGGGTTGGTTGCAGGTAGTTGGCTCTGGCCGTAGTGGCCAAGAGTTGGCTGCAGCTGGGCCTGGGTGCTGGCAGGCCTGGCAGGAGCCTGCAGCAGCCTGTACGGCTGAATGGCATGGGTCTGGCAGCCATGTGTCACTGCGATGCCAGGCAGTGGCACCAGGGTGCAGGCAGTTTGGCACAGGTAGCCCGCAGCTTGTGCAGGGGCAGCAGAGGCCAAGAATTTCCCCAAGCTCCCTGCTGTGCAGTAAAGCATTTCATGCAGGCACACCCACTTAGTGGGGGAACTTAGTACCTTAGCTAAATTCACTTTTGTTGTAACTGGGTGCAGCATGAAACTAAATGTGTCTGTCTGCATTTGTTTTTCCAACAGGCTGAAAATTGAAGACAATAGTTTAGAACTGGACATTATACATGACCATTCTACATGAATAAATGACCTACCTGACTGTTGCATCTAAGGTCTCTTTCACTAGTTCAAGACTGATGTGGTTGCTTGCCAAGTGGGAACTAGAGTTTCTACTGCCTCTATTCTAGTCTTTTATTGTAAGTCACTCTTAGCCTGAGTAGGGTGGGATATAAATCTAAATAATAATTATAAAAATAGCCATGTATTCTAATGTTTATATATGGTACATAATTCCCAGTCACACTAATGGAGCCCAGTGAAAACAACAGGAAACCATATGCAAGAGAAACAGGATTTGGCCCATTATAGCATTCTGCAATGTATGAACTGATTTGAAAAACAGAACCTTTTAAGGGCTCTAGTTGCATAGGCCCTGAACCTGTACCTGATAGTAGCTCAGATGAGAGTACTGCCCCTTTGCTATTGATGATAATAGGGCTCAGCACAGTTAGTCTGACAATAGGGTATGATTTGATCATGATAGTGGTCCCTGGTGATCAAATTTGAATTCTCCAAATAATTAAAAAAAATTCAGCGTTAAGGATTAACTGAAACAAATGTACAGTCTGTAAAAGCCTTGGTGAGCTAAAGCATTCATATAGCATCCCTCACCTGCCCCTCAAACTCTTATTATCATGTTACTTTCGCTGGAAACAGTCAAGTTGGGAAAAAAGGTATACCTAAATATAAGAAAAAGTATGTGCTTCTAGATTTCATCCAAATATCACTTCATATTGTCTTTATAACAATGTTGGGATTTTGTGCACTCTGACTTATAGCAGTCCTATTTAAAAATTGAATAAAAAGGTGGTGGGGGAACAAGGAACTTTGCCACTCTTTTCTCTCAGGACCAGCTCTTAACTGCAGTATCTTCATAGGTCATCTTTCCTACTTAAAAAATAGAGGAGCCCTTTGAATTTATGAGACTCATAGATGAATGCTGTGCCTTTTATGGAGACCTCTTTGGGTCTGATTAATTAGTAATTGGGGCGGGAGCTATGCACTTCAGTGACTCTTGTTGCCTTGATTGTAAATCGCAATCTGGTGCTAAATCTCAGCAGGTCACATTGCTGTTTTTGCTGTGCCCCAGTGACACAACTGATTAAATCTGTGTAAACAGTATCTTTATAAAAACATTTCAGAAGCCTGGAGAGTTGCATGCAATTTGGGATGAGAATTAAAATGATTTATTTGTGAGGGCTCCCGTTTTGTTAAAACATTGTCATCGATTGTCAGTCAGTCCAATAGATCACATACATAGTAAACTAACGGTTTTAATTTATACTAAAAAAGCTCACCCATGGTGGAGCTTTTAAAGAGAAAATCACCACTCTATTCACACACACAAATCCTAGTATGATAAACAAACATTTTCTCTTGGTTAGCTTTAAACATAAGAAAAGAACAAGTTGGCTTTGGAAATCATTTCTTCCTCTAAAAAAACCCAAAAGTACTATACCTGATTCTACAAGTGACTATGAGTCAGATTCTCAGTTGGTATGCCTACCTAAGTGTGGAGTGTTCAGCTTTAAAAGTGGCATAGTTCTTGTGAAATTTCTCCCCTCAGCATACCTGACTGAGAGGTCATGAAAGTCACTGGAACGGCTGTTTTGCTGGTTGCATAGGCTGAGCTTGTTGTACTGAATGTAGGCTCATGACACCTCTCCAGCTCTTCCCATAAGCTTGCTGTGCACTACTCTTCCATACCTACCTATTTCAGTAGGCAGTGACTGCCTGCAACCACCCTTCCATCCGTACCTGGACCCTTATAACAAAAGACTTTACATGTTTTCCATCACACCTCTGCCACATACCTGGGTGTTCCACCAATACCATTGTACCTTACTCTACCCCAAACCAGGGTCTTTGCATGATCTTATTTCTCCTCTCTCCTGTACCAGGGTTTTCCATTTCTAGTGTCTCATACCAAGGGCTCTGTGTGTTCCTCATTTTCTCCTTTCCTCCATACCTGGATCTTTCTGCAAACTACCTTCTCCTGCCTTCCCCACATTTTCCATCATGAATTCTATGTATCTCCATTCCTTTTCTCCCCTATGTCAGGTACTATGTGTGACCTCATTCCCTCCCACCCCTCTGCCTGCCCCTCTGCGTCAGAAGCCCTGTATATACTTCCCTTCCCATCTTTCATTGTTTCCTGCCTTTTTCTCCTGGGACCTAAATCATTCAGGGTGTCAGTATGGTAGCCTCAACTGGGAGGAAAGGGGCAGCTTTATGCAGGAAGGTGTTAATGGAAGCCTATAACCTGTACTTCAAGCTTGAAGTTCCTGGGCCTGCTAACCAAAGCCAAAGACAGTAGCTCTGTCCTGTTTTACTCCAAGGTTAACTGGGTTCTATCAGTTGAGGCCTAGAACACTCCCTGCAATTTTGGAACTGATCAGATTGAGTGCTCAGAAATTACTACATTACATGCAAAAAGAGAAATCCCATCAAATTGGCTGTGTCTACAAGTACATTTAAGCGTGCTTAATTTAATATGCATTAAGGTAATGTATATTAAGCCATTTCTGGCAGGTGTCTACATGTGCAAGGACTTGGGACTAAAGTTAGTGCCGAGTCACTGCAGCTCTGCCACGTGCCCCTAGTGACTGGACAGACCTGGCACCAAAGTTAGCGTTGGGTTGCATCTGCACGTGCATTAATGCGCTTTAATTAATTGCACTTAAATTTGATACGTGCATTTGTAGGTATCAAATTTAGGTGCAATTAGCCTAATTTCACCATTTTTAATGTGCATTAAGGGCATGCATGTGTAGATGTATGCTTATAATGAGCATTAAATTAGGCTAATGCACATTAACATATCTTGTGTAGATGCACCCAGTGAGTATGAAACTTTGAGCTGGCTCATAATGATCTTCCATTGGTTTCAGATCCAGATCTGGGATGTGGATAGGGGAATATAAGAAATAATTGTCAATATGCCTAGGGAATGCACTTGCACAATGTATTTGTCCACAGAAGCATTATGCAATATAAGCATCACTCGGCAAGAGGAGTAAAAGACTGAAATTGAAATGTCTTCATCAGATTTAATGTTTTTAAATGAAATATGGCAGCAGGGTTTATATTGTCCAATTCATCTTTAGGATGTTTTTTGTGAATGAGGCAAGTAGTACTTTATCTTCCTTTACTAGAAAAAATCAAGAATAAGCATAGAAGTCATGCTAAGCACATGACTAATCTCTTTTAAGTGAACGGTTCTATTCAAATGTTTAAGGTAGGTACACATGTAAATGCTTTGCTGGTTAGGTGAGATGATCTGGCATCTTGCAGGATGAAGTTATACCTTGACTGAAGTCACTGGAATTTGAACACTGTGAGATAAGAATCTACGCTTCCTCCATAACCACATTCAATGTTTTCTTTGCTTAAGATATAATTAAAAGAAGCTGGAAAATAATTGAAAATGTAATAAGCAATTATGGTAGACCTTCCTTGCGGTCCCTGTCTCTAGATTGTGAGGGTTATTTTTATTCATCTCCTCAAGTGGACTATAGACTATGTACATCTTTGCTTTTTCTTGTCAAGAAGGGTGTGTTACTCCAAGTGAATTGGTATTGGCTTATTTGTCACATTTCACAGGTTCCATAATGAAAAGGGGAATATAATGAACTTTAATCAAATAACTTATGAAGATACTGGGCAACTTGAGTTACTGCTTGTCTAATAGTAGAAGTTTAAACTAGATCAGAGAATACCTTATTGTCCATCACCCAAGGAATTCACAAACTTTTATTCAAAACATTCGGAAGAAAAATATTAAACTTACCAATTAACAACAACTATCAGCTCCAGTATCCAAATATAACCAAGATGGCTGCTGCAGACCTCTGATATTTTTCAAACAGCCACCTCTATATTACCTAAAACCAACTGACTTTGAAGAGACAAGGAATCATTTACAATATACTGTAATAACTAACAGCTGTTTTCATATAGTGTTTGGAAAGGACAGATATTTATCTATAGCTTGGATGGGTTGCAATGTTGTTCATGACCTTGCAACAATATTTTAATAATTGCTGGATGCCAGAAAAGCAATGCAGCACTCCTCATAAGCTTCCTTGTTGCAACAATAAGGAGATTATTAACATTCATTTGTATGATACATGTAAGTGCCTAGCATGTACCTGATTTTTATGCTTGAATGACCTGCTGGCTATTGTAGCTAATCATAATCTGACGGCAGTTTTAAACAAAGTAACTAAAGTCCTTTAAATGCAAATTTCCAAATATAAATAACTCCAAAGGATGCAGCTCCCATGGATATTGTAGGTTAAGGACAGGCTTGAGTTACTGAGAGTTTAGGGAATATGTTTTATTACCTGCATCAAAATATAGTACAAGTTTGGCTGCAGCCTACTAAAGAATTACCCAAAACAGGGAATCTAAATGAAAAATAAGAAGGAAAAGATTTTAAACTACACTTTGTAAAACTGAAACTAGGGATGGAACAGCCTCAAAATATCAGTTCAGATTGGAACCAAAATGAATTAGTATTATTCAGGGGTGTAGGTTGTAGCCATGTTGGTCTAAGGACACAGGCAGACAAGGTTGTTTGGGTGAATCTGATATCCTTTATTATTATTGTGTTTATTTGTAAAAGGTTGAGAGCTGGGGTGGGCAGGGCAGCCATGGGGTGGGTCTGGGAGAGCGCATGGGGGTCAGGGGGCTCATGGCAGAGCCCCCCACATGGCATGGGGCAGCAGGGATTCCCACTCCCCCCCACCTGGCAGCACCCAGTGAGTGCAGGCTTTTTTTTTGAACAACTGGGAGCTAGGGCAGCCATGGGGGTGGAGGGGAAGGGCTTGGCAGGGGCC